>NC_091252.1:72961590-73264621 GCF_042477335.2 Ovis canadensis
TATGCAGGTGTCATAATATGATTAGCTTTGACACCTGAAAGATTTTGCTCCATTTGTTCCCTTTAGAACAGATATTTTAAAATCTGTATTTACTTTATTTGGCTCTGTGGGTTTATCTATAAACTGTTCTAACCCATTTAAAACTCACCAGGGTACAAATCTAAAATAAAATAAGTAATATAAAAATACTGTTATTCACCATAGTTTAAATGAGTAATAGAATTTTCTAATGTGTTCAAGTAGAAATTTTGGATTCTTGCTTATGGAGAATAGGTCTGGAAGCTACATAAACTTTTGGTTAAGAATGCTTCAGGTGTAAGCCTAGTGATTTTCTTTAAAGATAGTTCAATGTGTCTTCTTTCTTAGTCCTCCTCACAACTCACTGTCTTCCCATCACATATCAACCTACCGGATTTGAAACTTAGATTCTAAATAGAAATGTAAAAATACGGCACAAGGTGTTTTCCATTTTATTAGTGGCAAATCAACCTCTTCTTTTTCCTCAAGATCGGAAGAGAAATCTTCCTTTAAAAGATTTTTTCGATGATGCTAAATTTCCTTTTAGTCAATAACCAAAAATTCTTGCATATAAAGTACTTCCTCAGAACTCCAAGTTAGTGCACAGGACAGAAGCCTAGTTAATTGATATAGAGTAAACCTTCTGTACCATGGGTCCCTCATCCACAGATTTTCAGTTCAGTTCAGTCATTTAGTTGTGTCTGACTCTATGCGACCCCATGGACTGTAGCCTGCCAGGTTTCTCTGTCTATGGGATTTTCCGGGAAGAATACTGGAGTGAGTTGCTGTTTCCTACTCCAGGGGATCTTCCTGACCCAGGGATTGAACCCACGTTTCTTGCATCTCTCGCACTGGCAGGCAGATTCTTTACCTGGGAAGCTATTCTAATGTACGCCAAAGCTTGAGACCACTGCACAGTAGAAATGCCTCTAGGAAACTAAAGTTTAACAGTGTACTTTTGTCTTATTTGAGGGTTGAGATGTTTATTTTTTAAACAGCCATATGAAGAATGACTTTTTATTTCTTTTAAATCTACTCTTTTGGCATTATATTGCTTTTTGTAACAGGGGTCTGTTATATATTTCTCTTATCGTCAAGTTCTACAAAAAACTTTATCTCCCCTGATGAACTGGTAAATTCACTATATTTGTATATCTTATGTTATTGTTTGCCTTTTTCACCTTTGCTGCCAGAATGTGTAGATAGAGCTCAATTTCATACTCCATTTTAGCAATTATTCTTAGCCTCCTTTTTCTAGGTGATTATCAGCCCCTTATTCCCATTTCATGTTTGTTCTTTTAATGAAATGGCTTTTCTGTGGCCATATTCAAGGATAATTTTCAATACGGCCGTCATGGCTCTCATACAAGTATAATATGAACATGTGTCAAAGACCTTTTGTAACTTGTGAAGGATTTTACAGCTAGCTCAAAGGAACCAAAGGACAAACACATATAGACAGCTGATAAATGTGAGAATGGATTTACTGATAGATGCAGAACTAGTCAGTATCCATGGGCAGTAACACGATGATTAGAATCATCTCTCAGGAGACAGGACAAGGCATCGATTGTGTCTCTATAGGACAGCCTTCATTTGCAGTTTTAATGGCTGAGAATCATTTGATTACTGTCAGTTTTCTATAACTTTAGAGTTGTAAAATAATCCAGTCAGAGCCAGTGGAAGGCATATGACCCCTATAGATTGCAGTAATCCTGTGAGACTCTAGAACAATGCCAGCATTCCGCTGAAAGAACACCTAGCAGTCTATCTGCTCACTGCAATCTTTCACAGTTTTTCCTGACAGCAAGGTAACGGGCAAAGAAATGAGTGCTTATATAGGAGCTTGAAACGGAGAAAGAGGATCTTCGGTAGATGAGAAAGGAGATATCCTGTTACTGTCTTCTCATTCTCTGTCATGAGTTGTCTGGCCTTGAAGGAGTCTCCATGTCCAGGAGTGAATTCCTGGGGATGGGAGGGAAAGATGGCTTTGCCATGGAGAAGCGGGACGGGGGCTGGGAAAGATTTCTTGCTGTATTTGACAAGCTACTGCAGTGGGTGGATCTCATCCAGTAAAACAAGAGTATTTATTACCATGTCATCTGATTTACTTCCTTATTTTTTGGTCTTTCTGTTAACCCTAATTTTTAGCAAAGTCTCTTAGGCTGGCTTCAGGTAGGTAGCATGGGACTTTAAGAAAAAGCCCTGTTTACCCTAATTTATAGAACTACGTGGGAAGCAGGCCCTTCAAGGCCATTGGAGTTGTGATGGTAATTAATGAGCACCCCACTGCGAACCCCCAGTGACCTCATGGTCACTTTTCTTTATCAGGAAGTCTCATCTCTACATTGCCTCTCTTAGAGAATCTGGAGCCTTGTTGTTAGCTTAGTAAAGTGCTTTTCTTTCTTACCTTATTATTTTTTTTTACTTGTTAGCTTTTTAAAATTCACGGTACTCCATGTTGTTTGTTTAGTCGCTCAGTTGTATCTGACTCTTTTGTGACCCCATGGACTGTAGCCCACCAGACTTCTTTGTCCCATGGATTTTCCAGGGAAGAATACTGGGATGGGTTGCCATTTTCCTCTGCAGGGGATCCTCCAGACCCAGGGATTGAACTTGCATCTCCTGCATTAGCAAGGAGGAGGATTCTTTTCCACTGAGCCACTGGAGAAGCCCAGCACTAGATGGGGTTTAACGAAATAGTTAATTAATTTTAATTAATTAGTTAATGAGTAAAGAGTGTTTGCATTAATTTGAATCAGTCTATTCATGTGTGGTCAGTCACGTCCAACTCTTTGCAACCTCTTGGACTGTAGCCCCCCAGGCCCCTCTGTCCGTGGACTTTTCCAGGCAGGAATACTGGCTGTGCGTGCATGCTCAGTCACATCCAACTCTTGGCAACCCCATATACTGTGGTCCACCAGGCCCTCTGTCCATGGGATTTTCTAGGCAAGGATACTGGAATGTGTTGCCATTTCCTTCTCCAGAGGATCTTCCTGACCCAGGGCTCAAACCCATGTCTCATACATCTCCTGCATTAGGAAGTGGAGTCTTTACCACTCAGGCCACCTGGGAAGCGGTGAGTGATGAATAAGGATTCAGAAACATAAGTTACAGATACCTTATATTAGAAGCTTAAGTCTCATTTCTCTGATTCCCTTTTCTATAATAGTTGACACAACATACAGAAAGGCCCAGCACTTGAAAAACTATATACATAAATGAGACGAATAAATTTGTGTACTAATCTTTGTGTTTTGGGGTATAAAAATTTACAGTTGCAAGATTAAGCAGATAATGAATATCGATCAGCCTTTTGTGAGGCCACGGTTTTCAGTGAACAGACTCAGCAGTGTTAGGTTCTGGTTCCACCTCGGCTGCTGTAGTGTGAATGTGAGAAACAGTTAAGCTCTGCAGTCTTAATCTATAAAACTCATTCTTTGAGCTAATCTTTATTGAATCATTGTTAAGTTATAGCACAACATGGTCCATGCCCTCAAAGAGCTAGAAACACTTGTTAATAAATAAGCACAGCTGATATATTATAGGTACAGGGAATGACTTCACAGAGGAGGTAATGCTTAAATGGATTCTTCTGCAAAGAGGCGTCATCTCCAGGCAAAGCAAAATAAGGGCCAGAGAGGAAGGGAGGGACAAAGGTTATTCAGGGGAGGGATCAGTGAGAGTACATGAGCACAGAGGCATGAGCAAGATGCCAGGATTTGAGTGTGTGAGCCTGGTGCACTGAGAAACAGAAGTAGGTAGCAACCAAATCTTGAAGAGTCTGGTTTTTAATCCTTAAATTAAAAAAGTTTGACTAAAAGGTCTCTAATGCTTTCTCTAGCTTGGATTCTGAGCTGAGATATTGTTAGTGAATGATAAGGAGTTGATATGTTCTGACTGGGCTTACCTTGTGACTCAGCTGGTAAAGAATCCGCCTGCAATGCAGGAGACCTGTGTTCAATCCCTGAGTTGGGAAGATCCCCTGGAGAAGGGAAAGGCTACCCAGTCCAGCATTCTGGCCTGGAGAATTCCATGGAGTGTATAGTCTGTTGGGATTCCAAAGAGCAACTTTGACTTTACTTCAAGTTCTGATTAATCTGTAGTTCCTGTATTCTGTAGTGAGAGCCAGGTAATTTGGTTGACCGAGACTTTGAGTTCCCTTTTGTAACTTTCAGCCTTTGCAACCATTAAAGGATGGGAAATAGAGTACAAATAACTTTGGTCACATCCCTCTCTTGTTGCTTCATCCTTAATGTTACTGTCTACATTTTTTCATTTCCTTCTCTTCTGGAAAATTTCAAATGTATAGAAAGTAAGCAATAGGATAATACAATTCCATTATCCAGATTTGACAATTACCAACATTCTTGTTTTGTTTATTCTTCTACTCATGTCCTCGTTCAATTTTTATTGTCATTATTCTTACTGTTTCTAGGTGTCATTTTTGTACATTGAAATGTACAAATCTTATATGTAGATTTTTGACAAACAGATACACTTGTGTAATCCACATCTCATCTCAATACAAAACAATTGCATCTTCCTTTCAGATTTCCTTGCTCTCCTTTCCAGACTCTCCCTAGCCCCATACCTCCCTCCAGTTGAAAAGACAAAACAACCGTTTCCTTAATTTTTTATTTTGCCTTAGATTAGTTTTGCCTGTTTTAGAACTTACATGACGGCATCTCCTATAGGTACTCTTTTGTTCCTGTCTTCTTCCACTCACTTACTGTCTGTGAGATTCATCCACGTTGCTCCCTCCACCGCCAGCAAGCAGTTCCCTCCGTTGTGTTGCTTAGCATCATTCTATTGTTTGAATTTACTAGTTTGTCAGCCATTCTTTCGTATGTGTTACGCTTGTTTCCAGTCGTGTGCTATTGTGAATGAGGTTGCTAAGGACATCCTTATATACACTGTTTTGTAAAAATGTTTTCAGTTCTGTTGAAGCCCCTCTAGGAGTGAAATCACTCGGTGTATGTTTAACTTTATAAGAAACAGCCAGTTTTCCATAGTGGTTATACCAACACAGGCTTTCCAGGTGGCGCTAGAGGTAGAGAACAACCGGTGTACCAGTGCGGGAGACATAAGAGACACAGGTTCCATCCCTGGGTGGGGAAGATCCCTGGAGGAGGGCATGGCAATCTACTCCAGTATTCTTGCCTGGAGAATCCCATGGACAGAGGAGCCTGGCGGGCTACAGTCCATGGGGTCACAAAGAGTCAGACACAATTGAAGCAACTTAACACACATAACACGCTTGAGAGTGATACCTCCTCTGCATCCCTTCTGGCATTTGATGTTGTCTAATTTGGGGGCTTCTCTGGTAGCTCAGCTGGTAAAGAATCTGCGTGCAATGCAGGAGACCCCAGTTTGATTCCTGGGTCGGGAGAAGATGTAGACTACCCACTCCAGTATTCTTGGGCTTCCGTGGTGTCTCAGATGGTAAAGAATCCATCTGCAGTGTGGGAGACTTGGGTTCAATCCTTCGGTTGGGAAGATCCCCTGAAGGAGGGCATAGCAACCCACTCCAGTATTCTTGCCTGGAGAATCTCCATGGACAGAGGAGCCTGGCGGGCTACACTCCATGCATGGGGCCACAAAGAGTCAGACACCACTGAATAACTAAGCACAGCACAGCACATCTTTAATTTTAGCCATTCTTGTGCATATGTAGTGGTATCTCATTGTGGTTTTTATTTGCATTTCCATGATGCCTAATGATATTGAATGTTTTTATGTGCTTATTGATCATTTATATATTTTTTATCTGTTAACAGTCTATTATTCATTTTTAATTGGGTTGTCTTTATTACTGAGTTATAGTAATTCTTCATATATTCTGGATACAAATTCTTTGCCAGGTGTCTGTTTTGTGAATATTTTCTCCCACTCTGTGGTTTGCTTATTCAGTTTCTTAGCAGTGTCTTTGGATGATCAAAAGTTTTATTTGATTGAGTCTATTATCTAATCTTTATGGTTTATTACTTCCTATTTAAGAAATCTTTGCTTGCCCTCAGATTGAGACTATATGTCTCCTGTCTTTTCTTCTAAAAGCTTTATACCATTAGCTTGTATATTTCAGTCTGTGATCCATCCATCTTAAATGAACTTTTGTTTTATGGTGTGAAGTTGGGCTTTAATTCTTATTTTTTCCATATGGCCATCCAGTTCTAGCATCATTTGTTGAAGAGACTTTTTTTTTCCTATTGGATTGTTTTGGAACATTTGTTAAAAAGCAGCTGACCAAGTGTTGGGTCTGTTCCAGAGCTGTGTTCTCTTCCTTTGAGCTGTTTGTATATCCTTATTCCAGTATTGCACTGTCTAGATTGCTTTTGTTTTATGATTAGTTTCGACTCCAGTAGTGTAAACAGTATAATTCTGTTGTTCTTTTTTAAAATTTTTGTGGCTATTCTAGATCCTCTGTCTTTCTACATAAACTAAAAGTCATCTTCTATATTTTTATTAAAAGGCTTGCTGGGATTATGAATTTTTTATAAATCATTTAGGGGAAAAATAACTTTTTAATAAATCTTGAACCCATGAACGTGGTATCTTTTCCATTTATTTGGGCCATCTTTAATTTCTCTCAGCTGCATTTTAGGGTGGATGTTTTGCATACCTTTTGTTAAATGTGTTTCTAAGTATTTTGTTATTTGATGCTATTCTAAGTGAATTTTTTATTTGCAGTTTAAAAATTTTCTCTTGGTGGTATACAGAAATACAGTTGATTTTATACCCTAAGATACTGCTATACTTACCAATTTTTTAACACACATTTTTGAGCACCCTGAACTATCTTCCCTTCATATTTTCATGTGACTTTTTAGACTTGAATGTCTATGTCTACCCCGTATCTGCCCCTAAAGAGGGCCAGTGTGAATGCAGTGGCATTTGTGAAATCTTCTGACACTTTCCCAGCTAGACTCAAAGAATTGCTTCCCTGAGAGTCTATTAGAGCACTTTCCACTTTTGGTTTTGAATGAGCCATTCTTTGAAGGCAAGCACTATGCTTTTCCTTCTTTTTTATCCCCATAATAGCTGGTATGGTGTCTTGGTTCACAGTTTAGGAATGTACCTTTTCAACATTTATCTCAGGACCCATAGGGAATTATGTAGCTCTGGTGGGAAACCCTTACAGGCAACTTCAGTCAGTTGGAAACAAGCCCCAAAGTGTATCTTAAAAAGGGAAAACAGACTTTTTTCCAGAAACGCGTTCCTGTGTTCCTCCTATTTAAAGATCTGTTCAGTGGTGGATGATCTACTTACACTCCAAGCGACTTTGGCTTTTTTCTCCCAGTTTTGAACATTTGTGGATTGTTTCTTCTCACTTCCTTTTTGTTTTCCAGGTGGCTGACTGTGCTTGGGATGAAACAATAAAGATATATGATCCTGTTTGTCTTACCATGCTGGCTTGAGACAAACTACTCCATTCAGAAACACAGGAGACTGACTGAAGAACTGCTCAGCAGGAAATAAATTATTGATACTATAGATTTCATGTTTTTATATACTATTCATATTTCAAAGTTTAAAAATTCATTTTGGAATCAATTTTGAGGCAGCTGATAAAGACTTTGGCTCACTATTTAAAGCCTGGTACATAAGCCATATTTCTTAAAATCTTAAAAATAATTGAAGTTATGGTGTATGGTGTATCTTATAGTATCTATTAAAATAGAACCTATTATAAAATGGATTAAAATATGGGAGCTCTGTAGATTATATTGATAGTGATATATTTCACTTTTAATTTGTCATTTTTGATTTAAAATATAATGACTGCTATTGATAAAAATCAAATAAATGGTATCTCTTGATCATTTATGATTTTATGACACCCCTACCAAGGTTACTTTTTCTAATACAGTATATATATATATAACACTATATAATATAGATACATCTATGGTTATAGTAACAGGGCTCTAATAACTGCAGATTTATTCAGCGATTATTTACTGAGCATCTACTACATGCTTGACACACAGGATGAAAGAGATTCTCTCAAGGACTGGTGTCCGTCATACATGAGAACATGGGAGCTTTCCTGGTGGCTCAGTGGTAAAGAATCCACCTGCCAATGCTGGAGACTTGGGTTCAGTCCCTGGTCCAGGAAGATCCCACATGCTGCAGAGCAACTAATCCACGTGCCACAACTTTTGAGCCTGTGCTCTAGAGCCTGGGAGCTACAGCTACTGAGCCCACATGCCTAGAGCCTATACTCTGCAACAAGAGAAGCCACCACAATTAAAAAACCTGCACACAACTAGAGAGTACCCCCACTCACTACAACTTCAGAGAAAAGCCTGCACAGCAACAAGGATCCAGCAAGCCAAAAATAAATAAATAAAATTATTGGGAAAAAAAGATGCTGAGAGTTAAGAGCTTACCTGTGTTTTACTTTTATTCAAATATTTTTAGATATTATACCCATGACCCTATATTTCTCTCTTCCTATTTCTCTATAATCAGATTTTTGAAAAACTGGTCACTGGGCAAAAAGTCTTAGGTCCTACCAAGGTTTCAGGAAATTACCTTAAAGCTAAATAATGAAATACTTAGTTAATTCATAACTAATAATGAAATATCCTAATTAATGCCATAAACCCTCCTTAGTAACTCCTTAGGTCTTGAAAAACCTTGAGGTGTGATGATCCATAAAAAATTAGGTTGAAAGAGAAAAAGTAGTAGAATAGACAACTTTGTTCAGGAAGGAGGGGATATATGTATACCTATGACTGATTCTCTTGCGACTCAGCTGGTAAAGAATCCATCTGCAATGTGAGAGAGCTAGGTTCCATCCCTGGGTTGGGAAGATCCCCTGGAGAAGGGAAAGGCTACCCATTCCAGTATTCTGGCCTGGAGAATTCCATGGACTGTATAGTCCATGGGATCCCAAACAGTCAGACATGACTGAGCAACTTTCACTTTCACATTGCTGATTCATGTTTCAGTTTGACAGAAAACAACAAAATTCTGTAAAGCAATTTCCTTCAATTAAAAAATGAAGAAATTTTAAAAAATGTTACAAATGGCAAAAACTGTCGTTAAATTTTTAACAAGTTTTTGAGGATTTTTAAAGAGAAAAATACACTTGTAGTTATCACAACAAAAATAAAATATATGTATATTGTCTAATTTACATATTTCCCAGTTTCTGCAGAAAAAGAAGACACCTTACAAGATACAAAGATTAAAAAAAAAGGAAACATAAAAGTGGAGCAAAGCGTGAGCTTGAAAATATATTTTCTAAGATTAAGTTTTAGAAAGTTGCTACTGGAAGGATAAATGGGAAGTCCGGTTCAGTACAGGATACAGTGGTTAAGGCCTGAGGGCAAGGACCTCATTCTGGCTTGGCCCTAGCACCATGCCTGGCACATAGAAAGAGTTCAGTGAATATCTGTCAAATGAATGAATGGTCTTACAGAAAGTATTAACTCTTTTTGGTTCTTAGACCAATCAGTGCTGTTTTTGAGAGGCCCCCATAGAGAGGACACTGCTTCACATGACTGTCTTGTAAGATGCTCAAGGGCATCCTTAGAGCTGGCATGATGATGAGGTCACTTCTTAAACTGCTTTTGTGTTGCTTCCCTCCGTAAGAAAGAAACTGTTGAACCAAGTGTATGCAGCTCAGTAAAAGCAGGTTCACAGTTGGTATTCTCTGTATGGACAGAATTTATAATAGACCTAAAATACCTAACCCAGATCATGTTTACAATGAAAGGAAATGACTTATTTTCCTTTTAGAATGCAAGAGATTTTATTAAAATAATTTATCATGTATCATTTGAAACAGACACTGGTAATTAAAAAACTAATATCCCTCTCGATTCCCACGCCCCCCCCCCCCCACTCCCTGCTGTTTTGGGGATGTTAGAGCTGTTTAGAACACTACTTCATAATACTTAACCTCAGGTGCTTGAGGTCTATTAATCTGAAAGAGGGTGGAGGAACATTTATTCAGTGAGTTCCTTGAGCTAGGATTGTCAAGCTAGAGGGAAAGGAGCTGGATTCTATCCTGAAAGAGAATGCACAAGATTTTTAAATTCTTACTAATTCACGAACCAAGCAGCCTCTGGACTTTGAGAGGACAGCCAGTCCTTCCCTCTAGGTCGGGAAGATCAGAGTTTATCTCCTGGCGGCTGAGTTCTTGAGTTTCATCCCCATCTGCCTCTACCAAGTTCCTCCTGTACCTGCAGTGAGAACTCAGCACTGAGGAGTGACTGCAGGAAAGGGGAACTCAGGTCACTGGGTATCTTCTGTGACCTGGGCATCACATGAGATGCTTTCTGTATCTTATTCCCTTTAATCTTTATGACATCCCTGCAAGGAAGCCCTCCCATTTTCCAGACACAGAAACGAAGGCTCTCAGGGGCCATAATTGCCAGGAAGTATGGAGCTGGAATTTGAAATCAGCTATGACTGGATCTGGTCCTGCCACGTGGCTTTTTTCTTAGAAATAACAGAAACTGGCCCACTGAGAAACAGGAAGTTGTGTGACTCTCTGGTAACTAGATCCTCATCATTCCTAAGAGAATTGTTTCCAAGTCTAAACTGACAAGATTGTGTTTCCAAGTTTAAAGAGCTAAGAAACACCGTGGTCCTGGGGTGGCCCTGCTAAAGCATCTCTCATCTGGGAAGACTCAGGCTGAGGGTCAGCTGTCCCTTCTGCTTTTGGCAGTGAGCACTCTCTGTGTATCTTAGCTATAATTTGGCTCTTCCAGAAATGAACTCATTAATTTCTTACTTAATAGGCCTCTTGTTTGAAAGAGATAATCTACTTATATGTTCTTGACTTCCATACTGACTACTCCCGAATCTCCTGCCTTCCCCACCTGGCTCTCCCAACTGAACCAAATTCATCTTGCTTACTACATGGGCTCCTCCTGCACGTGCGTTTTTCATTTGTTGTCAGTACAGTCCACCCAGGAGCTCAAGCTAAACTAATGCCATCCCTGCTCCTTTCCTTATTCCCACCTCTCCACTCCAAGACATATCAAATCAGTCACTAAGTCCCATCCCTTTTACCCCCTAAATACTTCTCCACTCTGTCTCTTCTCAATCCAAACACCACTACCCTAGTTCAAGCCCTCATTAGCTTTTCTCTGGACAATCGCTGCAGTTTCCTAAATGATGTGTCTGTTTCGAGTTCTGTGCCCTCAGAGCCATCCTTCTCAACACAGCTGCCGGAGGCTGATCTAAAATGCAATCTGATTACATCATTTTCAGTGTAAAACCTTTCTCTGCTTATAGGATTGCCTACAGGAAAAAGTTCAAGCTCACTAACCAGGCAGCCGAGGTCCTCTGGGGCTAGCTCTTGCCTCTATCTGCAGTGTTGCTTCTCTCCACAGTCACAACTTTGTGCCCCAGGACCACCAGCGTGCTCACAAACTCCCCGTGTAAATAATGCTCCAAAGTCACTCAGGTGATTGTTCGCCGGCCTCAGATACTCACCGTGTAGAACCCTCCACTGGCTGAGTGTCCCTGTAACACGGCATCTGGCTTTCCCTGAGACTGACTGATATGAGAAAGAGAAAAGTCAACATGGAAGCCTCGGTCTTTTACACACTCATCTCCGGAGTGAAGCCATCACCTCTGCTGCCTCCTGTCAGTCTCGGCCACTCAGACCAACTCTGCTAGAGCGTGGGAGGGGCTCACAGGGCCTAAAGATGCGGAAGCCAGCAATCTATGGGGACTCTCTCAGAGGCTGGTTACCACAATGTGCTTTTATAGACAGGTGTGTATGATATGGAGAAGGCAATGGCACCCCACTCCAGTGTTCTTGCCTGGAGAATCCCGGGGACGGGGGAGCCTGGTAGGCTGCCATCTATGGGGTCGCACAGAGTCAGACACGACTGAAGCGACTTAGCAGCAGCAGTATGATATCCTAAGTTTATTTTTTTTGAAGGAGGGCTTATGTATGCATCCATATAAGCACAAAAAAACCTGAAATGTTCATGTCAAACTCTTAACAGTAGCCAGCTCTCTATAGTGGGGCTGGGGGTGGGAAATATTGAAGACAGCAAGTTCTCTTATTTATAAATTCTGTTTTCCTCTTACATAGTATAATGAGCATGCCTTATTTTTGCAATTAAAATAATGAAATAGGACCTTATTTCCTTCTCCAGGAAGCCTTCTCTGATGCACTTCTCAGGCTGATGTTGCTGCCCTCCTTGGCACTCCCCTGTTTCTGGCACAAGCCCCCACTGTTGTATAAGTGTCATTGTGTTACCTTATCTCTTCCTGTGAATCCCTTAAGGACTAAGAATCCTCTGTGGCTAAGAGATGGCCTGGTACAAAACACTAGCTGGATATATTCACCAAATAAATGAACTAAAGGATTTATCTAATGCTGTAAAAATTTATTGTGTGGCTCCAAAGAAAATGGACCCTAGATACCAGTAGGTCAAATAAGTTTTTTGACCTTCAGATTGACATTCATGTTCAATTAACCTTGCTAAAAATGGTATTCTTATTCCCACCCCCCACCCCCCATTTTTCTTCAGGAGATTTCTCATTTTTTCTTTTAGGAGCTTATCTAGTAACTGGTGTGGGAGATGATATTAACTTTTTAAAAAATGAAAGCCCTAATGGAAAAGAATTATCTGCAGTAAAGTGGAGAAAATGTACTCTTCCATGCCAATGCAGGTTTCAAATTAAGCTAAATATTCTTGCCTAAATGAGAAGAGTAAGATAGCTGAATCAGCCTCAAATCTTTTACTTAATGTTAGCATCACAAATGGAAGCAATTATAATTGCTGGCAGAAATGAATCATTCTAAAACTAGGTCTGTGCAGACAATTCTTTATATTCACTTAATATGGCTTAAAACCACCATTCTTTGATTGGAACAACCCCCAGAAGTAGAACAGTGGTATTTGCTGATGCTGTCTTTAAAAAATTAATTTTCAAAGTTTTTATGAGTGTACTTTAAATATAGGCTTATACCACACACAATTTCAACTGTTGCTTCAAACCTCATTTTTTAAAGAAATAACATCAACAGTTGAAGAACAGAGTCCCTGAAATAGCCAATGGTGTGTAACCATAGATTGTAGCTACAAAAAAAAAAAAAAAAAAACCACAAAAACCCCACCCAGAAACCCAGGAATTCCCCAGGGAACCGGAAGCACGCCTGTAAGTATAATACTATCCAGTGTTGTTCCTGGAAAGTTGGCACAGGGTCCATTCTGAAAACATTTTTTTGAATACTCACCTGTGGCAGGGGGGAGGGAGGGGGCCACACTAGACCCTGGGCATCCCAGCTAGAGACAGGCCTCTCTCCCACCCACGTGAGCTCCCAGCACACACAAAGCTGGCTAAGATGAAAGATCGCTATGATCGTACCTATCCCCGACGTAAACTGTTCTTTTCTTTCTGGCCCCAGTAATTAATAATCGCCGCTTCAACATCTGGACTGGAAATGATGCGGTGGAAGTGTGGAGGACAAAAAAAGAATTGCTGGGGAAATGTATCGTGTGTATTAGGTCATTGCCGTAGTTAGAAGATTGGGATTCTGGTGGGTAACAGAAGTGAAGGAAACGGAGAGGTAGGGCGCCGCGATCTCCAGCCCTCTTCCTTGCTCCCAAGCCCTGGTCAAGCCTGTCGTGTTTAAGTAGCACGAAAACTAAACTGTGCTCACTCTTAGCGGTGACCTCGGCTGGGCGAACCCCTCCGATGCTGAATTTACTGGTCCGGACGTTACTTTACAGAAAACGAAATTCAGATTAATGGAACACACAAGTCTTGCACCTGCAGAAATTAAGAATTTCATTATTTTTACTCTGAGTCAAATAAGAAGTAAACAGTCCACCAGTCCTGTGGGAGGCGGACATTTCCTGGGCCGGGGAGCCAGGAGATAGGGGTTGTCCTGCTTCCCAAAGCGGCCGGCTGTCGGTTGCGCGGATCCAGAGAAAGCTGTATCAAGTCTCATCCCGGGTTCCCGCCCCTGGGACTGTGCCCGCCCCTGGGACTGTGCCCTCCCCAGCCTCCACGCCCGCACCCCCCAGAGCCTCCAGTCGCTCCCGGCTCACCGCTGGGAACCGGCGCCCCGGCGATCCTCCGGAACCATTAGACGCTACTTGGACTCAGAGTCTGCTTTTGGCTTATCTTTGCCTCGCTTGCAATAGATGTCCATGCCCCCCGTACCCAGGCTTTGCAACCCCGCGAGGCCACGGCACCCCCGGAACATCCCTGCGCTCCTAGCCGCGAGCGTAACCCCGGGTCCCTCCGTGGAAGGCGCGGGACTGGAGAGCGCGTCGCCGGAGACTAGAAGGGACCGGTTCGCGCCCTAAGTGAAGCACGCCCCGGTGGCGTCCTTGGGGGGGCTCTGGGTTCCTTCAAAGTTGGGGCGTTGGCACCCGAGCATCCGGGAGCCCCGCAACCCGCGGGCACCGAAGTTTCTCTCTTCCCTGGCCGGCAACTGAACAGGGTCCCGCGGCTGCGCCGGGAGAAACTGTGGGTGGAAAAGCCGCTGCATCTCGCGGGGAAGGGGGCTGAGGGCGCTGTCACTTGTTGAGGCTAATAAACGCGGCGCGACCCCGGAACGCTGTTGTTTCTAAAATCTTTAGCTGTGCCCGCTATCCCCCAGCCCGGATCCGGGAAGGAGGGAGGAGCGCGAGCGGCTGGCAATGCAGAAGAGGGGCCCGCGCCCCGACAGCCGACCCGGGTGGGTGCTGGGGCTCCCGAGGGGAGCAGGTCCGGTCCCCCTCGCGGCAGCTGCCGAGGTTTCCAGCCGCAGAGCGTCCTCCCTGCCGGCGAAACCGCGTGGGACTCAACCCACCGCCGCCCGTCACCTACTTGCAAGTCGCTGTCGCTAGGATTCCCGCCACTCCTCTCAGACCAGCCCCCCACCTCTGCCGCTTTTCGGAGTCCCCCGCCCCCGTTCCTGCCTCCCCGGAGCTGCGGGGCAGTCGGACGCGGAACCGCCGAGCCGCGAGGACGCCTGCCTGGAGCTGCCTTCTCTCCGCAGCCAAGCCGGCGCCCCCTGCCCTTCGCCGCGGTGCTGGGCGGGCGCCCCTGCCGCCCTCGCTCCGCTCATCCCGGCCTCCTTCCGCGCTCTCCTCCCGCCGGTCCCGGAGCTTCGCCACCGCCGGGTGCGGCGGGGCAGGCGCGATGCGGCAGCTGTGCCGCCGGGGCCGCGTGCTGGGCATCGCGGTGGCCATCGCGCACGGGGTCTTCTCCGGCTCCCTCAACATCCTGCTTAAGTTCCTCATCAGCCGCTACCAGTTCTCCTTCTTGACCCTGGTGCAGTGCCTGACCAGCTCCACCGCGGCGCTGAGCCTGGAGCTGCTGCGGCGCCTGGGGTTCATCGCGGTGCCCCCCTTCGGCCTGAACCTGGCTCGCTCCTTCGCGGGGGTCGCCGTGCTCTCCACGCTGCAGTCCAGCCTCACGCTTTGGTCCCTGCGCGGCCTCAGCCTACCCATGTACGTGGTCTTCAAGCGTTGCCTGCCCCTGGTCACCATGCTCATCGGCGTCCTGGTGCTCAAGAACGGAGCGCCCTCGCCGGGGGTGCTCGCGGCCGTGCTCATCACCACCTGCGGCGCAGCTCTGGCAGGTGAGCTGGACCCGCGCGGACCCCCGGCCCACCCCGGCCCACCAGCCAGTGACCTCGGGGATCACTCAGTGCAAAGCCCTCACTTCCAGATGGGGAGACTGAGGCAGGGAGCTTTGAACGCGGTGGCTCCGCTAGCAGATGGGACCCCTGAGACCCAGCCGAGTCTTCCTCTGCGCTCCGGCCTCCTCCTTTAGAGTCCCCACTCCCACTACTAGTCCGGGTTTCCGACCCCCGCCCCTGTCTCGCTCCGTAACGCCCTTCCCTCCTAGCCCTCCTCCTTCCGTCTTCCCCCTTTATTTCTTCCTTCCTCCGGGAGGGGGTGGGCGAGCCGCCCTAGCCTGGGAGCTATAGCCCCCAGACCGAGACGGAAGGAGGGGGCCGAGAACTTCTCTGGGTCACGCGGGGCCGGAGTGGGCAGGGACGATGCGAGCTAAGCTTAAGCCCCGAGGCTAGCTTGGGATCTCCGGCGCCACGCGGGGGGCTGCAGACGCTGGGCAAAGGTGGGCGGATTGAGACTCTGGCAGGTTGGGCGTGGAGGACTGAGCGAGGTGGGCGCCAGCGGAGCGGGCAACCGTCTTTCGAGGGTCTCCCCATGCCCAGCCTGCCCGGGGAATAGCCACGAGCCGGGACCCCCCCTCTCTCTTCTGTGCCCCACGGAGGCGGCAGTCGTACCACGTGCCCAGGCGACACCCATGCCAGCTCGGGGAAGCCACAGAGCCTACCCCGAGGGTATCGGTGCTGTCCGGAGCCTCTGTCTTGGAGAGAGGTAGACGGGACGCCCCCCGAGGATAAGAAAGGGAGGGCGTGCCTCTCCTGCCTCGAACTGGGCAATTGACTGTACTTGGCTTTTCCTTTCGATACGCGTGGGTAGAGCTAGGGCGCACACCCTACTTTCCAACCTACGCCCGTTGCCCCCAGTGGATACCAGCTCCCGCCAACCCAGTGTCTTCTCTGTTTCCTTCCTGCCCTACGTTCCTCGGACCTCTCTCGATGCGCTCCAGGAGCCGGTGACCTGACCGGCGACCCCATCGGGTACGTCACCGGCGTGCTGGCGGTGCTGGTGCACGCCGCCTATTTGGTGCTCATCCAGAAGGCGAGCGCAGACACGGAGCACGGGCCGCTCACCGCGCAGTACGTCATTGCCGTGTCCGCCACCCCGCTGCTGGTCGTCTTATCCTTCGCCAGCACCGACTCGATCCACGCCTGGACCTTCCCCGGCTGGAAGGACCCGGCCATGGTGACCATCTTCGTGGCGTGCATCCTGATCGGCTGTGCCATGAACTTCACCACGCTGCACTGCACCTACATCAACTCGGCGGTGACCACCAGCTTTGTGGGGGTGGTGAAGAGCATCGCTACCATCACTGTGGGTATGGTGGCCTTCAGCGATGTGGAGCCCACCTCTCTATTCATTGCTGGCGTCGTGGTGAACACCCTGGGCTCCATCATTTACTGTGCGGCCAAATTTTTGGAAACTAGAAAGCAGAGCAACTACGAGGACCTGGAAACGCAGCCGGGGGTAGAGGAGGCGCAGCCAAGTGGAGATCAGCTGCCGTTTGTCATGGAGGAGCTGCCCGCAGAGGGTGGAAATGGCGGGTCAGAAGGTGGGAAGGCAGCAGGTGGCTCCACTCAACCGGGTGGGCAAGAGGCTAGGGGCAGCCCCAGAGGGGTCTCGCTGATGGCTAGGAGCTCGCAGATCTCAGACAGCCCTGAAGAAGTGGGCAGGAGTTCATTAAAGGATGCTTACCTCGAAGTGTGGAGGTTAGTTAGGGGAGCCAAGTATGTAAAGAAGGATTATTTGATAGAAAATGAGGAGTTACCCAGTCCTTGAAAAGGAAATGCACGTATGTATATATGTACATACACTTATTTTATATGTGAAAGATGACATATTTTAATGAGGAGCCGCCCAGTTTCCTGCTTGGAGTGGGGAATGGGAGCAAAGAAAGAAGCTGAAATATTTGACTGCAACACAATTAGTACCCGTGTGAATTATTTAGCCTGAGAATACCAAAGGCATCACAGAGGCAAAAGAATGTGAAGGTGACTAGCAAACTAAGGCAGGGTTTCAGCTGCAGATTCTTAGCACATTTTTGGTCATTATGACCACAACCAAATATCTGCATGTATGGAGAGTCCTTCAACCACCCCCTCCAAAGATGGAGCATAGAGATGATGGCAGCACTTAATTTAGTTCAAAGATTACATGCAGGGGCACCTTTTTGACAATAGTTTGAACTATAGTTTTTATGGCCACTTTGGAAGAATATACTATTGAAATAACATATTTAAATACACTGAATTAATGTTTACTGTTTAAAGTCACCTGAAATATGTTTACTCTAATTTTCCTCTGTTTTAAAATATATATAAGTGCTCTACTCTTCTATTGGTAGAAAATGTTACAACTATTTTGAAACTGAATTCTTAGCTTTAATCATGAAGTTTAAAGTTGGCTTTTAGTAATTAAAAATATTTGAAAGGTTGTTTTAGTTCATTGCTTTGTAATATTTGTTATTGAACGCCATAACCTTTTTAAAAAACAGTTTTACTGTGTCCAGTATTCTTTCAAGCAAATGCAATGGCTGATGTATAATTCAGTGTTAACTGAAACCCAAACAGAAATGAGACCGTTCAGTTAAGCTAGGCCTTTCAAGTCGCGCTGCACATCCTAAACCGTGTTACAAAAAGAGCAACTGCTATATTCACTTTATGATATTTTTCTATCTTAAATTTGTCAAAATAAAGTATGAGTCTCTGCTAAAAGGTATATTGTTAGAAATTTGTCTTCAACACATCTGTGTTCTGTTGTTGCTGTGTGGCTTGCGTTTGCCCCCTATGAGTGGTGTTTAGTATCTGGGGTGCAGGGCTCACCCCCCATCAGGAATTTCCTAAATTAGCATGGCAGTTTGGTTTCAAACAACAACGTTAAAAACACTCTCATTTTCCAGTCAAGGAAAGTAAAGTAAAATAAAGTCCTGCCTCATGCTGCCTTGTGAGAGCCATCCACAACTGACTTCAGTTAAGATGGAGTTTGAAATGTAATAAAAGCGGGAAGCCAGGGGAAGTCTTCCTGTCAGCCACCTCCCAGAGTGTACTTGGAAGGTGAAGACAGTCATCATTTGCCAGCATGTTTCTGAGAGTTTATTTTTCTTCATTTTCCAAAGATCAAAACCAAGCAAAAAGCAGAGGCATCAGTTTTTCTCTACAAGCTGGTAAGTGTCATTGTGATGGTTTGTGATTGGTTCTGGCTTGCTTGTTTTCATCAGCAATTGATGTTTCCATAGGTACCTCTAGAAGCCATTGAAGTGGTAGGAGCTGTCATATGGCTGCAGTTAGAAATGGTTGACTAGAGTTATAATGACTTCTTTCAAAATAAGCATTAAACGTAATGCCAGCATGCCAGAAGGCAACATTCTGTAGCTACTCTATGAAGCTGAGAATTTGTGAAAAGCAGCAATCTGAACAAGGTATATATTTTTTAAGTCCACTGTCAGACAAATCAATAAAATGATTGTTTTTTGCTGAAAAAATTCCCTTTTGGTTAAAACTGTGGGTTTGCATTTATTACAAAAAGATTAACTCTTTCCTGCCAATAGACTTGTAGAAACATTTGTAGAGACACTCCAACCAATCCAATGGAAGCATTTCCTTTACTTGGATGGATGAACTCCATTCATTCAAGGATGGTCATGGGACCTGTCAGACCCAAGGAGGTGCAAAGGTACTTTTGGTAAGACTTAAGTTTCCTAATTTTCTTTTCTGGGCTTGCCTGGTGGCTCAGCAGTAAAGAATCTGCCTGCCAGTCCAGGAGATGCGAGTTTGATCCCTAGGTTGCGAAGATCCCCTGGAGAAGGAAATGACAACACACTCCAGCATTTTTGCCTGGGAAATCCCATGACTAGAGGAGACTGGTGGGCTATAGTCCATGGGGTCATAAAGAGTCAGATGCAACTGAGTGACTAAACAACATCATTTATCCTTTCACTGGACTTGAACCTAGGAGGATAGGATGGGGGTGGGGCAGACATACTGTTGTCATCTTGCCACCAGAAAAAGATACAACAGGAAAAAATCAACACAGAGAGGCAGACCAGGGTGGTAGAGAGAGAGAGAGAAACTGAGTCCTGAGTCCTGATTTCACAGGGCCCTGGCATTCGGATGGCTTTCCTGTAAGTTAGTACTAGACCTCATATTGTCAGATATAAAACAAGGTCTGTTTTTTAAATTGTTTTTATTTGCTTTAGTCATTGAGATTTCTGCCACTTTCAATAACAAAGAATCCCAAGTGACACAAATATAAATGCCTGGTTTTTAGCAACAAGGTGGGGTAAAAGGACCAAAAGAGGTTTTTGTTTGTTTGTTTTTTGCTTGTTTTGTTTGTTTTTCATTTTTCACCAACACAAGCTTTTACCCCTACCCTTGCCTAGGGATTAGATATGCCACTCTGGTCTCAAAAATTACCATCTACTCTGTATCACCATGGTCTTAAACAACCCATGGTTTTACCTATCATCCTTGTCTTCAGTTTACAATTCAATGAATCCTACATTCATGCTTCTCAAATTCACTGGATGTTGGAGCAATGTTTTGTATTGCACACTATTATAAATAATGTCTGAGGTTTATTATTATAGTCCTTGCTAGGTGCTAGGTGCAGTTCTCAGGGTTTTACATGGACTAATTCATGTAATTCTTACAATATTTCTACATGTTGGCATTAATATTATCCCAATAATACAAGGAGTAAACTGAGGTGTAGAGGGCTAAGGAAGTTTCCCTGACCTCTTAGCTGGTAACCTGTAGATGTGGGAGCTGATTTGAACCCAGGCAGTCTGACTCCAGTGCCCATCTGTCTCACCATTATCCTATCCTGCCTCTTGGTGAGATACATTCAACCTGACATCATAAAGCTGGAGAATGTGGGAGCGCTGGTGGGTAGTTCCAGTGCTTATTCATTACAACTCAGTTAGGACCATAATCTGCTGTCCTCAGAAAAAAAAAGGATACAACCTATATGTGTGTGTTTATGAACAGTTTCCTGTTTGTGAGCACTAAGGGACCCAGATAGCAGTTGAGGTACCAAGAAAACAGAATCAAGAAAGGGGTTCTATTGCTATTATAACCAAGTCCCCAAGATCTCCAGACTTTCCAGTCCATCACTCATTTAATATTCAAACAAGTCAACTTAATCCTTCACCTTAAATAACCCTGAGAGGTACAGACCTTCAGACTAGTGTTTCTGAGGATTCACTGAGCATGCTCAGTGTTGCTGATTACTTGCTGTTCCCTGCTGCTGTGTTGATCATTTTGAAAACAGACTTTATTGAAATATAATTTATGTACCATAAAATTTGCTCATTTTAAGTGCACTATAGTCATTAGCATGTTTATAGAACGGTACAGCCATTACCACTGTCTAATTCCAGAACATTTTCATTGTCCCAAAAAGAAATCCTGTACCTGATAGAAGTCACTATCCATATTCCCTTAATCTCCCCAGCCCCCGTCATCACTAACCAACTTTGAGCCTCTGTGGGTTTGCTTCTTGTGATTAAATGCTTTCTGCTGTCTTGAAATTGCTCTTTCAAGCTGTTCTTCCTAACCTGTTCCTGTGCTCCATTTTTTTTTGACACCAGGTACTGCTATTAATAATAAAAAGTTAATGTTGGGATACAGTTGATACGATTTACTGAATGCTTACAACTACCTATCCTAAGGACATTTCAGTGCAGGAAAGGAAAACTTAAAAGTCAGTATTGGAAGTCTCTGCTCTTGGGGTCTGAGTGGTCCTCTGTCATCTGGGCCCTGCCTGTGCTCTGTGGGGCCCACTCCTGACCAGGACAGTGCCTTCCCCACAGTCACACTTATCCTAGGCGTAAGCCCCCAAGATGCTTATTTTCCTATAATTTTTCTGAAGAAGTACCTGGGAAGAGCTGTGACACTAAAACAAAAGAGAAATCATTTGACAATATAATTCTTCTCTTCCAAGAATGTGGAAAAACCATAGTTATCAAAAAATATCATCCCTGGGACTTTCCTGGTAGTCCAGTGGTTAAGACTCTACTTCCACTGCAGGAGACAGAGGTTCCATCCTTGGTAACAGGGAAGATCCTACATGCCATGCAGTGTGGCCAAAAAAATAAACAGGCTTTAAAAATTTTTTACACAACACACACACATGCACACATATAGGCAGGGCCCAGATGACAGAGGACCACTCAGACCCCAAGAGCAGAGACTTCCAATACTGACTTTTTAGATAGACTGAGAAAGTTATTCTGGAAAAGTTTGTAACTAATGCAAAGTTGGCTATCTGCCCACCTGTTGGCTCCCAGCCCCTCCCACATTCTTCCTTGCGCACAGAACTCTAAACTTGTTCAAGTACAAGCAGCAATGTGCTCAGGGAAGGTGGATCAACCCCCTGTTGGATTAATCATCATTTTTCTAAAGCCTTCATGGAGGACTCATAGCTCTTTGCCAATGATTGGCTTAGCAGAGGGCCTGTGATGCAGCTAGAGTAGGAGATGAATGAGTAAATTTGCTAGGAAAGGGGTTCTGGGCCAGTTCTCTATGATAAGAAGATGCTCTTAACCCTTTATCCTGCCTTTGTATGCAGTTGGTAGGGATGTGATTTCTGAAGCTATGGCAGTTATTTTGCAGCCTCAAGTGGACAACCCTAAGTGTGAACAGTGATATGTTCAGGGCAAACAAGAAAATGAGGGAAATAGCCTATTTCTTGGTGCCTTCATTATACTGCTCATTTAGCCGCACTGGAACTGCCTACTTCAGGCATCTTGTCACAGGAGAGGATAAATTCCTATTCTAAAGTCACTTGTAGCTGGGCGTTCTTTTTCTGTTAGCCAAATCTTCCCAACTGATATTAAATTTAAATTTGATAGTTAATTTTGCATCAAAAAGAAAATACAGTTGAAAAACAAAATGTTTTTTCACTGCAACATCAATTTTAATCCATCCACCCATAATTTATTCCTTGATTCAACAAACACTTAATAAGTAAATATTATATACCAACTTCTGAACAGTTTATTTCCTTTTTAAAACTATTTCTTTATAGTCACTGTAATTGGTGATTTCTTTATACGTGAAGGATTACTTCCAAAAGGGCTAATTTGAGGATGAAGACTAGCCAAACATTCTTTGAAAGGGCAATAAAAACTCTAAGGTTTATCTTCTAAAGTTTATCTGAAAGACATAACTGGACAATGTTTCCCATAGTCACCAAGAGTTTAAAAAAAAAAATGATACAGAAATGTGATGAAAAAGGGGCAAAATGTGTCAATAAAAAGTGTTTAGTGAAGGAGATCAAATTGCTCTTATACAATGAAAGGATCCTTGTGTGTTTAATCACTCAGTTATGTCTATCTTTTTGCTACCCAGTGGACTGAGTAGCCGGCCAGACTCCCTGTCCATGGGATTTCCCAGGCAAGAATACTGAAGTGGGTTGCCATTTTCTCCTCCAGAGGATCTTTCTGACCCTGGGATTGAACCCCCCTCTCCTGTGTCTCCTGCACTGCAGGTGGATTCTTTACCCGTTGAGCCATCAGAGAACTCCAACCTCATTTAAATAGGAAAAGAGCAAATTAACCCACAGTGAAAATATGTGTGTCAGTGAGGCTGCTGGAACAGAAGTCTGTTTGTGAGCAAGCACATTAGTATCACCTCTGCAGAAAAGAAAACAGATAATAAGCAATGCACATTATTATGGGCTGAATGTTAATGTTTCCCTCCTTCACCTCGAATTCGTATGTTGAAATCCTAACCCTCAAGGCATTGGTATTAGAAGATGGGGCCTTTGGAGAGATTAAGTTATGAGGGTGTGGCTCTTTTACCTGGGATTGGTGCCCTAATAAGAAGACACAGGGGAAGGTGCCTCCTGTCTCTGCTCTTTGCCCGGTGAGCATAAAGAGGAGCTGGCCATGTGCAATCCAGGTATCAGGCCCTCACCAGACACTGGATCTCCCAATGCCTTCGTCTCATATGTTCCCAGACTCCAGAATTGTGAGAAATAAATGTTGATTGTTTAAGCCACTCAGTCTATAGTATCCTGTTATAGCATCTTTAGAAGAGAACTGAGAAACTGAATATTCCTGTGAGTGAAGGTTTCTACCATTACAACCCCACCCCTACTTTCAGACTATTATGAGAGAGAAATGCACTTTTGTTGAGCTTTTGTATTCAGGCTCCTTTTTAGTTCAGCAGTTTAGCCAGTATTCTCACCAAAACACTGTCATCTCACTTGTCACAGTGAGAAAGAATGATTTTGAAAAACAGAGGCAGGGAATGAGGGCTTCCTCCTACTCTTTTTCTTCTACTCCTTCTCACTGTCCTCCTGACCAACACCCCATGTGTAATGGCCCAGGACTCCAGACTTCCTATACCGGCTGCATCATTTTAATTTGCAGAACTATTGAAGGCGCAGTATGTATATAAGAGTGTGGCTGGTTTAGTCACAGAGTCATGTCTGACTCTTGGGACCCTATGGACTGTAGCCCACCAGGCTCCTCTGTCCATGGGATTCTCCAGGCAAGAATACTGGAGTGGGTTGCCATTTCCTTCTCCAGGGGATCTTCCTGACCCAGGCATAGAACTTGGGGCTACTGTATTGCAGGCAGTCTCTTGCATTACAAGTGGATTCTTTACTGACTGAGCCACAGGGATGGCTGTATATATATATAAAAGTTACTACTATCCATTTTTCCCATTGACTTTATTAACAGTGGATAGAATTCAATGAATACAATATTCTTTGCATGTTTAGTCATGTCCAGTTCTTTGCAACACATTGGACTGTAGTCAGCCAAGCCCCTCTGTCCATGGGATTTTCCAGGTAAGAGTAGTGGAGTGGGTTGCCATGCCCTCCTCCAGGGGATCTTCCTGAACCAGGGATTGAACCTATGTCTTCTGAGTCTCCTGCATTGCAGGTGGATTCTTCACCGCTGAGCCATCAGAGAAGCACAATATTCTTTAGTAGAACTTAAGGGAGGCCTGGCGTGCTGCAATTCATGGGGTCGCAAAGAGTTGGACACGAGTGAGCGACTGAACAGAACTGAAATAAGAATTAGTTCATGGTTTATACCAACAGAACTAATTGAATATATCAAGTGCATTCAAATGAGCAAAATCATTTTTTCCTTAGCTATCTGAGTAATGTCTGTTTGTCATTTCTTTCTCTGATTTCACTATAGAAAAGATTTTGAAACTCAAAAGCAAATGAGTAGAACCATCACTTTTCTGAAATCCGTCCTTTATGGCAAACTAATTTGATAGATCTTCAGAACTTGCCAGAAAGTAACAATGGATTAACTTCAGTGATATATTCTGAAAATAATCGATAAAATAAACGATGCAACAGAAGGAACAATTACTTATTATCAAGGGCAAGCATTTGATTTTATCTCTTCACATGCTGTAAAATGTTTGGTTCCTTTCTGCCTCTGGATCAGCCTTTTCCTGTGGTGTGATGGGAAAGAGAAAATTTGATTTTAATTATTTGATGCCAAAATGCCAAAACACTTGTTGAAAAATTGAAAAACCTGATAATCTTGATGTTTTTCTATCTTGATGCAGAAGACCTAATTCAGAGAGGTCCAGACAGTGGACCAAATTTCTTGCTTTTTGCTTGGCTATTTGGCATCATGCATACCATATGCGTGTATGTGTCCTTGCATCAAATGTCTCTCAATGGGTGAGAGATGCTATTGGTCTTGGACTGGCTTTCTGTATAATTATGATGAATCTAGAGTGCTAATCTATGGTGTGATTGAATAAAATAATACTAGTTATAAATCTCTGCTGTATAGCACCCCTGCCTTGGATTATTGGGAGTTAACACAGGTCATGTCTGAATTTCAAAAGTCTTGACTGTATGTGGAGTGCTTTCACACTGATTGCCCAGTTCTCTGGAGGGCTACCATTCTCTCTCATCAATAATTGCTGTGTGCAGTTACCCTTAAAGAAGCCCATTGCAAGCAGCCCAGTTCAAAAGACGAGTTTCCTGTTTTTCTTTCAAGAGGAATGTTCAATTTTCAAATGAATTGGATAGGCAAATAGGGAAAAGTTTTACATTTTGCAATTTGCCTAGTGGCTGTCTTCCAAAATCTGCAATATATTTTGTAAACATTATTACTGACTTGGTAAGCGGCCATTTCTGTAGCCACTTACTGTCTTTGTGATGGTATAAAGGGCAATTCACTTTACCTAATACTCCTTAAGCCTTCCAGAGCACTGCTGCAATCATAGGATGGCACTACCTCTTCCATGTGATGAATGTGAATGGCTTTGTAAGTAAACACCGTCCCCTTTAATTCCATCACCATATGGAGAGATGATTGTGGAAAGGGGGCCAGTAGGCCAGACAGTTCACTGCACAAAGGCAGGTATTCCACTGTCTTATCTGCCTTCCTCTTTCCTACTGCCCAGCACCCTGCCTAGAACGCAGTCTAGCACTCAATTAATATTTGTTAACTGACTGACAAAAGAAAGCCAAGTCAGGAAAAGTTAAAGCACAACTTCAGTTTTCTCATTCATTTATAAGCTCTTTTAAGATGGCCCAATTGGTAAGCCTGATTTCCCTAAAGTGCCATTCTTGGAAAATAAAATGCTGTAAATTGAATCTGCTGGATAAGGAATTGGCTGTATAGTCTCTGCATAAAGGCAGAGGCAGGAAGGTTTGGTGCACTGTTTGGAGGTCTGCTCTGCAAGGAAGGAGCTCTTGCCCAGCACTTTTGGCGCCCCGGGGCTCCATGCAGTCAGGTTTTAGGAGACTTGTTGTGGCTCAATCCAATAAAAAATG
The DNA here is from genome assembly GCF_042477335.2 of Ovis canadensis. NCBI lineage: Eukaryota > Metazoa > Chordata > Mammalia > Artiodactyla > Bovidae > Ovis > Ovis canadensis. The sequence continues at coordinate 72,987,984 of NC_091252.1, forward strand.
TTCATAAAGAAACTTTTTTTTTGGCTAGGATGCTTGTCTTGAAAAATAATATAGAACATTGTTAACAATTCAGCCAGGGAAGATAGAAATAGGTCACACAAAAAAATGAAGAGTGAAGTCGTCCTGGCCCTTCTTTAATCTTTTGAACAGTGTTTGAAAGAGCTCTTGGCTGATGAACAAATGTGTTCTGTACTGTGGAGTTAATATCTGTGCCAGGGTTTCTGTCATCCCTCTGGGGGTGGTGATCAATATAACTAATAAAGAGGAAATGACTAGACTGAGCCCATTGGAGGCCAGTAATCTCCCTAATGGACCGCAGAAGGAGACATCCTGAGATACCAGTCACGCTGAGTTTGGAGAAGTGTGGGTCTTAACAGAACAGTTAGTGGCTACTCAGTTAGCACTGTTATCTTAAGGAAGCCAGGTTGCATCCAAGGATAACACTAAAAAAGAGCAAGAAAATGAGCTTAGCGGGCTTTCCTGGTGCTCCAGTGGCTAAGACTCCAAGCTCCCAATGCAGGGGGCCTGGTTTGATTCTGATCCCAGAACTAGATCCCTCATACTGCAACTAAGACCCAGTGCAGCCAAATATTAATAAATAAATAAGTAAATATATATATATATATATATATATATATATATTTTAAGTAAGAGAGAAAATGCACCTAGTGAGTAAGGGAAGAAGGAACCATGGAAGAGAGTGAACAAGCAGAAAACAAAAAGCCTTTTTGCAAAACTGCTATTTTCTTAGAGTATTTTTAGGTTCACAGTGAAACTGAAAGCACAGAGGTTTCCCACTTATCCTCTGCTCCACACAGGCATGGCCTCTCCCATTGTCAACATCCTCCCCCACAGAGCAATACATTTGCTATAATTGATTAATCAAATTGACACATCATTATCACCCCAAGTCTATAGTTTACGTTACAGTTCACTCTTGGTATTGTATATTCTGTGGGTGTCAACAAATGTATAATGACATGCATCCATCATTATAATGTCATAGAGTATTTTCAAGCCCTAAAAATCTTCTGTGGTCTGCCTATTCATTCCTCTCACACACTCCCAGTCCCTGGCAAACACTGATCCTTTGGTTGTTTCCAATGTTATATAGTTGGAATGCTATAATAACTTAGCCTTTTCAGACTGATTTCTTTCACTTAATAATATGTGTTTTAGTTTCCATGTCCTTTTTTGCGCTTAATATTCATATTTTTTTAGTGCTGAATAATATTCCATTTTTGGATAGACCATAGTTTACTTACCCACTTACCTACTGAAAGATATTTTGGTTGCTTCAAAATTTGAGTAATTATGAGTAAAGCTGCAAAAACACCCGTGTGCAGGTTTTTGTGTGGACTCAAGTTTTCAACTGCATGGGTTGAAATCATGCAGTTTCAACTGCATGATTACTGGATAGTATGGTAAGGATATGTTTCATTTTGAAAGAAACTGTCAAACTGTCTTCCAAAGTGGCCATATCATTTTGTATTCCAGCAGAAATGGATGAGAGTTCCTGCTGCTCCATATCTTCACTAGCATTTGGTGTTCAGTGTTCCAGGTCCTGGCCATTGTAATACCTGTATAGTGGTATCTTACTGTTGTTTTAACTTGGTATTTCCCTGATGATATGTGATATGGGATTTCTTTCCATATGCTTATTTGCCAGCTGTATACCTTCTTTGGTTAAGGTCTTTGATCCCATTTTCTTAATGGGATTGTTCTCTTGGTATTGACAAAGGATCCTTTTTAAAGGACAACAGAAGAGTTTGCTGATATTTGGAGTAAACCAGTGACCCCAAAGGTGTCTCAGATATATATACATATATACACATATATATACATATATGTATATATGCATACACCTGGGCTTCCCAGGTGGTGCTAGTGGTAAAAAATTTGCTTGCTAATGCAGGAGACGCAAGAGATGTGGGTTTGATCTCTGGTCCAGAAAGATCCCCTGGAGTAGGGAATGGCGACCCACTCCAGTATGCTTGTCTGGAGAATTCAATGGACAGGGGAACCTGACAGGCTACAGTCCATAGGGCCACAAAAGCTTGGACATGACTGAGCATACATAGGTATTATAACCAGTGCTAACACAATCTAAGTCACATCCAAGAGAACCTTTGATTAAAACACAATGATAACTAGAGAAATATGTAGTCACCAACTCAAGTGCAAGGAAGAAGATGCATAATTGTTAGAGGTATTGTTTCAGAATCTAATAGAAATTCTGGTTTCAGTAGAATTTTAAGGTTTAATAGTTCAATAAGAAAAGTTAAGGAGGTCTTTCCCTTTAGAAGACAACTGACTAATTCCTGAAATAGAAATCACATCTAGTTACCAAATCTTCATTAAACATTAGGAAGAAGTTAAAGAGGTGTGTGAAGAATTAACTTCGAGGCAGGAGCCCATGCTTTATACCAGGCTCCCGTTACTACCCAGGGTGGCCTCAGATTTCCTCTTTAAAAACTGGGATAATCAAAGAGATTCAGTAATAAGTTTTATGTTTCTTTGCTTTTGTTATTTTAAGAGCTATGTAGACACCTTGGTTATTTTTAAGGGCTTAATATGTCAAAATCTGATTTAAAATGAAATCAATGATTTGCTTTACAGATTCTAAAATGGTTTGTTTAGATTAGAAAGTTACCACATTGGGGACTTCCCTGGTGGTCCAGTGGCTAAGATTTTTTGCTCCCAACACAGTGGGCTGGGTTTGATCCCATGTTAGCCACAACTAAGAGCTAGCATGCCGCAACTAAAAAATCCTCATGCTGCAACTAAGACCCAGCAGAGTCAAATCAATAAATTTTTTTTTAAAATAAAATTACCACATCTACACTGGAAGAACCTATTCAACTTCCTCAAGCCTCCCGTAGTAAGATCCATATCAACCCCTGTTAGAGGACTCTCCCCTCGCATCTTCCACCAGTTATGTTCTTAGTTATGTTTTTGTATTTGCGTCTCGTATTCTGAACTTCCATAGAACAGGGTTTGGGTTTGTTCATTTTGTATTTCTAGTGACCATGTTCTTTCTAGCACTTGGTATGTATTTAGTAAGTGCTTGCTCAATGCATGAATTCCTTCTGTGTTGAAAATGTGTTTCAGTCAAAGAAACACTTGTAATAGAGTTACCGGTCCTTCAAAGGCAGACATTGAAAAACAGTGATGCAATGAAAATCCTCCTTCAGTTTCCTGCTATGGCATTGTTGTCACAATATTAAAACCCAAATTATGCCACAGACATTTAGTTAATTATTCTTCCTTTTTTACTAATTTGGCCATGCATTTCTTATTTGCAAATTATGTTGTCCTCAAATCTGTGCAAGTCATTGTTACTCAAACTGGACATTCACAGACAAAGAATTTGGTTTTTGTAGTTTTGTTTGCAGGTTCAAAATGGAAAAAGATCCTCTGGGAAACTAGGAAAGCAGGATGAGTAGGAAGAGTCCAGCTATGGAAAGAGAAAAGGTGGCTTTCTAAATGTGGCTTAATCAATGGAACTAAGGCTGAGGATACATTCAAATGCCTGCCAAAGCCTATTAGTTCTGGATGAACAATGCAAGCTCTAATTTTTGTTGGCTTAATTTTGAGGATTTTTCCAAAGCCGGAGGTACTCTGATTAAATCTCCAAATTTGTTAATTAACAAACATTCTTACGCAGGCTAGAATTTCTCCTGATTGAACACTTTTAATATACAACACAGACGCACAGGGCACCTCAGTAGATAATTATTTAAATGAGGTGCCAAATACTTGTGTTAAACAGACATCTTAATTAGCAAAACAGATATATTCATATTTTTGCATATGAAATACTTAATAATATCACTATTCAAGATTTATAAAGACTGTCTTCTCTGAGAAGGTCAATGAAGTCCCTACATTGTTCATTTCCATTCATTCCAAAGAGCCTTTCTTACTTCTTGCTATTCATGTCATTCTCATGGAGTTGCTTAAGAGGTGTTGCATGTGGCTGAGAGAATAATTTTCATTGCCAGATATATAAAATGATGTTTTCCTGAGACTGTACACATTGGCAAAGCTGAGAATAAGAATATGACCTAAAATATTTTGTGGAGCAGCATTTAGCTTGTTTGTGATGCTTTTGTTGGCTGCTTATGGGAGAAAAGACTTATCTTTTCTGAGATGGATTATGATGGATCCCTGGTGGCTCAGATGGTAAAGAATCTGCCTGCAGTGTGGAAGACCCAGGTTTGGTCCCTGGGTTGGGAAGATCCTCTGGAGAAGGGAATGGCTACCCACTCCAGAATTCTTGCCTGGAGAATTCCATGGACAGAGGAGCTTGGTGGGCTACAGTTCATGGGGTCACAAAGAGTCGGACATGACTGAGCGACTCTCACTTTCATCTGAAGTGATTATTAGAAATATTAAAGGAAAGGTATTAATCTCTCTGAGTGATATTCAACCTTTCTGGATGGTTGAATTGTTTAATATCTGCAACAGTAGTTTAATTTTGAAAAAGACTGGATTTATACAACTGCTATGACAGATCAAAATTAGAGAGTTTATTTCTAAATTTAAAAAATATGAATATGATCTCTCAGGCTTTTTCTTTGACCAATCATCCAGTTAACAAATATTTCTTAGGCACTATGTTGAGTAAGACACTTTGGGCACACAAAAAAATGTAAGTAAGACTTAGTTCCTGCTCTCAAGGAGCTAACATTCTCCTTGGAAAGATAAGACATATGTACATGGTGAGTGACCCAACAGTCCAAAATAGTACATAGATCAGTACCAAAAGCAAAGCAAAGCAACAGACTATTCACTTGCCAACGACAGATGTTTACTCCAAGGCAGAATAAACTTTGTAACTACCAAAGATGGATTAAATTTTACTCTCTTGGTAAGTCTGATCTTCAGTGGCCTCAGCCTGCAAGTCTTGAAGTAGGGCTTGGACTCCCAGAGATAGGGGCTGGGTCACAGCATGAAAACACCAAATCCTAGCTACTAGACCAGTGATCAGTGACAAGGGCCCTGGACCTTAAGTTTGCAGAAAAGAATTTCCACAAAGACAGAAAGTATTGATGCAAATAAGTATTTGTTAAGAGGAAAAATAATACAGTACCTATGGATAGACACATGGGCAGACTCAGAGGGATAGTCCCTGAGTTGCCCCCTCGTGGCAGTTTAAATCGCTGATATGAGGCATGCCTTCTGGATTTCCTTTGGCCAATGATTTTGATTTGCCTAATTCACAAGTCCACATTTGGTATATCTCAGTAACTTCCCACGTGTGTGCATGCATCTCTTAGCCAAGATGGATTCTACCGCTAAGGCCTATGGGTAGCCTGGCATTCGTTAGCATCACTCCACTTTGACCTCTAAGGAGCCTTTCTGTGCTTGTGTGGTCAGGGAGGTCTCCTGACTTAAAGAATGAGAAATATGTGGTTTGGGCAGGGCCCAGCCTCTTTCCTTAATTGTCCTGCTATTCCTGTCTTGAAGTTTCAATCCTCAGGGTATGAATCTTCAATCACCTTATCCTGGTGATCTCTTTATACCAGGTTTCTTAATATAGATATATTTTTAAATGTTGACTTGTCATTAATATGTACTATACATTCACAATAGTGCACACACCCGAAGTATGCAGGTTTATAAATTTTTACAAGATGAACATATCCTTGAAGCCAGCACCCAAATGGCTGCCTCATTCTGAAAATTACTTATTCTTTGTTTCCACAGTTATAAATCTTCCTTGGTAGTTCAACTCTCTACCTCACAGTGAATTTAGAAGGGCTAGCTAATTATAGCTTTAACTGTAAAAGATTAGAGGTGTACAGACTGGCAATGAGAACTATTGGTCTATAGATAGTTCAAGTTTAGATTGTGAGCTGGATCTTTCAGACAGATTGGCAAGTGGAAGAAAAACAAATTTATTAGAGGTAATGTGAAATGATTAGATTTATCAAAATAACTAATGGAAAGGAGACCAATCATTCTAGCAATTCCCAGTCAGGCTGGAATGATTGGACACCATCAGTAAATAGAAATAATGTTAAGGAGATTCCATCTTATATGCCACAAAAAGCATTTTTCTTCCTCCATTCAAATCACTGTGGAATAACCACAATAGCTGGTGCACTGTTTATCGACTTTCTGGGACCAAAGTCTTGTGCAGCTAAATTATCCTTCTTCTTGCTGCTCACTCTGAAATTATCTAGATTTTACTGTCACAGTCTTTGTCACATAGGGGGCTCTCCCTCCCCCATTCCCCTTGAGAAGGTAGAAGCATCATCCTCAAAAGAGACCAGTTGCTTTTCTGCTCACTTGTCCCACATTGAGATGAGTCCTCCTGACTGGTTTCAAACCATGCCCCTCCAGATTATAAATGACCTAGAATTCCCCTGGTGGCTCAGATGGTAAAGAATCTGCCTGCAGTGTGGGAGACCTGGGTTTGATACCTGGGTGGGGAAGATGCCCTGGAGGAAGGCATGGCCAACCACTCCAGTATTCTTGCCTGGAGAATCCCCATGGACAGAGGAGACTGGTGGGCTACCGTCCATGGGGGTCGCAAAGATACCATCCATGGGATCCCGAAGAATCAAACATGACTGGATGACTAAGCACAGCACAGCACAAATTGAGATCAGACTCTAAAAGGTGGCCCATGCCTGGAGAAGGCTAAAATCTGAATGTGGCTTTGTACAAAATATTATTAACGATGCCTGAAAACCAATAGTTGAAGCCAAGGACCAGTGATAACCAACCATATGACCAACTTGTAATACATGAAGGTTTTGGGAAATCATTATTACTTTGAAACACAAGATTTCCCTTAGCTACAGAAAAAGGAATGTAGACAGTTATGAGAAGGGAAGGAGACTGACTCAAAACTCACACTGGAATATTTCAGGTTACTAGCTGCCTCACAATAGTTTAAAAAATGCACAAGTCCTCATGAAAATGAATTTCAAACATCTCTTTTGTGATCTGTTAATGAGGACAGTTTGACATTTTCCCAGGTGAAATAATTTAAGTAGAAGCCATGTGACATTATAATCAATTTAAGCAGCTCTCTAGCTACTTCAAGTTTGTCAAAGTGTTTTACAGTTAAAGCTATAATTAGCTAGCCCTTCTAAATTCACTGTGAGGTAGAGAGTTGAATTACCAAGGAAGCTTTATAACTGTGGAAATGAATAAATAATTTTCAAAAAGTGGCAGCCATTTGGGTGCTGGTTTCAAGGATATGTTCATCTTCTGAAAATTGATAAAGCTGCATACTTCGGGTATGTACATCTTTGTGAATGCATAGTGCATATCAATGACAAGTCAACATTTAAAAATATATTTATATTAAGAAACCTGGTATAAAGAGAAAGAAGAAAGATCTCCTTCCAGAGTAACTTCTCTGAAACTACCCAGGAAAAGTTTTTGTCTTTAGTGTAATGGGCCTTCATCTTGCCGAGCCAGCCACTTAGGTTGCAGCGAACTCAATTCCTCCTAGACTCAAATTGGTATTTGAAAAGAATAGAATTGTGTGCTCAGGTGTGCGTAGATGGAAGTTAAAGTGGCAAGAAGATAAATAGATGGATTTTCACATCGTTTGCTTACTGAGCCGTTTGCTTCTTGGACAGAACTCTTGGGTCTTGACTGCCTAGTGCACCAGAAGCAAGACGTGATTGTGACCTCCTGGTCCAAAGCTTTCGTTTCGCAGAGAAGGAACCAGGCTCCTAGAGGTGAAATTGCTAGAGAAGGACTGACCCTCTCACTCCCAGGGCCTTGGCGCTTTAGATTCACACAGAAATGGAAACAAATTCCAGCTCAATTGTTTACATACCCTGGGCTGTGGGCAAACCAGGGGACCTTGCTGATTCAGTTCCCTGAGAAACTTAAAGAGAGAATATAATAATGCCCATGCTGTAGAACTGCTGGGATGATAAAGGGGAGAAAACACACAAAGCTCTGATGGCAGCGAGTGCTCTATAAATTCCTGCTCCACATATACGATTCTTTTTTCATTTAAAACCTGAGTATTGGATTAGATTAGTCCCCGAGTTCTCAGTGGGCAGGGAATAAAAGGTGACAGTGCCTTCTTAAAGCAAAACTCACCACTCTCTCCCTCCCTACCCTGCTACACACACACACACACACACACACACACACACACACTCCTCCTGGACCTGAGTCTTTTGTTTTCTGTCCCTTCTTTCCACTAGCTTTCTGTACTAAGCCTCCTGAAATCTGGGTCTGCTTTGTCATTTCTGCTTTCCCTTGTCCCATTTTGTCTCCAGTCTTGGAGGTCTAGATTCTAGCCTGACCACTGCACCACAACTGCTCTGCAGAGATCCTCAAAGATGTTGTGCTTACAAAAGCCAAGTTCCTTCTTTAGCCTGATCTTCATTACTTTTCTGTGGCATCTGTCCCTGTCCATCACTCTGCCTCTGAAACATGTTCCTTCCTTGTCTTTTACATGGTTCTTGTGTTTTCGTTCTGTCCATCTGCCTTCTCCGTCTCAGTCTCTTTTTTAGGGTTCCTGAAATGCAGGTGATCTCTGGGCTCTCTGTTTCTCCTTGGCCTTCTCCTACCTGCCACATGGCACCCAATTGTGCCTTTCTATCCTGCCCTGTCTCCTGAGCTCTATATCTCTGTATCAGTCGCCCGTGGGATGTTTCATTGAGTAAAATCATCTCAACTGTATCCACTCTCTTCGCTTCTTCCTCCTCTATGATTTTCCGTATTCCTGAGCCCTGAATTATACCACCAATTAAGCTGTAGTTTTACCTTTCTCTCTCTACCAGCAACCAATCCATCTACAGCTTTGGTACCTCTCTTTCCTATAAATCCTCTTGAAACATACATTGTTTCTTGGTCCTCTCACTCACTGCTCTAGCCCTGCCTTTTATCCTAATTAGTTTGCCTGATTGGTGTCATTTAGAGAGGAGGTGACAGGCTAAGCACTGCACTGATTCTCTGACCGCTAATCAGGGTAATCCTTTCTTAAAAATACTAGTCATCGCTTCCCATCAACTTTGGAATGAAGTTCAAACTCGTAGTGTAGCCTTCAAGATCCTCTATGATTGCCCCAGTTTCTATTTCCAAATTTAACTTTTTCAGTTCATATTCTACATCCTGGTATTGTACAACTGGGATTGCTAGCAACATCTCTCATTTTTCTCGAACAACACCTATCCATCTTTCAAAACAGTCAACTCCAGAAAGAATTCCTTCTCCTTCACCTTCTGCACTCCATCCCCAGCTGGGTTGGATGCCTGGCACATCGCCTGCATCTCATAAGAGGAGACTTCCTTCTCTGTATTGTGGTAATCTGGCTCCTTGTCTGACTTTCCCATTAGAGGCAGGAAATGTGTTCTTTCATCTGTTGTGCCAGGGCATAACATGATACCTACAGGTACCAGTCCCTCCATAAATGCAATTTGGGTGAGTGATGAGCTGGCTACAGTAAGTCTGTGGGAAACTTTGGTGAGGCTGTGGAGGAGAGGGGAGGTGTGAGTGTGTATGAATCGGTTAGCTTATCGACTCCTCCATAGTCTAGAACTAGCTCAAAAGTAATTTAAATACAAAATGAGAAGTTCATTTCCCCCCCATCCACCCACATTATCATTTCAATGCTACCTGAAGACTAAAAACCATATAACTTTCTATTGCTTGCATGACCGTGTCAAGCGATCTGAAACATGTCATTCGTGAGCAGTGTCTCTGGCGGGGCTGACGCCCACAGGAGCAGAATCTTCCCAATCTTTGCTTTTCCCCTCCTTCTTCTGAAACACATCATATAGTCCTGTGAGCTTTTCATCCTGGAACAATCCTCCTCTGATGAAAACATCCTCTTCATCTTGTTCCAACCTCCCTCTCCCGTCGAAAACCTCCATGGATAGAACAAAGGTGATGGCTTATTAAAAATTTTAATGAGGTATCCAGAGGGGTGGCATAGAAGGAGATTTTAATATTATACTTAAAAGATAAAACAGACAATTTGTCTGAATCTTCTTTCAGGAATGTATCAAAGGGAAATCCTTGGAATTCAAGTGTAAATTATAAAACAGAAAACAGAGTGTCCATTAGAATGAAATTGATGCTGATCAGGGGCCCAATAATCAATCCCACAGAAACAAAGATGTTTGTTCCCTTGAAGTTAAATAAATGCTAATTATACTGTTTTTGACCTCATCCATTTTTCCTTAGGAATGCTAGTATAGAAGATAAAAATCCAAAGGCAAATGATTAAACTCAATCTTTTCTTTATTAATAAGTATCTTTATTGTTATTTTACTTCAAAGTCTGTATCATCTTAATTCATAAGGAAAAGAATCTTTATTCCATAACCCTGTGATTAAGGAAAATTGTTGAGTTTAAAAAATTATTGGGCAGACAGAGAATGCAATATTGAGGAAATTTATTATCTTTTGTGGACATCAGTATCTGTAAATAGCTACCTTATAGTTATAAAAATTCATTCTGCTTAGGCGAGAGACTTAGAATTATTATTTAGTCACAGACTTCTTCCATTTTTTGTAGGTGTTTACTTATAAAATGGGAATGTAAGAGTGACTGTTTGAGCAGTGTGATTTATGGCTGATGGCTGAGTCTATTTTTCTCTACAGAGTTAAGATCTCTTCAAATTCCCTCTCAATCGCTCTCTTCCTCTCTATTTTGTTTTGTTTTCAGTAAACACAGCCATTAATGCCTCAGCTACTCTGACCAAGCCCCCTGCCCCTCACTACCTGTTGCTGTATCTGCTGCTCTGGAAATAATTTCGTAAGATTTAGTCACTAAGTCATGTCTGACTCTTTTGCAACTCCGTGGACTGTAGCCCACCAGGCTCCTCTGTCCATGGGATTTCCCAGGCAAGAATACTGGAGTGGGTTGCCACTTCCTTCTCCGGGAGATCTTCCCGACCCAGGCATCAAACCCGCATCTCTTGCACTGGCAGGTGGATTCTTTGCCACTGTGCCATGGGGGAAGCCTTGATATAATTTACCAGGGAGGAAGTAATGTAGAGGAGAGGCTGGGAGGGGGCAACGGGCAGCAAAGGGACTCTTAGTAGCACGCATCTTCCTTGTCTGGTCTTACCCTTCATTCATCCAAATTCCATCCCTCCAGAGGTCTTTCTTGCCTCTCCCTCCAGTTCTTCTGGTTCCATACCCTTCGGCAACTACATTCCTATCTATGCGTATTTACAGACTTTTCTCATGTCCTTATCAGATTATTGGCCATCAGTAGGTTTGATTACATCCAGTAATTTATATATTCTCTAGGAGATCTGGTCTCTTAAGTTGGAAATTAAGAAATAGAGCCATCTCTTTACTGACCCTCATTGGGATATCGAATTTACCGTGAGTTATTAGACTGTTGGTTTTGTTATCTAAACAACACCCTTGCCTGAAGGATGAGGTCTCTGACTAGGTCAGTCATTTGAGGAAGATTTGCAGCACTTAGATGCTTATGGAAATTGGGGGGAGCTATTGGGGTTTTGACCATTAGCTCCCAAATGTAGGGTCATAAGGTGGCAATGTCCACCAAGAACTAGGCTGGGAGTAGAAGAGGCCAGGAGTCTGCAGCTTGCAGTTTGCCTTTGGGGCTGGATTAGTTGGCAGAGACTAGACGTGCTATGCTGAGTCAGCTGGCAGGGTCAGATACTAAAGTCCAGTGTCAGAATATTGGTTGCTTATTTTATTCTCTGTATTCCTTTCTATTTTATTTTCTGAAAATAGTTAGTGAAATCCCTTTGAAAGTTTGAGCTTTTTTTTTTTTTTTTCCATATATGTTAAGGGGAACTAAGGGAAAAGATATAGACTTGGGTTACACTCTAGACCAGGAGTTGGTCTTTTTTCCCTAAAGAATCAGATAGTAAATATTTTAGGTTTTGTGGGCCAATGGTGACTGTCACAACTACTCAGCTCTGCTATTATAGTGTGAAAGCAGCCATAGGCAACACATAAATAAATGAGCATGACTGGGTTCCAATAAAACTTTATTTACAAAAAAATAGGCAGCAAGCTGTCATTGGCCCACTGACCTTAGTATGCTGTGGATAAGAAAAGGGGGTGTGACCCATCCCCGAGGGCCAGAGGAATGGTGGCAGAAGGAGCCAAGCAAGAGACGCAGAAGGCACAGGTGGCCCAGGAGACAGGCTGAGATCTCCCTGGCTGCCAAAGCCTTGAGTGTTTGGGTTCTAGTTTACTAAGAGAGATACTTCCCTACTTCATCCCTCTCAAAAGAGTCTTGAGAGCAGGGATTTTTTTCTATTTTGTTTCTGCTGTATCTTCTGCACCTACACAGTTGCCTGGCACTCCAAAACACTTGTTAATGAGTACATATTTGAGTGAATAAAATTATCTTACATAAAAGGGCTGAACGAACATTTTGTATCTCTTTGACTCTGGGCATGACTCAACATATTAACAAACAAGCATAAATACTAGTTTTGATATTGTGAGGCTAGAGTTGCAAAGAAAGGAAATCAAATATACCCTTTCACTTTAAATCTAACTGAAGGTGTGTTGTGTCTACTCATCTCTGTATCCAGCACAGAACTGTACCCTCTGTAATCTATACTTAGTATTGGTAATGAGATGCTTATAGGTAGAGCTAAGTCTTACAAGCAGACTCAAAGCGTATGAGTGTTTCTGTTCCCTTCCTTCTCCCTCTCCCCCACCCCCCGGGATTTATGTTGATTCATGTTGAACCCTAATGCCCAATATGATGGTATTAGGAGATGGGGGCTTTAGGTCATGAGTTGGAGCCCTCATGAATGGGATTAGTGCCCTTAGGAAAGAGACCCCAGAGAGCTTCCTTGACCCCTCCACTGTGCAAATGGACAGTGAGAAGATGCTGTCTATGAACCAGGAAGCAGGCCCTTGGTTCAGTTCAGTTCAGTCGCTCAGTCGTGTCCAACTCTTTGCAACCCCACGAATCGCAGCATCCAGGCCTCCCTGTCCATGACCAACTCCCGGAGTCTACTGAAACTCATTTTCATTGAGTCGGTGATGCCATCCAACCATCTTATCTTCTATTGTCCCCTTCTCCTCTTGCCTTCAATCTTTTCCAGCGTCAGGGTCTTTTCAAATGAGTCAGCTCTTTGTATCAGGTGGCCAAAATATTGGAGTTTCAGCTTTAGCATCAGTCCTTCCAGTGAACACTCAGGACTGATCTCCTTTAGGATGGACTGGTTGGATCTCCTTGCAGTCCAAGGGACTCTCAAGAGTCTTCTCCAACAACACAGTTCAAAAGCATCAATTCTTCAGCACTCAGCTTTCTTTACAGTCCAACTCTCACATCCATACATGACTACTGGAAAAACCATAGCCTTGACTAGACAGAACTTTGTTGGCAAAGTAATGTCTCTGCTTTTGAAAATGCTGTCTAGGTTGGTCATAACTTTCCTTCCAAGGAGTAAGCGTCTTTTAATTTCATGGCTGCAATCATCATCTGCAGTGATTTTGGAGCCCCCAAAAATAAAGTCTGACACTGTTTCCTCATCTATTTCCCATGAAGTGATGGGACCAGATGCCATGATCTTCGTTTTCTGAATGTTGAGCTTTAAGCTAACTTTTTCACTCTCCTCTTTCACTTTCATCAAGAAGCTCTTTAATTCTTCACTTTCTGCCATAAGGGTGGTGTCATCTGCATATCTGAGGTTATTGATATTTTTCCTGGCTTGTGCTTCATCCAGCCCAGCATTTCTCATGATGTACTCTGCATATAAGTTAAAAAGGCAGGGTGACAATATATAGCCTTGAAGTACTCTTTTTCCTATCTGGAACCAGTCTGTTGTTCCATATCTAGTTCTAACTGTTGCTTCCTGACCTGCATACAGATTTCACCAGACATCAAATCTGCTGATAACGCCCATTCTCCAGGACTGCGAGAAATAAATTTCTATTGTTTATAAAACCACCCAGTCAGTGGTGTTTTTGTTGTTGCAACCTGAATAGACTAAGACAACCAGGAGAGGAGAGGAAGGCTTTTCCAGTCTTCACCAGGCTTCTTACAGAATTCTCCATTGTACCCATGTGGAAACCATCCTACCTGAAGATTTTAGTATTTTCACTAATAATACCTTTTTGAAGACCATGTAATTAGGTTATATTATATTCTATTTAAAGTATTTTGTGGATTAAGTGCTTATATCTATGCACAAAAGGAAGGTAAGTTCCCTCTTTTTCGGGTTTCTTTTAAAAGACAGGGGGCTTTGCTGGTGGTCCAGTGGCTAAGACTCCCAATGTGGGGGCCGGGGTTTGATCCCTGGTCAGGGAACTTTGAGTGCTGAAGAACTGATGCTTTCGAAATGTGGTGCTAGTGAAGACTCCTGAGATTCCCTTTGGCAACAAGGAGATCAAACCAATAAATCCTAAAGGAAATCAACCCTGAATATTCATGGGAAGGACTAGCGCTGAAGCTGAAGCTCCAATACTTTGGCCACCTGATCTGAAAAGCCTAATCATTGGAAAAGACTGATTCTGGGAAAGATTTAGGGCAAAAGGAGAAGGGGACAACAGAGGTTGAGATGGTTGGATGGCATCACCAACTCAATGGACATGAGTTTGAGCAAACTAACAGAGACAGTGAAGAGCAGGGAAGCCTGGTGTGCTGCATTTCATGGGGTCAAGAGTCGGACATGACTTAGTAACTGAACTACAGTGGAACTAGATTCTACATGCCACGGCTAAGAGTTCAAATGAAACAACTAAAAATAGATTCTGCATGCTGCAACTAAAAGATCTCACATGCTGCAACTAAGACCAGGAGCAGTCAAATAAATAAATGAATTCATCTCAGTTCAGTTCAGTCACTCAGTCGTGTCTGACTTTTTGTGACCCCATGAATCACAGCACACCAGGCCTCTCTGTCCATCACCAATTCCCTGAGTCCACTCAAACCCATGTCAGTTGAGTCGGTGATGCCATCCAACCATCTCATCCTCTTTTGTCCCCTTCTCCTCCTGCCCCCAAGCCCTCCCAGCATCAGAGTCTTTTCCAATGAGTCAGTTCTTTGCATCAGGTGGCCAAGTATTGGAGTTTCAGCTTCAACATCAGTCCTTCCAATGAACACCCAGGACTGATCTCCTTCAGAATGGACTGGTTGGATCTCCTTGCAGTCCAAGGGACTCTCAAGAGTCTTCTCCAACACCACAGTTCAAAAGCATCAATTCTTCGGCACTCAGCTTTCTTCACAGTCCAAATCTCACATCCATATATGACTATTGGAAAAACCATAGCCTTGACTAGATAGACCTTTGTTGGCAAAGTAATGTCTCTGCTTTTGAATATGCTATCTAGGTTGATCATAACTTTCCTTCCAAGGAGTAAGTGTCTTTTAATTTCATGGCTGCAGTCACCATCTGTAGTGATTTTGGAGTCCCCCAAAATAAAGTCTGACACTGTTTCTACTGTTTCCCCATCTATTTGCCATAAAGTGATGGGACCAGATGAACCTTATCTTTGTTTTCTGAATGTTGAGCTTCAGTCCAATTTTTTCACTCTCCTCTTTCACTTTTATCAAGAGGCTCCTTAGTTCTTCTTCACTTTCTTGCCATAAAGGTTGTGTCATCTGCATATCTGAGGTTATTGATATTTCTCCCAGCAGTCTTGATTCCAGCTTGTGCTTCTTCCATCCCAGCATTTCTCATGATGTACTCTGCATATAAGTTAAATAAGCAGGGTGACAATATACAGCCTTGACGTACTCCTTTTCCTGTTTGGAACCAGTCTGTTGTTCCATGTCCAGATCTAACTGTTGCTTCCTGACCTGCATACAGGTTTCTCAAGAGGCAGGTCAGGTGGTCTGGTATTCCCATCTCTTTCAGAATTTTCCAGAGTTTATTGTGATCCACACATCAAAGGCTTTGGCTTAGTCAATAAAGCAGAAATAGATGTTCTTCTGGAACTCTGATGCTTTTTTGATGATCCAGCAGATGTTGGCAATTTAATCTCTGGTTCCTCTGCCTTTTCTAAAATCAGCTTGAACATCAGGAAGTTCATGGTTCATGTATTGCTGAAGCCTGGCTTGGAGAATTTTGAGCATTACTTTACTAGCGTGTGAGATGAGTGCAGTTGTGCAGTAGTTTGAGCATTCTTTGGCATTGCCTTTCTTTGGGATTGGAATGAAAACTGACCTTTTCCAGTCCTGTGGCCACTGCTGAGTTTTCCAAATTTGCTGGCATATTGAGTGCAGCACTTTCACAAGCATCATCTTTCAGGATTTCAAATAGCTCAACGGGAATTCCATCACCTTCACCAGCTTTGTGCATAGTGATGCTTCCTAAGGCCCACTTGACTTCACGTTCCAGGATGTCTGGCTCTAGGTGAGTGATTATCACCATCGTGATTATCTTGGTCATGAAGCTCTTTTTTGTACAGTTCTTCTGTTTATTCATTTCACCTCTTCTTAATATCTTCTGCTTCTGTTAGGTCCATACCATTTCTGTCCTTTATTGAGCCCATTTTTGCATGAAATGTTCCCTCGGTATCTCTAATTTTCTTGATCTAATCTCTAATCTATCTAATCTCTAGTCTTTCCCATTCTACTGTTTTCCTCAATTTCTTTGCACTGATCACTGAGGAAGGCTTTCTTATCTCTCCTTGCTATTCTTTGGAACTCTGCATTCAGATGGGTATATCTCTCCTTTTCTCTTTTGCTTTCTGCTTCCCTTCTTTTCACAGCTATTTGTAAGGCCTCCTCAGACAGCCAGTTTGCTTTTTTGCATTTCTTTTTCTTGGGGATGGTCTTGATCTCTGTCTCCTGTAGAATGTCACGAATCTCTGTCCATGGTTCATCAGGCACTCTGTCTATCAGATCTAGTCCCTTAAATCTATTTCTCACTTCCACTGTATAGTCATAAGGGATTTGATTTAGGTCATACCTGAATGGTCTAGTGGTTTTCTCCACTTTCTTAAATTTCAGTCTGAATTTGGCAATAAGGAGTTCATGATCTGAGCCACAGTCAGCTCTCAGTCTTGTTTTTGCTGACTGTATAGAGCTTCTCCATCTTTGGCTGCAAAGAATATAATCAGTCTGATTTCAGTGTTGACCATCTGGTGATGTCCATGTGTGGAAGCTTCTCTTGTGTTGTTGGAAGAGGATGTTTTCTATGACTAGTGCATTCTCTTGGCAGAACTCTATTAGCCTTTGCCCTCCTTCATTCTGTACTCCAATGCCAAATTTGCCTGTTATTCCAGGTGTTTCTTGACTTCCTACTTTTGCGTTCCAGTCCCCTATAATGAAAAGGACATCTCTTTTGGCTGTTAGTTTTAGAAGGTCTTGTAGGTCTTCATAGACCTGTTCAACTTCAGCTTCTTCAGTGTTATTGGTTGGGGCATAGGCTTGGATTACCATGATATTGAATGGTTTGTCTTGGAAACGAACAGAGATCATTTTGTTGTTTTTGAGACTGCATCCAATTACTGTATTTCGGACTCTTTTGTTGACTATAATGGCTACTCCATTTCTTCTAAGGGATTCCTGCCCGCAGTAGTAGATATAATGGTCATCTGAGTTAATTCACCCATTCTAGTCCATCTAGGTTCACTGATTCCTAGAATGTCAATGTTCATTCTTGCCATCTCCGGTTTGATCACTTCCAATTTGCCTTGATTCATGGACCTAACATTCCAGGTTCCTATGCAATATTGCTCTTTACAGCATCAGACCTTGCTTCTATCACCAGTCACATCCAAAACTGGTTATTGTTTTTTCTTTGGCTCCATCTCCTCCTTCTTTCTGGAGTTATTTCTCCACTGATCTCCAATAGCATACTGGGCACCTACTGACCTGGGGAATCCATCTTTCATTGTCCTATCTTTTTGCCTTTTCATACTGTTAATGGGGTTCTCAAAGCAAGAATGAATAAATAAATATTATTTTTTAAAAATAAATGACAGGGCCATTCCTGAGCAGGGATTGTAAGCACAGTGTAACAGAGGTCAGAAGGCAGTGGGGAAGGACAGACAGATGACAGGGGGAAACTTCTACCTGTGAGCCACCTGGTTCTCTGTGTGCATATGTGTGTGTCTGCAACTGTGAACATATGCACAAGTGTGAAAATACTGCCTTTACATGAGCCTTCTAGAATCAAACCTTCTGAGAATAATAATCCTTTAAATCTTTGAGTGATTATTGCCTCATTATGAATTGTTTTATAAGATACTCTCCTTGGAGACAGAATGTAGCTGCTGCTTATTGATTAGTGACCACAGACAGGCACTTTGCTAAATACTCTGCATGTTCCCTACTTTAACCCTCTATGGTGTAGTGGTCCAGAGTATACACAAAGCATACTGGACGGTAATGCTAGGGAGGGAGAGGTATAGATTAGAATAAGTCTCAAAAGCTATGCCTTCTTTGCATCTGTTTAAGTTGATATCTAGAAGTTTTCAAATTTATGTAGTTGCAAAGGATTTAATTTCCACTTTCATTTTAAAATAAAATTGAGGGACTTCCTTGGTGGTCCAGTGGTTAAGACTCTGAGCGGGCACAGGTTTGATCACTGGTTGGGGAACTAAGATCCTGCATGCCTGTCAGCATGGCCAACAAATAAAAAAATAAAATAAAATAAAATTGATATGTAATTTTTAATGTAGTCAACAAAACTTAAATCTCGTAATGATAAGAAAGATATGGGCATAGACAAGGGGAAACTTGCTATTCTCTTTTTGCTTCAACCTTTTGAAATTGTATTTGTATTCTACTTTCTAATAGAAATGTTATCCTAGTGTCTTCTGTGTTTGAAAGTCTTAAATATTTTTCTTAAAGAAAAGTATGTGTGCAATTGAAACTAATTTTTTGACCAACAGGATCCTAACTGTAAGGATTGTGTTCTAGAATTGAGTTAGCAACATGATTACTATCAGGACTCAGTGGGTTCTCAACAGAAATTTATTATAAATGTTGACAGTTGCTAATTATAAAAATAAAATTCTATTAGAGCTCCATCTCTTAATGAGATAAATGGGGTGTTAAAAAGTTATTTCATGAATTTATGATTGAATGTTACTTATGGTCAGAAAAAGGGCTCAGCTTTAATTTTCATTATGCCATTTTTATAGGTGTGTTGAGGAGTTTTGTTCACTGAATAAGTAGGTGGTTATGGAAAGAGTTTTGTTGTTAGGAAAGCCACTCACTTCTCCAAGATATATCCTGACAAAATCACACAGTGATCTATTGTGGAAAATTATTTCTAATGATTTATTAGCTCATTTTTCAAAAGAATAGGAAAGTACTTGACTTGCAAAAGGATTTGTTAGCCAGTCATTAGAGTCACAACACCAAGGCTACTACCTTTTTTTTCCTCAAATTGAAATACAGTGGATTTACAATGTTTCAGGTGTGCAGCAAGATGATTCGATTATACACTTTTTTAGATTCCACATATAAGTGGAATATTAAGTGACTATCATATATTTGCCTTTCTCTGACTTACTTCACTTAGTATGATAATCTCCAGACCCATCCATGTTGCTGCAAATGGCATTATTTCATTCTTCTTTGGCTGAGTAATATGCCATTGTATACATGTACCACAGCTTCCTTATCCATTCATCTGTCGATGGACATATAAGTTGCTTCTTGGTTACTGTACATAGTACTGCTATAAACATTGGGGTGCACGGATCTTTTTGAATTAGAGTTTTCATCTTTTTCAGACATATGCCCAGGGGTAGGATTGCCAGATCACATGGTAACTTGATTTTTAGTTTTTTAAGAGAGTTCCAGAAAAACTTCTATTTCTGCTTTATTGACTATGCCAAAGCCTTTGACTGTGTGGATCACAATAAACTGTGGAAAATTCTGAAAGAGATGGGAATACCAGACCACCTGACCTGCCTCTTGAGAAACCTGTATGCAGGTCAGGAAGCAACAGTTAGATCTGGACATGGAACAACAGACTGGTTCCAAATAGGAAAAGGAGTACGTCAAGGCTGTACACTGTCACTCTGCTTATTTAACTTATATGCAGAGTACATCATGAGAAACATTGGGCTGGATGAAGCACAAGCTGGAATCAAGATTGCTGGGAGAAATATCAATAACCTCAGACATGCAGATGATACCACTCTTATGGCAGAAAGTGAAGAGGAACTAAAAAGCCTCTTGATGAAAATGAAAGAGGAGAGTGAAAAAATTGGATTGAAGCTCAACATTCAGAAAACAATCATGGCATCTGGCCCCATCACTTCATGGCAAATAGATGAGGAAACAGTGGAAACAGTGTCAGACTTTATTTTTTTGGGCTGCAAAATCACTGCAGATGGTGACTGCAGCCATGAAATTAAAAGACGCTTATTCCTTGGAAGGAAAGTTATGACCAACCTAGATAGCATATTCAAAAGCAGAGACATTACTTTGCCAACAAAGGTCTGTCTAGTCAAGGCTATGGTTTTTCCAGTGGTCATGTATGGATGTGAGAGTTGGACTGTGAAGAAAGCTGAGCACCAAAGAATTAATGCTTTTGAACTGTGGTGTTGGAGAAGACTCTTGAGAGTCTCTTGGACTGCAAGGAGATCCAACCAGTCCATTCTGAAGGAGATCAGCCCTGGGATTTCTTTGGAAGGAATGATGCTAAAGCTGAAACTCCAGTACTTGGGCACCTCATGTGAAGAGTTGACTCATTGGAAAAGACTCTGATGCTGGGAGGGATTGGGGGCAGGAGGAAAGGGGGAAGACAGAGGATGAGATGGCTGGATGGCATCACTGACTCAATGGATGTGAGTTTGAGTGAAATCTGAGAGTTGGTGATGAACAGGGAGGCCTGGTGTGCTGCTATTCGTGGGGTCACAAAGAGTCAGAAACGACTGAGTGACTGAACTGAACTGAACTGAAGGACCTTCCAAACTGTTTTCCATCCAACAGTACTATTTTAAGTTGATTTTATTTTTAAGTGCCTCAGAGAGTTTTAAGCTTTCTGGTAATGCACTGAATTGAGTCCTGATAGATGAGAGGTATACCTTCTTCATCGTTTTTGGTTTTTTTTTTTTTTTTTAGGTGAGGAAAGGGTGCCTATGAAAGAAGCGACAGGAACAGAGAACCAGAAGGACACTTTGATCACAGGCTGTATCTCAGGGAGAATGGTTTTAATAACAAGTTTATATGGATGCTAACGATCTCAGAACTGATTCCTATAATACTACCTGTGCCCGTCTTGAGGACCACTGGGATAGAGCATGATGCACATTCATGAAAGAGTTTATAAGAACTAGTTTGAAAGATAGGATGACAAGGGTGGAGGAGGGTGTACAGAGGGCAGTGGGGAAGAGGAAGGCAGTACCAGCTCAGCAGGAAAATGGGGGAGAACCGAAAGGGTAGAAAAGGGCTAATCCCCCTGTGCCTGTCACTGGCCCCTCTGTGTCACATATTGGGCATTGACTCACCCTAGCCAACACAAGATTTAGAACCTGGTATTTTTGTCTTGTGTGTGTTGGATGAGCTGAATTTTATTTACAGTTTCAATCAAGAAAGGAATTGATATTAGAATAAGTGGTTTACATAATGGGTCAAGATTAGAAGATAGAAAGGGTACAACTGGGAAAAAGGAGAGAGGACTTAAGATAAAGACTGGGCAGGCTGATTGTGTGTCCCTGGTTTGTGTCATTAGCACTGTTAGCAGCAGATGTTGCTTACTCTTCTCAAATTAAATTTTAATGTCCGTAGAGCTGGAATAATGCAGATGAGTTATCTTTCAACCAGAGTATACCATCTCTCGGTACTTTCAAAACTGCTAAGTGTCTTTATTTTGTGTGTAACCTTTACTTTGTGGTAATATACATGAATGTTGTTGAGCATCATTCAGAAACAGGCCATTCTCTTTGACAGGTTGGCATCAATTCTGGGAAATGTTTGCTATCAGGTTTGCATTGTTAATCCAAAATCACCTATGTTAAGATTATGCTCTTTAAGCGGAGAACTCATTAAGCTAAGTTTTTAGAAACTATTTTTGAATGAACAGATGAAAAGAAATAAGATTAATTTTTAAAATTTTTGCTTGAATTCAAAGTTCATGAGACTCTTTTGTGAACTTATATTTGAGACACAAGGTTAAAATTGAAGAAAATATTTGAAAATGTTTCAAATTATTTTTTAGCGCTGATTTTAACTGAAATTGTAAAACTTACCTGTTTATTTGTAGAAATTGTACTTTCTAAATATGACTCAAGTATATGTATTTGTTTCATTGTTAAAATATATCTTTACAAGATAAAAGCAAATGTTACAGTCACACAGGTATAAAAATATCCTGTGTATATGATTTCTGTTTTAATAAGTCAAAAAAGACTTTTGAGACAGAACTTTCCTTATTAAATGTTTTATATAACACTATCCTGCCTAATGCCAACTAGATCATATTTCCAACTGATGATCCAGCTGTTAATTCACAAAATAAAGTAGATGAGAAGGTCTCTATTTCACCTTTAACTTTCATTATTTTAACATTTTTTTTTATTTCTCTCTTCAAATATTGAACACAACTCATTAGCAAATGGCACCTAACTGGTACTTCCTTTATGACTCTGCAGCTGTCATTGTTATGCTTTCAGTAGGCCTAAAGGGCTGCTCTTCTGTGTATTTCTGGAAAGCTATTCCACTGTTTAAGCTAAACAAATGGAGCTGTTTAAGCTGTTAAAATACAGTACTACAGGTTTTTTTTTTCTTTTCTTTTTTTGCATCTTCAAGTTGCATCTAAATGAAAGGTCTGATTAATTGGTTCTAGGAATAGTATCAAAAGCAGTCCTAGAGGATTTCTCCTGGTAACTAAGTGGAATGCATTTCCGGTGTTCTCCCAGACCTCGCACAGAAAGAAGGGCGTCCTGGTTTCCCCCGGTTGTGCTTATCGCAACCAGCTTAGTGGTGGTGGGCTGGGGTAGTGGGGACAGGAGGAAAAAAGATAAATGTGGCACACTGCAGGCATACCCGTGCTCGGGAAGGAAGGCAGTGCTCCCAGCCAGAGAGGAGCTGGGGCAGGGTTGTCCACGTGGGCGAACGACCAGTGCCGTCACTTAGGGTCTCGCTCCCAGAAGCCCCCATCCCCGACCCTCACTCCCAATTTCTGCTATCGCTATTTTGCCATTCTGGTTTGTTTTTTAGTTTGTGCTCTGAAGTGGAGACGACAGAGGAGAAGGAGACGACAGAGAACGAGATGGGTGAATGGCATCACTGACTCAATGGACATGAGTTTGAGCAAGCTCTGGGAGATAGTGAAGGACAGGGGGCCTGGCGTGCTGCAGTCCATGGGGCTGCAGAGTCGGACACGACTGAGCGACTGAACGACAACAAGAAGTGAAGTCCCCTGGGACGATGAAGTTTGGACCGGAAACCCTGAAACCTCCCTCCTCCCCTTCTCCCGCGCTGGGCTGGGCAAGGGCTGAGGAGGGCGGGGGCGTGCGTGCGTGGAGTCTCTGCTGTAAAATGAAAGGAAGGCACTAAGGTGAAATATGGACCATGAAGGGATCAACTTCTTCCACACCCAGTGCCCTCTCCTCTTGAAGGCTGCTTGAAAGATTTATTAGTGGTTGGTTCCTCGTTCTGTTTCCCAAAGGGTTGGAGCAGTGCCCTGAGGGCTTGTCACGTAGGCTTTCACCCTTCTAATCAGCCAGATGGCAGCTGCAGGAAGCGGCTGGGAGAGCCACAATCACCGGGCAGTGTTGACAGGCAGGTCTTCAGCTGAATGGGGAACAGGAGGGAGCATCTGCGCCTCGGATGGTAGTGTTCGCTTGATTCTGTTCATTTACTGAGGCAAGATAGAAAAGTGCTTTTAAAAAAGTCCTTCTAGATTAAAATTTCATCTCAGAAACATTGATAATTTGTCACTGGTCTTTTTCTTTCAAGTATTGAAAACATCTTTTAATTGTAGGCAACCATGTTAACTGATAAATATGAACAAGGTAAATTACATGCTTATACACTTATTTGGAGTACAATGAAAAGAAGACGTTTCTCCAAATAGAGATTTTCTAACACATTTCTACTATATAATGTATTGTAGATTACTTCATATTGATCAGGTAAATACATGTACTTTCTAACAAGTTGCTTTATAAGTTTATCTTTGATTCTTGATTCTGTTTAACTCTTGACTTTCAAGGTGTAGAATTAAAAACATTTCCTTATTGTGGTAATTTATTTACAGATTTGTCCTCTTTATAAACGCATATATCCTGAAACATGGTTTCAAAACAAGCTATTGTAGTTGGGAAATTGACTTGATTATTATTAAGTGCATCACTGGTCTTAATCTAAAAATTCTCCTAACTTTGGAAGTGGTTCAAGGTGTGTGGTGTTTTTATATTTAGTTTAAAATTTTTATATGAGAAATTGTATAAGAAGAAAAGTCACTCTAACTCTTCAGTTCAGTTCAGTTCAGTCGCTCAGTCGTGTCCGACTCTTTGCGACCCCATGAATCGCAGCATGCCAGGCCTCCCTGTCCATCACCAACTCCTGGAGTTCACTCAGACTCACGTCCATTGAGTCAGTGATGCCATCCAGCCATCTCATCCTCTGTCGTCCCCTTAGCAACCTGTAGATCTCATAATTCTTAAGGGAAAGGACCAGAAAAAGGGAGCTAGGAGGAGAGATGTTGCCTGTTTTTGCAGACCTAGTGTAGTCATTTGCTTCTCTCAGCAAGGGCAACAAAGTGTGCAGATGTGTAATAGAAAGAAAGTGGACAGTCTAATGAAAATGCCAGTAAGCTCTTTGGGAAGCTGGCAAACAGAGTGTGTGACCGACATGACACAAGCTCCCTTCATAGACCTATTCTTAGAATAGGGACAGTGTCTGGCGCCCTGAACTGTAGAAGGACATACACCTGCCATTTAATTGCCTCAATATCACTAGTGACTTATACCTAATCTTAGACTGCAAGATCATTTGTTCATTCAGTTATCTGTGTTTGTCCATCAACTCAACCATCCATCCAAAAGACTGAAGGTGGTCATTTAAACTTGTGCACAATAGGCTTCTTCTGTAGGTACAAATGTTCCCTCTTGGAAACCATAAGGTGTCATGATTTATGGTTAAATGGATGATATTTCCTATCAAAATGGCATTATAATGGAGAGCAAACACCAAAAAAAAAAAAAATGTAAACAGGACTCAAACTATTTGGCAAAAGCACCTATAAAAGTAAAATTGCACAACCCTCTATAATCTATAATATAGTAGAAGCACATTCCAAGATGCACACCCTTAGGGATGGCAGAGACTACGATAATCTTTTGTTTATTTCAAAAGGGAGCAAACCAAAGCTGTGAGAGAGGGAAGGACTTCCTTGATGTCATCCACTTAACTCAAAAAAGTTAAGTTAAGCTGAAATAGATAATATATACTGAAATAGTTATAGGTTGTTATTCAACTAAAACTTTAAGTCAACTATACTTCAATTAAAAAATAAAGGATGTTTGCTGTGTTAAGAGCTACTAAAATATGGCAGGAAAGTGGCCATATTTTATTTTATTTTATTTTCTCTTAATAAAACTGCTCAGGAACATCTAAGCCAGTAACTCAGTTGTTTCCCCAATCAGGCGCCACCCAATTCTTCTTCTTTCCCTACAAACCCCGTTGTATTTAAATTCCTGCCACTTCTCTGCCCCTTTGTGCCTCGGTAGACCAGACCATTTCTCAGCTCCAGAGCTTGTCCCTGCAGGTTTAAGAAGGGGTCCACACGCTCCTTGTCCTTGATTGGTTTGGGGAAAGTCATGTGACAGTCAAATGGGACCCGAGGGGAAGACTGCTGGAGGCTCTGGGGCAAATTTTCAGAAGATGCTCTCTGTCTAAGATTATTTTATCAGGACTGAGATTTGCAGCAGCATCTCACTACCTACCCAGGAGCTAATAACAAAGCGAGCCAGTGGTGTATAGTTCAAGTCCATTGTTTGTAGCCCAGGAGTGCCTCCCTCCACTTCCCCTCCCTCCCTCACCCTCCTTTCCCCTCTACTATATTGTTATTAATCTCTGATATCAACGTGGAGGATGAATGTGAATTCAGAATCCCAGCCCCTAGAGTGCTGAGAGGAGGCTCCACAACTTTTTTCCATTATCATGCCCCTAAGGAGGCTTTTATAGATACGCTTTCCAAATACCCTATGTGTGTGTGTCTCTGAGCTTTATACATTAAAACAAGTCTTTTTTTGTCGTTGCCTCCCCCCATATTCCCGAGAAGCAGTTTTTGCCTCCTTGGGAATGATAGAATGGTTCAGAGGCCAAGATGGAACAGGCAGTCATGCTGAGGACTGTTAGGATGAGAACATTGTCAGGATGGGAGCACCCATGCACTCACAGAAAGCAGGGAAACGGCAGATTCTTTCACAAAATACTCATTGTAACACACACATTTTTAACAATATGACCGTGGACTGTAAGTTCAGTTCAGTCGCTCGGTCGTGTCCAGCTCTTTGCGACCCCACAGCATGCCAGGCCTCCCTGTCCATCACCAACTGCCAGAGTCCACCCAAACCCATGTCCACTGAGTCGGTGATGCCATCCAACCATCTCATCCTCTGTCATTCCCTTCCCCTCCTGCCCTCAATCTTTCCCAGCATCAGGGTCTTTTCCAATGAGTCAGCTCTTCGCTTCAGGTAGCCAAAGTATTGGAGTTTCAGCTTCAGCGTCAGTCCTTCCAATGAACACCCAGGACTGATCTCCTTTAGGATGGACTGGTTGGATCTCCTTGCAGTCCAAGGGACTCTCAAGCGTCTTCTCCAACAACACAGTTCAAAAGCATCAGTTTTTCAGCGCTCAGCTTTCTTCACAGTCCAACTCTCACATCCATACATGACTACTGGAAAAACCATAGCCTTGACTGGACAGACCTTTGTTGGCAACTTAATGTCTCTGCTTTTGAATATGCTGTCTAGGTTGGTCATAACTTTCCTTCCAAGGAGTAAGTGTCTTTTAATTTCATGGCTGCAATCACCATTTGCAGTGATTTTGGAGCCCCCCTAAAATAAAGTCAGCCACTGTTTCCACTGCTTCCCCATCTATTTGCCATGAACTGATGGGACCGGATGCCATGATCTTCGTTTTCTGAATGTTGAGCTCTAAGCCAACTTTTTCACTCTCCTCTTTCACGTTCATCAAGAGGCTCTTTAGTTCCTCTTCACTTTCTGCCATAAGATGACACTTTCTGTCATCTGAGGTTATTGATATTTCTCCCAGCAATCTTGATTCCAGCTTGTGCTTCCTCCAGCCCAGCATTTCTCATGATGTACTCTGCATATAAGTTAAATAAGCAGGGGGACAATATACAGCCTCGATGTACTCCTTTTCCTATTTGGAACCAGTCTGTTGTCCCATGTCCACTTCTAACTGTTGCTTCCTGACCTGCATAAAGGTTTCTCAAGAGGCAGGTCAGGTGGTCTGGTATTCCCATCTCTTTCATATGCTCCATAGTTTATTGTGATCCACGTAGTCAAAGGCTTTGGCATAGTCAATAAAGCAGAAACAGATGCTTTCCTGGAACTCTCTTGGACTGTATCGCGTCTTAAACTCATCCTGTTCCTTTTTTTTCTCTCTCTATTTCCGCTTCATATTCTCCCTCCACAGCCACCTTCTGGCCTGAATGAAGAAAAGCAGAACCAAAGGACAGCCCGGGATGGGGAGCGGGTATAGGAAACAGGCTTTGAGTCAGAAATGTCAGTTTTGTTGGCAGACCATCTTTTCTGCCGTGTTTCTGAAATCTCTCATTTTTGTCTTCTGTTTTGTTTTCTTTGCCACCGTCCTCATAAGCCTGTGTTACCTCTGGTCTGGGCAATCATCTCTCTTTTTAAAGATTGTTTACTTAGGACCAATTGTATTTTAGCTACTTCCTATTTCAGTCTCAAGCAACACAACAACTTTGCAGATTACATATTAATGCCTCCATTTTACAGACCAGGAAACTAAGGCTCAAGTGTTTCAGTGACTGGCCCAAAGTGAGACACCAGTTAGATATAGATAGAGCTGACACTTAAACCCAGTTTGCCACCCATGTTCATGCTCCTTTGACTGGATTTTGTAATATATTTTAATGTATTTTTAAAATTATACACATGATAAACCAGTTCCTTCTATTTGCAAAAAAATAAAAAAGATATTACAACTTAAAATTCCCACTAATCCTCTTTATTCCTATTCTTTCTGTCCTGACCCCGACATGTAACTGCAGTCACGGTTTGGCGTGGATCTTTCCAGGTCTTATTCTAAGTGTTTCATAGGTGTGGTGACTGTTTGTTCACCACTGCCCTGGAGGGACCAACACAGTGCCCTCAGTCGTGGGCCCCGTTGCCTGGATGACCTCCTGTGACACAAACCAGCATCTTGTTTATAGCTAAGCAGCTCCACTTGGTAACTGGCTGCTTTGCAAATCCTTCTTATAAATTGCAGGTTGCCAATGTGCAGGAGGTTCTCTGCAGTGAATATTTGGTTTATGTTTCCACCCCTTCCCCTCTTTACACCATTTCTCTTCATCGCTTTTTAACCAGATCACTTGGGTCCCTTTCTCTCTTTGGGGTAGCAATGGTTCTTTTTGTCGCTGCCTGGGGAAAGTATTTAGGTAAATATCAGCGTGTGCTGTAAAATAAGCTTAAGATAGCAGTTTTCTACTATAGATTTATTGACTGCCTTCTCCCTTTTTGCACCTTTTTCATCACTAATAGAACTTGTGAGCTAGTGATGGAGAAAATAAGTTATTTTAAGGTTGACACTCTCCCTGAAGTCAGCTCCGGGGATTATTAGTAGACTAGCTATGCACTGTCATCCCGCTCCATGTCCATTGGTTCTGCCACCCCTTCATGGCCCAGAAGTAGCACATTTGGGAGGAAAGGGGGACATATTTGTTGCGGGAGAAGCTGGTGGTGTTGACTGTAATGGAGACAGGCACGTGGGGACTTGGAATCTGGAGAAACCAAACTTGGCATCTGTGCCAGTGTCCCCATCCAGCCTGGCTGTGTGCCTCAGACTCACCTGCCCAGGCATGCAGATCTCTAGGTGGAAGATGGAGACCATGCACCTATCATATGGCCATGATACTAAAAGGGGGAGGAGGCTCATCTTCCCTAGGGAATTCCCTGTGGCTCAGCAGGAAATAATCCACCTGCAATGCAGGAAATGCAGGAAACATGGGTTCGATCCTTGGGTTGCAAAGATCCCACGGAGGAGGGCTTAGCAACCTACTTCAGTATTCTTGCCTGAGAAATCCCATGGACAGAGGAGCCTGCCAGTTCATAAGTTCTCAAAGAATCAAACATGACTGAAGCAACTGGGCATGGACTCACTCATCTTCCCTGAAGAGACTGCAGAGACTCAGGGCCACACTTAACGAACTGTGGACATTTGCTCCTCATTGGTATTATTTGAGGCACCAGTCAGGGGGTTAAGCAAGCTGGGAGAAATGTGGAGAATGCTGAAGGAATCAGCTATTGCCTGTATCACTTTTAGGCAG
Organism: Ovis canadensis; assembly: GCF_042477335.2. Classification (NCBI taxonomy): domain Eukaryota; kingdom Metazoa; phylum Chordata; class Mammalia; order Artiodactyla; family Bovidae; genus Ovis; species Ovis canadensis. The sequence continues at coordinate 73,017,379 of NC_091252.1, forward strand.
GGGCAAAGAGATGAGAGAGGGCCAGCCACTGTGGTCCAGAAACTGCCCAGCCTCTGGGAGTCCCAGATGGGCAGCCACAGATATGCTGTCCCCCACCTAGTGGACACCATGCTGCAGGGGTCTTGTCAAAGCTCATTGGTTATTGATGGAGGAGGGATGGAAGGAAGCCGATTGGTCTGAAAGATGAAAAGAATGGAGAGAGGGGCAGGAATCTGGGTGATTCATCTCTATCCATCTTCTCTGTCTCAGGATTCCTAATATGAAAGCCAGTGGACATGCATGTTGCTCAGTGATTCGTCCCTAAATCCTGCTGATGGACAGAGACGCAACATAATAACTGCTGCCACAAGGTGGCAGCAGCATCTTCTTGGCTGTGCTCTGCTAGCCTAGTGGGCACACTCTCTAACTGCAGAAGAAATGGCTGTCTCTCTGCTTGTACTTTCAGAAACAAATTGCTCTTTGAGAACCCAAGGAGCTTCATTTGTACTTATCACAAGGAGTTTTCTGAATGTTTCTCTTTTCTTAAATTAATGTCTTGGAAAAAAATGAGGTTATGCATTAGCAGATGACTCTTCCGTCTTTTCCTAACAGCCAGTATTTAAAATCTAACTTCTTGTATTAATGAAGCCAGTGGGTTTGCAATGGGATTAGGGGGACAAGCGAAGGTGACCAGATGTTCTAATTGAGGCAGACAGCCTTGGTTCTGGCAATGAGCAGGTGCTCTGGAAGAAGTCCCAGGCAGGCTCTGCTGTGCCCCTTATCTGAACTGAGCTGATGAGCTGGCCCCCTTCCAGAGGAGGATGACCAGAGCAGAGAGGGATCCAGAGACCAGGAGTGACAGGGACACATGGAGGGGAAAGGGAATGTTTGCTGAGGAGGAGATGACATGGATGCTTCAGTTAGATATTTGAAGGGCTGTCATGGGGAAGAGAGGTGATTGGAATCAGATCAGTCAAATGATAGTTATGGAAGGGACCTTAGAAATCCCATCAGACACACTCCCTAGTTTACAAAGGAGGAAAACAAGGCTGAGAGGGTGACACTTTTCCGCTGTCACACAACTGGCCAGTAATAGAGCCAGGACAGGACAAGAACATTGACCTTGAACTATACCCAAATAAGGCCATCCAGCAGGTTGTAAAGCTGTACTGGTTGTGGGAGGGGAGGGCGGGTGGTAGCCTCTGTGTCGGGTTGAAGCAGAAACTGAATGTCTGTAGACAGAGATCCTGAATTGCACAGAGGGCTGGCCACAGCACAGCCACTAGAAAACCTCTGCGTTTACTTCTAAGATCCTCTGCTTCTGTGTGGTTGCTGTGGGACTCTTTCAATAATTGGCAGGTAATTCATGGTACTGGAAAGTTTGTGTGTAGTTGGGTGAAGTGAGAGTTGGAAAGGCAGGCCCCAGGAAAGGTCTGGCTTTTAGAAAAGACCAGTTTTATGTGCTTCTCCATAATAGGAGGCTAGGGAGGTCTCCAGCCTGGGATCCCCTCACTCGAGACCCTCCTTGCCTTTGTAGAGTCCCCAGGCTTTGGCTCGGAGGGTGGGTGGGAACAATGGAGCCAGAAGAAAGGGAACGTTGCAGGGTTCTCTACGCAGCAGCCAGGCCTTTGAAAAGGGAGTGGGACTACTTGTGATCTGAACTTGAAGCTCCCGTTGCCAGCTTCACAGGACCCTACTCTTGTCTTTAACCCTGAAAAGCCCTTCTAAAGCACTATATGATATTAATGTTCTATCAGCTTTCCATGTATTGGTTTATTCTTTGTCAAGGTGCCGGCCTGACCTGGGCAAGTGGTTTCATCACACCTTGGGTGCCTTTTGTTCTTTTTTAAAATTGAAGTATAGTTGATTTACAATAATGTGTTCAAGTGTTCAGCAAAGTAATTGTAGATATAATATTCTTTTTCAGATTCTTTGTCCTTATAGGTTATTACAAGATATTATATATAGTTCTCCGTGGTATACATTAGATCCTTATTGTTTATTAAGTACACAGTAGTGTGTATATGTTAACCCCAGACCCCTAATTTATCCCTCCCCTCTTTGCTTTAACCATAAGTTTGTTTTCTTGTCTGTGAGTCTGTATGTTTTGTTAATAAGTTCATGTGTGTTGTTTTTTAGGTTTTTTGGTTTCTGCATATAAACAGTATCCTGTAATACTTGTCTTTCTCTGTCTGGCTTCCTTCACTTAGTGTGATAATCTCTAGGTTCATCCATGTTGCTGCAAATGACGTTATTTCATTCTTTTTATGGCTGAGTAATATTCCATTGTGGGCTTCCCTAAGGCTCAACTGGTAAAGAATCCTCCTGCAATGTGGGAGAGCTGGGTTTGATCCCTGGGTTGGGAAGATCCCCTGGAGAAGGGAACTGCTACTCATTCTAGTATTCTGGCCTAGAGAATTCCATGGACAGAGGAGCCTGGCAGGCTATAGTCCATGGGTTGCCAAGAATTGGACATGACTGAGCGACTTTCACTAATATTCCATTGTATATATACCACATCTAAAAGACAACATACAAAATAGTAGAAAATATTTATGAACAGTGCAACTGACAAGGGCTTGATTTCCAAAACAGGCAAACAGCTCATACAGCTTAACATAAACACACACACACACACACACACTCAAATTAACAACAAAAAAATAAGCAGAAGATCTAAATAGACATTTTTCCAAAGAAGACATGAAGACCAATAGACACATGAAAAGATGCTCAATATCACTAATTATTAAAGAAATACAAATAAAAACTACGAGATATTACCTCACACCAATCAGAATGGCCATCTACAGAAGTCTGCAAATAATAAGTGCTAGAGAGGATGTGGAGAAAGAAGAACCCTCCTACACTGTTGGTGGGAATATAAATTGGTGAAGCCACTATGGAGAAAAGCATGAAGGTTCCTTAAAAAAAAACTACAAAGAGAGCTATCACATGATCCAGCAATCCCACTCCTGGGCATACATCTGGAGAAAACTCGATTCAAAAAGATATATGCATCCCGATGTTCATAGCAGCAATATTTACAGTAGCCAAGACATGAAAGCAGCCTGAATATCCTTCAACAGAGGACTGGATCAAGAAGGTCTGATACATACACACGCCTTTGATGATCATCTGGATGATGGAGAAATGAGAGCAGACCATTCCTTAGACCTGAGACACTGCAGGAATTAAGCACTTGATGACTATTTTCTGAAGATGGATAGTAATGACAACATTATACAGAGGAAAATGATATCCTTCCACTGCATCTGACCAGAGCATGGGCTGGCCATGCTAGAAGAAATGAAGGCAATTATGTTTCCCAAATGTGTCCCACATACTAAAAGGATGCTGAAATGACTTAAGGGTGAAGAGGAACATTTCCAAAGGGAATTGCTGTGTACATATTTTCAAATATGCTAAGAATACATAGATGATGTTCTATACTAGATTTATTTGCTTAGAATGAGGCTAAGGAAATTACTTAAGTTAAACAAGTGGGTGGGTTAGAAAAATAACATTTGATCCAAATGTAACGTGCCTCAACAAATCTTTGCTGAATGGATGAATGAAAGAATAAGTAGCACATGGTAGCTGCTGATTCAGGCAAAAATCATAGGTTGGTATGTGGATGCCTGAAGCTTAGGAAACCCTGACCTAGTTTAATGGTTTCAAAGTGTGTTCTCAGGAACCACCCTGGCATTCAGGCCACAGAGGAGCCTCCAAGGCTGCTGGGAGAAGTAGGGAAGATCAACACACAGGTTTTCAGCCATTCTCCCAGCTCCTATCAGGGAGGCTCTTTAAAAAAAAAAAATCAATTATTGCCCCTTTTCCCACTTTAATTTTTGAAAGTCTTTACTACTGCTGCAATCAAAACAAAACAAAGCAAAAATCAACCAAACGACAAATCCATATCGCAACAAAAACCTCCCACTTTCCAGTGACCCCCTTGCAATAACATCGTGATACAGAAGAAGAAACAAACAGGCCCAGAGAAGGAAAGATGAGAACAAAGCCAGAACTTGAATCCAGTCCTGACCTTTTCCCCAATGCGGATCCCATCACATTGAGAAAGTGATGTATGTTTTGTTGAAGAACATCACTGTAGCACTGATGTCTGAGAGACAGCTGTAGGGGCCAACCCTGACCTACATAGAGATGCCTTGTAGATGCTGGGCATTCCCCTCCACAAAAATGCCTTAGGTGAAGCCAGTTCTCTCAGTTTCTTACATAAGGAACAGGTAATTTAGAAGCACGAATTTAGGAGGAGTACATGGAATTAGCCAATTTGATTTTTCAAAAAGGGTTTAGTATACATGGTAACAAAATATATTGCTCAAACAAGGTGACTTAATAAATCATAGTTCAAACCCTACCATAGATAAAAGATAACATTGTTACACAATACACAGGATGTAAGATGAACTATAGACAGAAAGTGACTAGTTAAGCAATAGGAAGAAAGTGCTTCCAACTAAGCTGATTCCAAGGCTCTAAGATACTGGCAACTCCTGAGGGCGACTTGAAGGACTGATAGAATCTAAGCATTCAGGATATAGGGAGGGGGAAGACTTTGGGGAAGGTGGGTAAGTATTTTAGAAAAACATTTATAATTGGAGTTGAGACATTAGGCTGGGTAAGTGTTGAACGTGGTAACATCCTTGAGGCAGAATGTCTGTTATATTGTTCACTGAATTAAATGATGGCAAATAATTTTTAAACATTAAAATAATGTGAAAATCAAAGGCAGGCTTTATTATCAAACAATAACATTATTATTTAAAAATACAGTTTCCTTCAACTGTATGCAATGGAAGACTTTTATTCTTTAAGATCTATAATTGTTTTATGATCACATATTGGTCCAATTTTCTGGAATAAGTGTAAATTGTTAAATGTAAATCAATTTTAAAAATTGAAATCCTATTTCAAAAAACCGGAGATTTTGTTACTTAACGTAATCAGAGTGTGAATTTTTATTGTTGTTAAGTGATGAATCACTGTACATAAAAAATTATCAGGTTTGTATTTTGGAAGAAATAAGACTTGACACTTTCATTCTAAAAATAAAACTTACTATGAAGAATAATTTGTAAGATTAGTAAGAAAGCTCAGAAAAGATGACGTAGTGAGGGGAAAGATACAGAATATTAAATCAAAAACCTTAATAAAATAGCATTATATTCATACAGTAATAGACATAAATCAGTGGAACCCCCCCCCCCAAAAAAAATACTAGTTTATCAGAGGTTTATATCTGCTGAAGAGGCTGTATTCATTTCCAAGGGCTGCTGTAATGAAGCACCACAAACTGGGTGGTTTAAAACAACAGAAATTTATGGTCTAACAATTCTGGATGCTTGAAGTTCAAGTCCAAGGTATCTGCAGAACAATGCTCCCTCTGGAGTTTCTGAGGAAGTCTCCTTGCTTGCCTGTTCCTAGCTTCTGAGACTTGGTGGCCGTGCTTGGTGCTCCTTGGCTTGCAGCAACACGACTCCAGTCTCCGGTGCCACCTTTGCATGGAGTCTGCTCGTGGTCTTCACTTGATGTTCTCTCTGAGTCTGCTCGTTTCTTCAAACTGGATGGAGCGCCCACCCTACTCCAGCATGACCTTATCCTAACTAACTAGGTTTGCAATGACATTTTTTTTTTTTAAAATAAGGTCGTTTTGAAATACTGAGGCTTAGGACTTTCAACATATCTTTCTGGAGGACACATTTCAATCCATAAAAGATGGTATCATAAAACTGTAGGGAAAGAAACCATTACTCAAGAAATGACAATTTATTTAACTCTTTAAGAAAAATAATGAAGTTGGTTGGATACTGTACATCTTAGCCCCAGATAAATTTCAAATGAAGTAAAATTAAATGTAAAATATGAAAAAGTAAAATAGAAAAATAGAAGAAAAATGACTACATCCTAGGAGATCAAAGACTCTAACTATAGAAGCAGTAGTAGATGTTTGTCTAAATTTGTTCAATTCAGTTCAGTTCAGTTGCTCAGTCATGTCCGACTCTTTGCGACCCCATGAATCGCAGCACGCCAGGCCTCCCTGTCCATCATCAACTCCTGGAGTTCACTCAGACTCACGTCCATCAAGTCAATGATGCCATCCATCCATCTCATCCTCTGTTGTCCCTTTCTCCTCCTGCCCCCAATCCCTCCCAGCACCAGAGTCTTTTGCAATGAGTCAATTCTTTAAAATTAAAAAAAAACTAATCAAATAAATTCTAAATAGGGAAAAGACTTGCAATAAAAGTGAAAAACATATGCAGAATTGTTCAATATCAAGAAAAAAATCACTAAAGAAACAATAGGAAAAAGGTACAAAATTCTGAACAGTTAATGTAGTTTAATTAGATTTTAATGCCAGATGTATGTTTTACACATTCAAAAATAAATTTAAATGTAAAACTTGCAAAAACAATAGGATAACTGTACATCAGTTCAGTTCAGTCACTCAGTCGTGTTTGACTCCTTGCGACCCCATGAATCGCAGCACGCCAGGCCTCCCTGTCCATCACCAACTCCTGGAGTTCACTCAGATTCATGTCCATTGAGTCAGTGATGCCATCCAGCCATCTCATCCTCTGTCATTCCCTTCTCCTCCTGCCCTTAATCCCTCCCAGCATCAGAGTCTTTTCCAATGAGTCAACTCTGTGCATGAGGTGGCCAAAGTACTGGAGTTTCAGCTTTAGCATCATTCCTTCCAAGGAACACCCAGGACTGATCTCCTTTAGAATGGACTGGGTGGATCTCCTTGCAGTCCAAGGGACTCTAAAGAGTCTTCTCCAATACCACAGTTCAAAAGCATCAGTTCTTCAGTGCTCAGCTTTCTTCACAGTCCAACTCTCACATCCATACATGACTACTGGAAAAACCATAGCCTTGACTAGATGGACTTTTGTTGGCAAAGTAATGTCTCTGCTTTTGAAAATGCTGTCTAGGTTGGTCATAACTTTTCTTCCAAGGAGTAAGCATCTTTTAATTTCATGGCTGCAGTCACCATCTGTAGTGATCTTGGAGCCCCCCAAAATAAAGGCAGCCAGTGTTTCCACTGTTTCCCCATCTATTTTCCATGAAGTGATGGGACTGGATGCCATGATCTTCGTTTTCTGAATGTTGAGCTTTAAGCCAACTTTTTCACTCTCCTCTTTCACTTTCATCAAGAGGCTTTTTAGTTCTTCTTCACTTTCTGCCATAAGGGTGGTATCATCTGCATATCTGAAGTTACTGATATTTCTCCCAGAAATCTTGATTCCAGCCTGTGCTTCTTCCAGCCCAGCATTTCTCATGATGGACTCTGCATGTAAGTTAAATAAGCAGGGTTACAATATACAGCCTTGACGTACTCCTTTTCTTATTTAGAACCAGTCTGTTGTTCCATGTCCATTTCTAACTGTTGCTTCCTGACCTGCATACAGGTTTCTCAAGAGGCAGGTCAGGTGGTCTGGTATTCCCATCTCTTTAAGAATTTTCCAGGGGGGCAGGGCAGGGACGCGCGGGAGGCGTGGGCTGCAGAGCTTTGCAAGAATCGGGCAGGAACGCCCCACGCGCAACCAGAACGAACTAACTTGGGCTAGCAAACCAGACTGTGGGATAGCTACCACGCGAAAAGCTCGAACATAAGACACCGCCAGGACCGAAAACAGAACAAAGGACGGAGCAGAAAAAGCCGGCTGCAGACCATTCCCCGCCGGGGACAGGCAGCCAGAGCCGTAAGGACTGGAAAGGGGCAATTGCAGACCCGGAGAGACTTTAATTACCTAACTGCAAGCAGGCTCCTTTGTTAAGACTTCTGGGGGTGCTGGACAGTCACAGTCTGCCTCACGGGGTGCGCCAGCGGTCCACCCAGAGAGCTGAGCGGCAGCGGCGGAAAAGGTGACAAGCCGCGGCGATCGCGCTCGCCAAACTCCTGAGCTTCTCGGACCTGGGAAGGGCACAAAGCGCAGTCCCAGCCGCATTTGTGCCTCTGAGGGCTGCCTGAGTGCCGAACCTGAGCGGCTTGGACCGGGGAAGTGCACGCAGCCTAGGGCCGGCCCCAGACGGTTCCCGGCTGAGCATCGTAGAGCCGGAGCGGTTTGTGCGCCGCGAGAAAGGACAGGTCAAGCGGGGCAGAGATACTGTGTACACACGACAGTGCTATTTGTTTGCAGCATCCCACCTCCCCACAGCGCGACTGAACTAGTGAGCCTAAAAAACCAGCAAACAGAAGAAGTTAAACAGAGGGAACCATCTTGGAAGTGAGCCCACAAGGCCCATAACACCAGAGAAGAGCCAGATATATTTTTAATTTTTTAATATTTTTAAAATCATTCTTTTTTTTTTTTTGCTTTTTTCTTTTTTTTTCTTTTTTTTTCCGAGTTTTTTTTTTAATTGTTAAGTCTTCTATTTCTCCTCTAATTTTTATTTCTATAACCTAGTATTACTATTTTTAAAAAAAAAAAGACTTTTTTTTTTTTTTTTTTTAAGGCAAACACCATATATACTCTTTGGATGGTTGTTGGTGTTTTGTTTTGTTTTGTTTTGTTCTTTGTTTGTTTGTTTTTTAATAATTCTTTTTTTTTCTTTCTTCCTTTTTCCTTCTGCTTTTCTTTAATATTGTATCTTTGAAAATCCAACCTCTACTCCAGATTTTTAATCTTTGCTCTTAGGCTTTTGTTGTCAATTTTGTACATTTAAAAACCCAAACTTCACTACCCAAGTTTACCTGAGAGCAAGATTACTGGCTTGACCACTCTCTCCTCCTCTGGACTCTCCTTTTTCTCCACCAGGTGGCCTCTGTCTCTTTTCTCCCCCATCTCTTCTCTATCCAACTCTGTGAATCTCTGGGTGTTCCAGATGGTGGAGAACACCTAAGGAACTGGTTACTGGCAGGATTTGTCTCTCTCCTACTCAGTCCTCTCTCTTATCCTCCTGGTCACCTCTGTCTACTTCCTCCCTCTCTTCTTCCCCGTATAACTCTTTAAATACCTCTGAGCGGTCCAGACTATAGAGCGCACATAAGGAAGTGACTACTGGCTAGCTTGCTCTCTCCTCTCTTGATCTCACCGCATCTCATTCCAGTTACCTCTAACTACCCCCTCCATCTTCTCTTCTCCTTGTAACTCAGTGAACCTCTCTGAGTGTCCCTCAATGTGGAGAAACTTTTCATCTTTAACCTAGATGTTTTATCATCGGTGCTGTATAGATGGAGAAGTCTAGAGGCTACTGTAAAAATAAAACTGAAAACCAGAAGCAGGAAGCTTAAACCCAAAGCCTGAAAACATTAGAGAACTCTTGAATTCAGGGAACATTAAGCAATAGGAGCTCATCAAATGCCTTCATACCTACACCGAAACCAAGCTCCACCCAAGGGCCAACAAGTTCCAAAACAAGACATACCACGCAAATTCTCCAGCAACACAGGAACACTCCCCTGAGCCTCAATATACAGGCAGCTCAAAATTATCCCAAAACCTTTGATGTCTCATAACCCATTACGGGTCACTCCACTGCACTCCAGAGAGAAGAAACCCAGCTCCACCCACCAAAACTCCAACACAAGCCTCCCTAACCAGGAAACCTTGACAATCCACTGATAGAACCCCACCCAAAGTGAGGAAGCTCCATAATAAAGAGAACTCCACAAATTATCAGAATATAAAAAGGCCACCCCAAACGCAGCAATATAACCAAGATGAAGAGACAGAGGAATACTCAGCAGGTAAAGGAACAGGAGAGTTGCCCACCAAACCAAACAAAAGAGGAAGAAGTAGGGAATCTACCGGAGAAGGAATTCCGAATATTGATAGTGAAAATGATCCAAAATCTTGAAATCAAAATGGAAACACAGATAAATAACCTAGAGACAAGGATTGAGAAGATGCAAGAAAGGTTTAACAAGGACCTAGAAGAAATAAAAAAGAGTCAAAATATAATGAATAACGCAATAAATGAGATCAGAAACACTCTGGAGGCAACAAATAGTAGAATAACGGAGGCAGAAGATAGGATTAGTGAAATAGAAGATAGAATGGTAGAAATAAATGAATCAGAGAGGAAACAAGAAAAACGAATTAAAAGAAACGAGGACAATCTCAGAGACCTCCAGGACAATATGAAACGCTCCAACATTCGAATCATAGGAGTCCCAGAAGAAGAAGACAGAAAGAAAGATCATGAGAAAATCCTTGAGGAGATAATAGTTGAAAACTTCCCTAAAATGGGGAAGGAAATAATTACCCAAGTCCAAGAAACACAGAGAGTCCCAAATAGGATAAACCCAAGGCGAAACACCCCAAGACACATATTAATCAAATTAACAAAGATCAAACACAAAGAACAAATATTAAAAGCAGCAAGGGAAAAACAACAAATAACACACAAGGGGATTCCCATAAGGATAACAGCTGATCTGTCAATAGAAACTCTTCAGGCCAGGAGGGAATGGCAAGACATACTTAAAGTGATGAAAGACAATAACCTACAGCCCAGATTACTGTACCCAGCAAGGATCTCATTCAAATATGAAGGAGAAATCAAAAGCTTTACAGACAAGCAAAAGCTGAGAGAATTCAGCACCACCAAACCAGCTCTCCAACAAATTCTAAAGGATATCCTCTAGACAGGAAACACGATAAGGGTGTATAAACCCGAACCCAAAACAATAAAGTAAATGGCAACGGGATCATACTTATCAATAATTACCTTAAACGCAAACGGGTTGAACGCCCCAACCAAAAGACAAAGACTGGCCGAATGGATACAAAAACAAGACCCCTCTATATGCTGCTTACAAGAGACCCACCTCAAAACAAGGGACACATACAGACTGAAAGTGAAGGGCTGGAAAAAGATATACCACGCGAATAGAGACCAAAAGAAAGCAGGAGTGGCAATACTCATATCCTATAAAATAGACTTTAAAACAAAGGCTGTGAAAAGAGACAAAGAAGGCCACTACATAATGATCAAAGGAACAATCCAAGAAGAAGATATAACAATTATAAATATATATGCACCCAATATAGGAGCACCACAATATGTAAGACAAATGCTAACAAGTATGAAAGGGGAAATCAACAATAACACAATAATAGTGGGAGACTTTAATACCCCACTCACACCTATGGACAGATCAACTAAACAGAAAATTAACAAAGAAACACAAACTTTAAATGATACATTAGATCAGTTAGACCTAATTGATATCTATAGGACATTTCACCCCAAAACAATGAATTTCACCTTTTTTTCAAGTGCTCATGGAACCTTCTCCAGGATAGATCACATCCTGGGCCATAAATCTAAACTTGATAAATTAAAAAAAATCGAAATCATTCCAAGCATCTTTTCTGACCATAATGCATTAAGATTAGATCTCAATTACAGGAGAAAAACTATTAAAAATTCCAACATATGGAGGTTGAACAACACACTTCTGAATAACCAACAAATCACAGAAGAAATCAAAAAAGAAATCAAAATATGCATAGAAACTAATGAAAATGAAAACACAACAACCCAAAACCTGTGGGACACTATAAAAGCAGTGCTAAGAGGAAAGTTCATAGCAATACAGGCATACCTCAAGAAACAAGAAAAAAGTCAAATAAATAACCTAACTCTACAACTAAAGCAACTAGAAAAGGAAGAGTTGGAGAACCCCAGAGTTAGTAGAAGGAAAGAAATCTTAAAAATTAGGGCAGAAATAAATGCAAAAGAAACAAAAGAGACCATAGCAAAAATCAACAAAGCCAAAAGCTGGTTCTTTGAAAGGATAAATAAAATTGACAAACTATTAGCCAGACTCATCAAGAAGCAAAGAGAGAAAAATCAAATCAATAAAATTAGAAATGAAAATGGAGAGATCACAACAGACAACACAGAAATACAAAGGATCATAAGAGACTACTATCAGCAGTTGTATGCCAATAAAATGGACAACGTGGAAGAAATGGACAAATTCTTGGAAAAGTACAATTTTCCAAAACTGAACCAGGAAGAAATAGAAAATCTTAACAGACCCATCACAAGCACGGAAATTGAAACGGTAATCAGAAATCTTCCAGCAAACAAAAGCCCAGGTCCAGACGGCTTCACAGCTGAATTCTACCAAAAATTTCGAGAAGAGCTAACACCTATCCTCCTCAAACTCTTCCAGAAAATTGCAGAGGAAGGTAAACTTCCAAACTCATTCTATGAGGCCACCATCACCCTAATACCAAAACCTGACAAAGATGTCACAAAAAAAGAACACTACAGGCCAATATCTCTGATGAACATAGATGCAAAAATCCTCAACAAAATTCTAGCAATCAGAATCCAACAACACATTAAAAAGATCATACACCATGACCAAGTGGGCTTTATCCCAGGGATGCAAGGATTCTTCAGTATCCGCAAATCAATCAATGTAATTCACCACATTAACAAATTGAAAAATAAAAACCATATGATTATCTCAATAGATGCAGAGAAGGCCTTTGACAAAATTCAACATCCATTTATGATAAAAACTCTCCAGAAAGCAGGAATAGAAGGAACATACCTCAACATAATAAAAGCTATCTATGACAAACCCACAGCAAACATTATCCTCAATGGTGAAAAATTGAAAGCATTTCCCCTAAAGTCAGGAACAAGACAAGGGTGTCCACTTTCACCGCTACTATTCAACATAGTTCTGGAAGTTTTGGCCACAGCAATCAGAGCAGAAAAAGAAATAAAAGGAATCCAAATTGGAAAAGAAGAAGTAAAACTCTCACTGTTTGCAGATGACATGATCCTCTACATGGAAAACCCTAAAGACTCCACCAGAAAATTACTAGAGATCATCAATGAATATAGTAAAGTTGCAGGATATAAAATCAACACACAGAAATCCCTTGCATTCCTATACACGAATAATGAGAAAGTAGAAAAAGAAATTAAGGAAACAATTCCATTCACCATTGCAACGAAAAGAATAAAATACTTAGGAATATATCTACCTAAAGAAACTAAAGACCTATATATAGAAAACTATAAAACACTGATGAAAGAAATCAAAGAGGACACTAACAGATGGAGAAATATACCATGTTCATGGATTGGAAGAATCAATATAGTGAAAATGAGTATACTACCCAAAGCAATTTACAAATTCAATGCAATCCCTATCAAGCTACCAGCCACATTTTTCACAGAACTAGAACAAATAATTTCAAGATTTGTATGGAAATACAAAAAACCTCGAATAGCCAAAGCAATCTTGAGAAAGAAGAATGGAACTGGAGGAATCAACTTGCCTGACTTCAGGCTCTACTACAAAGCCACAGTCATCAAGACAGTATGGTACTGGCACAAAGACAGACACATAGATCAATGGAACAAAATAGAAAGCCCAGAGATAAATCCACACACATATGGACACCTTATCTTTGACAAAGGAGGCAAGAATATACAATGGAGTAAAGACAATCTCTTTAACAAGTGGTGCTGGGAAAACTGGTCAACCACTTGTAAAAGAATGAAACTAGATCACTTTCTAACACCGCACACAAAAATAAACTCAAAATGGATTAAAGATCTAAATGTAAGATCAGAAACTATAAAACTCCTAGAGGAGAACATAGGCAAAACACTCTCAGACATAAATCACAGCAGGATCCTCTATGATCCACCTCCCAGAATTCTGGAAATAAAAGCAAAAATAAACAAATGGGATCTAATTAAAATTAAAAGCTTCTGCACAACAAAGGAAAATATAAGCAAGGTGAAAAGACAGCCTTCTGAATGGGAGAAAATAATAGCAAATGAAGCAACTGACAAACAACTCATCTCAAAAATATACAAGCAACTTCTGCAGCTCAACTCCAGAAAAATAAACGACCCAATCAAAAAATGGGCCAAAGAACTAAATAGACATTTCTCCAAAGAAGACATACGGATGGCTAACAAACACATGAAAAGATGCTCAACATCACTCATTATTAGAGAAATGCAAATCAAAACCACAATGAGGTACCACTTCACACCAGTCAGAATGGCTGCGATCCAAAAATCTGCAAGTAATAAATGCTGGAGAGGGTGTGGAGAAAAGGGAACCCTCCTACACTGTTGGTGGGAATGCAAACTAGTACAGCCACTCTGGAGAACAGTGTGGAGATTCCTTAAAAAATTGCAAATAGAACTACCTTATGACCCAGCAATCCCACTTCTGGGCATACACACCGAGGAAACCAGAATTGAAAGAGACACATGTACCCCAATGTTCATCGCAGCACTGTTTATAATAGCCAGGACATGGAAACAACCTAGATGTCCATCAGCAGATGAATGGATAAGAAAGCTGTGGTACATATACACAATGGAGTATTACTCAGCCGTTAAAAAGAATTCATTTGAATCAGTTCTGATGAGATGGATGAAACTGGAGCCGATTATACAGAGTGAAGTAAGCCAGAAAGAAAAACACCAATACAGTATACTAACACATATATATGGAATTTAGGAAGATGGCAATGACGACCCTGTATGCAAGACAGGGAAAGAGACACAGATGTGTATAACGGACTTTTGGACTCAGAGGGAGAGGGAGAGGGTGGGATGATTTGGGAGAATGACATTCTAACATGTATACTATCATGTGAAATGAATCGCCAGTCTATGTCGGACGCAGGATGCAGCATGCTTGGGGCTGGTGCATGGGGATGACCCAGGAAGATGTTATGGGGAGGGAGGTGGGAGGGGGGTTCATGTTTGGGAAAGCATGTAAGAATTAAAGATTTTAAAATTTAAAAAACTAAAAAAAAAAAAACAAAACACACGAGGGTTAGACCCTTAAAAAAAAAAAAAAAGAATTTTCCACAGTTTATTGTGATCCACACGGCCAATGGCTTTGGCATAGTCAATAAAGCAGAAATATATGTTTTTCTGAAACTCTCTTGCTTTTTTGATGATCCAGCGGATGTTGGCAATTTGATCTCTGGTTCCTCTGCCTTTTCTAAAACCAGCTTGAACATCTGGAAGTTCACGGTTCACGTATTGCTGAAGCCTGGCTTGGAGAATTTTGAGCATTACTTTACTAGCGTGTGAGATGAGTGCAATTGTGCGGTAGTTTGAGCATTCTTTGGCATTGCCTTTCTTTGGGACCTTTTCCAGTCCTGTGGCCACTGCTGAGTTTTCCAAATTTGCTGGCATATTGAGTGCAGCACTTTCACAGCACCATCTTTCAGGATTTGAAATAGCTCAACTGGAATTCCATCACCTTCACTAGCTTTGTTCGTAGTGATGCTTTCTAAGGCCCACTTGACTTCACATTCCAGGATGTCTGGCTCTAGGTGAGATACATGAGTAGATATATGAGCAAAAAAGAGTTGAAGATAAATACTTCAAAATGTCAACATGGGTTTTCCATTGCTGCTGTAATTACTGTTGATTTTTATTTCCTACCATTTATTTTCTGTATCTACCCAGTACGCATGCGTTATTCTCACAGATAAAAAATTTCTTTTAAAGGCTACCCATTCCAATTTATTTTTCTGCAAATATAGATTGCTAAAAGTGAATTGCTTAATGTAGAATAATAGCCCTAGTGTACTAAATTAGTTTTCTAAACTGATATAAATCCAAAAATGACAAAGTTGGCTCAAGAGACTGCTAGTATGTTGGCAATATATGTGTGTAATATTATTGGTTTTATTGCATATCTGAATGTTCTGAATTTCTTTTTCAGAGCAAATAGTACACACCAGCCTTAGTTTTGATGCTTTAAATGGGCTCTTAAAGTGGCTTGGCTTCTCAAGAGTTCTTTGAGAATCTCAGATTGTGGGAACCAGGGTCAGGAATATGCAGACTGAGACTCCAGGCAGAATTTGGCTTTTAGATGACTTCCCCCAATTTGGGGGGCTTTTTAATACTCCAAGGTGCTCTTTTTCTCTTCTCTTCAATAAGATTCAATAATGGAATCTTATTGCCTCTTCTTGCCTCTCTAGTACATCTGGCTGGAATATAAAAGCAAAGCAATTAGTCACCTAATCACTGGTGTGTATCTCTGGTAGTATCTTAAATGAAGGCCTAAGAAATTTTTGCTTGCAAGATGCTGTGTATGTAGGTTGTATAGAGGGTGGGGAGATGATTTTTTTTTCTTTTTGAGTGGAAAAAAGTTTCCGATAATCTTCATTGCCATTATTCTAATTTCTTACTCCTCGAAAAATGTCAATGGTTTTTTGAGTGAAATTGTCCCAATTCACTGTGCTTGCCATTTGGGAAGCGACCAAAGATAGTAAGGAAACTATTACTGTATATTAGAGGGTACCAAATTTGGAGTAAATGGGCCACCATCCCTTTTGATCTATAAAATAAACACTCAGGGTTTCAGTGTCTTTAATCTACTGTTTCTGGTTTGTGACTGAGTTGGGGTAGATTTGCATTTTATTTGCAAATGGTCTACTTACTATTTGTCTCACGAGCTTCATAGTTCTTGCCTTGATGGAATATAATTAATATAGTCAAATGGCATCACTAGGCTAGTTGACCATATATAAATTGTTAAATATAAATCTGTAAGCAGAGGCTCGTTTTTTCCCACTGGCTCTACCTGATAGCAAGGGACATAGGACTGCTAAAAGCTAAGCCTATGTTCCAAAACCAAGTAATTATTCTGGGTGGAGAAACAGAGACAGGAGGGTGAAGCGGCAAGCCAAGTGTACCCCAGACTAATGGGGGCTGTGGCGTGTTAAATTGCCTTAAATTCCCTTCAGTGGTAGGTCTGGCAGGCTGAAAGCAAAAGTCAGGAAAGTACTCAGTCAAAATATATTGACTATCTCTGTAGAACGATCTGTATACATGCCCCTAGACTTGTTACTGACCAGAGTTATTGGCCTCCTTGCGTGCGTATGAGCTCAATTGTGTTCGACTCTTTGTGACCCCATGGACTGTAGCCCACCAGGCTCCTCTGTCTATTTCATTTTCCAGGCAAGAATACTGGAGTGGGTTGTCCTGCTCCAAGGGATCCTCCTGACCCAGGGATCGAACCTGTGTCTCTTTCATATCCTGCATTGGAAACTGAGTTCTTTACCACTCTGCCACCTGGGAAACCCAATTGGCCTCCTCAATCAATAGGAAGTGATCAGAGGCCAGACAAGAAATTCAGGCTTTATTGGGGCCCCTGCTACAGTAAGTAGGAGTGAGAACAAACACAGTTCCCTTGCTTGCTCACTACTTGAGCTTGTTACTTTTATGGAGTGAGGATAGGGGTGTGTCCAGAGGTCTGGCCAGGGGGGTGACTTAGATGATCTGCCCACCCCTTGTTGCTGTTGTTGTGTCTGACTCTGCGATCCCATGGACTGTAGATCACCAGACTCCTCTGTCCATGGGATTCTCCAGTCAAGAATACTGGAGTGGATTGCCATTTCCTCCTCCAGGGGGTCTTCTTGACCCAGGGATCGAATCTGAGTCCCTCACGTAACCTGCATTGGCAGGTGGAATCTTTACCACTGTCTCCACCTGGGAAGCCCCTTAAGTAGTGTTGCATGTTGGGGTGTGTGCAGTAACCCTCCTTTTTGCTCCTGACTCTTCAGAAGTGCCAGTTGTGTTTTCTTAAAACCTGAAGGAGCATTTTGCTTCTTAGTCACTGAACTGAAAGAGTATCTGCTTCCTAAACAGTGTAAATCCAGTGATGTGTCTGTGCTTTTCTTCACGTACCCTAGACGGGGCATCTGGCAGTGACTGGTAATCAAATTATATCAAGGGACACTGAGCCATCTGCCCTGCTCTCAGCCTTAAGAACTGTTGGAAAGGGTGTCAGCTTTTCATCTTGAGCTTGCAAGCCTCTATGGTCCAGTTTTCTCAATGAGAGTATTGATTCAGGCCTTTAAAAATAATTCCCAGCCTTTCTGACATCAAGGGCATGACCCATGCATCAAGGTAAAAGAGAATCAGGCTGTGAATAAAGCTATTCAATTTTCTTTTACACATAAAACAAAAGTCTAAAAGGCCAACAATGGCCAACAAAGAGCAGCAAAGTTTAGGATCAAGAAAGTACAGTGTTTGGAGGTGATGAGGAGGTTAAGGGTAACAAGCTGCATTCCCCCCAGAGCCAGTGCCAGATTGGAGTGCTCCCCAAACTGCAGTGGCCCTGAGGTATGAAAGAGAGCCCTCGATCAACACTTTGACTGACGTCTATTAGTTTAATTTAATGTTATTTATTTGCCACCTATGTGGCTTGTGGCGTTTTAACTCCCTGACCAGGGATTGAAACTGGGTCCCTTGCAGTGGAAGTGCAGAGTTCCAACTAGTGGACCACCAGGGAAGACTCAGCTGTCATCTATTTTATATTCATCTTTTTAGTATCAAAATAGTGACATTTGCTTCTTATGAAATTGTTGTTCAATCGTTCAGTCGTGTCTGACTCTTTGCAACCCCATGGACTGCAGCACGCCAGGCTTCCCTGTCCTTCACTATCTCCTGGAGCTTGCTCAAATTCATCTTCATTGAGTCAGTGATGCCATCCAACCATCTCTTCCTCTGTCATCCCCTTCTCCTCCTGCCTTCAATCTTTCCCAGCATCAGGGTCTTTTCTAATGAGTTGGCTCTCAGGTGGCCGAAGTCTTGGAGCTTCAGCTTCAGCATCAGTCCTTCCAATGAATATTCAAGACTGATTTCCTTAAGGATTGACTGGATTGATCTCCTTGCAGTCCAAGGGACTCTCAAGAGTCTTCTCCAACACCACACTTCAAAAGCATCAATTCTTTGGCCCTCAACTTTCTTTATAGTCCAATGCTCACATCCATACATGACTACTGGAAAACCACAGCTGTGACTAGATGGATGTTTGTCAGCAAAGTAATGTCTCTGCTTTTTAATATGCTGATGAGGTTTGTCACAGCTTTCTTCCAAGGAGCAAGCATCTTTTAATATCATGGTGACTACAGTCACCATCTGCAGGGATTTTGGAGCCCAAGAAAATAAAGTCCATCACTGTCTCCATTGTTTCCCGGTCTATTTGCCATGAAGTGATGGGACTGGATGCTATGATCTTCATTCTTTGAATGTTGATGGTTTAAGCCAGTTTTTTTCACTCTCCTCTTTCACCTTCATCAAATAGTTCTTTAGTTCCTCTTTGTTTTCTGGCATAAGTGCGGTGTCATCTGCATATCTGAGGTTATTGATATTTCTTATGAATTTCAAACTAATAAATACATGTTTATTTGGAGTATCACATTATATTTGAAGTATTTAAAAATGCCTGGGCTGCTATCAGATGGGATATGTGAAGAGGGATGGAGCTATGCATGATGTAAAGAAGGATATCTTTATTCCCACTAAAGACTTGAATGTATAACAAACATCAAAATTGACTGGCTTTTAAATTACTTTTAAATTTGTAATTATCTTAGTTTTCTATAACAGAGTATCATAGACTAGATGACTTAAGCAAAAATGTTTAATTCTCATGTTTCTGGAGGCTAGAAGTTCCAGATCAGGGTGCTGGCACACTCTTGAAAATGAAAGTGAAAGTTGCTCAGTCGTGTCCTACTCTTTGAGACCCCATGAACTGTACAGTCCATGGAATTCTCCAGGCCAGAATACTGGAGTGGGTAGCCTTTCCATTCTCCAGGGGATCTTCCCAACCCAGGGACTGAATTCAGGTCTCCTGCACTGCAGGTGGATTCTTTACCAGCTGAGACACAAGGGAAGCCCGACATACTCTTAGTGAGGGTTTATATGGTTATGTGAAGTGTTCCAGTCCCCTGTGATGAAAAGGACATCTTTTTTGGGTGTTAGTTCTAGAAGTTCTTGTAGGTCTTCACAGAACCATTCAACTTCAGCTTCCTCAGTATTACTGGTTGGGGGACAGACTTGGGTTACTGTGATACTGAATGGCTTGCTTGGAAAGAAACAGAGATCATTTTGTCGTTTGTGAGATTGCACCCAAGGACTGCATTTTGGACTCTTTTGTTCACTACAACAGCTACTCCATTTCTTCTAAGGGATTCTTGCCCACAGTAGTAGATATAAAGGTCATCTGAGTTAAATTCACCCATTTCAGTCCATTTTAGTTCACTGATTCCTAAAATGTTGATGTTCACTCTTACCATCTCTTGTTTGCCCACTTCTAATTTACCTTGATTCATGGACCTAACATTCCAGGTTCCTATGCAATATTGTTTTTTATAGCATTGGACTTTATTTCCAACACCAGTCACATCCACAGTTGGGTGTTGTTTTCACTTTGGCGTCATCTCTTCATTCTTCCTGGAGTTATTTCTCCACCCTTCTCCTGTAGCATGTTGGGCACCTACCAACTTAAGAGTCCATCTTTCAGTGTCCTATCTTTTTGCCTTTTCATACTGTTCATGGAGTTCTAAAGGCAAGAATACTGAAATGATTTGCCGTTCCCTTCTCCAATGGACCATGGTTGGTCAGAACTCTTCACCAAGACCTGGTCATCTTGGGTGGCCAAAGAAAGTTCAGACTATCACAAAATTGTACTCATCTCACATGTTAGCAAAATGCTCAAAATTCTCCAAGCCAGGCTTCAACAGTATGTGAACCATGAACTTCCAGATGTTCAAGCTGGTTTTAGAAAAGGCAGAGGAACCAGAGATCAAATTGCCAACATCCATTAGATCACTGAAAAAACAAGAGAGTTCCAGAAAAACATTTATTTCTGCTTTATTGACTACGCCAAAGCCTTTGACTGTGAGGATCACAACAAACTGTGGAAAATTCTGAAAGAGACAGGAATACCAGATCACCTTACCTGTCTTCTGAAAAATCTGTATGCAGGTCAAGAAGTAACAGTTAGAATTGGACATGGAACAACAGACTGGTTCCAAATAGGAAAAGGAGTACGTCAAGGCTGTATATTGTCACCCTGCTTGTATGCAGAGTACATTATGCAAAATGCTGGGCTGGATGAAGCACAGGCTGGAATCAAGATTGCCAGGAGAAATATCAATAACCTCAGATACGCAGATGATACCACGCTTATGGCAGGAAGCAAAGAACTAAAGAGCCTCTTGATGAAGGTGAAAGTGGAGAGTGAAAAAGCTGACTTAAAACTCAGCATTCAAAAAACGAAGATCATGGCATCCAGTCCCATCACTTCATGGCAAGCAGAAGGGGAAACAATGGAAACAGTGCCTGACTCTATTTTCTTGGGCTCCAAAATCACTGCAGATGGTGACTGCAGCCATAAAATTAAAAGACACTTGCTCCTTGGAAGAAAAGCTATGAGCAACCTAGACAGCATATTAAAAAGCGGACACATTATTTTGCCAACAAAGGTCCATCTAGTCAAAGCTATTGTTTTTCCAGCAGTCATATATGGATGTGAGCATTGGACTATAAAGAAAGTTGAGCACCAAAAAATTGATCCTTTTGAAGTGTGGTGTTGGAGAAGACTCATGAGAGTCCCTTGGACAGCAAGGAGATCAATCCAGTCAATCCTTAGGGAAATTAGTCCTGAATATTCATTGAGAGGACTGATGCTAAAGCTGAAGCTCCAATACTTTGGCCACCTGATGCAAAGAACTGACTCATTGCAAAAGACCCTGATGCTGGCAAAGATTGAAGGCAGGGGGAGAAGGGGACGACAGGGGATGAGATGGTTGGATGGCATCACTGACTCGATGGACACGAATTTGAGAAAGCTCCAGGAGTTGGTGATAGACAGGGAAGCCTGGCATGCTGCAGTCCATGGAGCTGCAGAGTCAGACACGACCGAGTTACTGAACTGAGACTGAGATGTGGTTATGTCCCCATGTGGCCTTTTCTCAGCATGTTTGTGCATGCACACACACACACACACACACAGATTGACATCTCACATCTCTTTTTATAAGGACACTAATCCAATCATGGGGACTCCCCACTTTGGATCTAGCTACCTGTTTACCACCACCAATCAAACTGGGGATTAAGGATTTCAACAAAAGAATTTTGAGAGGACACATTCAGCCCATAGCACTTGATAGTATGTATTCTATTCAGAATCTTTGGACTGCTTCTTAGGTTCTGTTTCCCAGAAGTAGACCCTGAGATAAGGATCCATGGAAAAGTAGTTTATTAGGAAATGTCCCAGGAGAACTTGGGCAATGGGATTGTGTAAGAGTGTTCTATGAACATCTCACGGGCATAACTCTTTCTTAATCCTCCAGTAAGGTAAACCATCCAGAGTAAGGCAAAGGTTACAAATAGCACCAAGGGGATGTAAATTCCCCTGCAGTTACAGCTCTTAAAACCAACAGCCTGGGAAGACTGAGAGTAGCCTTGTAACTAAGAGCTGCAAGCAATGGTTGGTAGGAGTAAAAACACCTTGTGTAGGAAAAAGATAGGCTATGGATGGTGCAAAACTAGCAAGCTGCAAGAAACAAAAACCCACCCAAGCTAATATAAGCAAAAGGATATCTCAATTATGATTTCATTTGGCTGCATATAATAAAAACTAGATTCAGTGCCTAACCAGAAGAGTTTATGTTTCTAATACAACAGGACATTCAGGAGTTGACGGTTTGGGGTTCCTGTGCTCCAGTTCTACCTCCTTGCTTATTGCTTCATGATTGCACGATGGCTTTTCTGCCTCGAGCCTCAGGCATACATTCCTGGTGAGAAGAAGGGGAACAGAAAGAAGACCATGTGTGCACCAGGAAAGCAAATATTCCCAGAAATCTAGGGTAGCCTCCTGACTCCTCTTCGTTGGCTCTGAGTTGCATAATTCCCTTTAGATGTAAGGAATTCCGGGAGGTGGCATGTGGCTCCCCTGAAAAGAATAACTTTCTTTTATTAAAGAAGAGAGAAAGGACAATGACTGGGCCTCCTGTAGCGTCTAACAATAGGGAAGTTTTCATAAAAATACAGTGGATGTCATCTTACTGGCATCCAAGAACAAGACACAAGCACAGCCTGGATCCCTCAGGGATGGTGACAGAAGTCGCCAATGAGGAGTTTGTGTTTTGCAAGTTAAGTCTTCATAGATAATGGAACATGCATGTGCAAAGAGGAGCTATATGAAGTGGCAGCACACAGTGTGCACACATGCGCGTGCATGCACACGCACACACGCACACACACACACACTTAGGCAGGCTGGCTTAGTCCTATGTCACAGTGAGCAGTGGTTAGTGTACATGCCAAGCAGTTAGCCTGGCTGCACATGCCCAGGCTGGGACCAGGTCCATATTGGTGGCAATGATGGTGACAGCAGCAGCAGCCTCAGCCCTGGGAAGCAGAGGGGCTTCTTGTGAGAACAATGCTAGGATCAGTGGTGGGAGGCCAGTCTGCTGATCTGGCCGTGGAGCCCCTCTCTCGGGCATTGGCGCAAATCTTAAATCTTTGGTCTGGAACCGCTGGAGCTCAGCTGGTAAAACTTGGTCAGCAAATTAATACTAAATAGAAAAATACATGTGGGCATTGTAATAAAGCCTATCAGTAAGTTATTAGAACTCTATAATGTAAAATATCTAATTTTGAAAACTGCTGCAATATTGCAAAATAAATATCCACAAGCTTAGAAACAGAAACTAAATTTGAAGATAACCACATTTGATGGCAAAAGACACTATTGTCACGTGAAGCATCAGATGAACCAATTATTGATGGAAAAGGTAATTTTACAATTGTCTCTTTTGTACTGGAAGATACAGTGATACAAGACATAGACAGGTGTTTGAATTATATATAAATCATGAAGTCAGATTTTTGTGTAGCCTGCATAAATCATAGGAAATGTAAGAGGAAATATTAACATGCTGTTGTTCAAATTTACATTTAAAATTAGATCCAGACTTACATGAAAGGGATTTGTATGAAAGACTACATTTTTAAAGAAAAATTATTCTTCAAGAATCATCAGCTTTTGACGTGCTGATATTTGTATTTCAAAATAAATAATCAGAAAATTTCCCCAAAGTTTTCACAGCTTATAACATACTCTTAACAGCTCCAGTAACTAGAGTTACCTCAAAATGAAAAATATTCAAAAATCACTTACAATCCTGAATTTTCCAAGAGCAACTCACATTGCTTTCAATATCATTAGAAAATAAAGTTGCTAAAAGTATAAATTTTGATGGCCTAATAATTACATTTGCAGATGTGACCCAGGAAAGTCTTACCATCAGTTAAGCTACACTAATAAAGTGTTATTTGTTGTGTTATATAAGATCGCAATACCAAAAATATTATTTTGTTCATTTTGTAAGTTCAATTTGTAAATGATTCCTGTATATCACTATTATTACCTTGTTAAAGTCTGAATTCAGTCCTCTGTCCCCAGTTTGTATGTTGAAATGCTAACCTTCTCTGTGACTGTCGTTGGAGACAGAGCGGTTAAAGAGATTGTGTTCTTGTTCAGTTGCCACGTCTGACTCTTTTTGACCCAAGTCCTTATAAGAAGAGGAAGAGACACTAGGCATTTCTCTTTTTCTGTGTGCACAGAGGAAGGGTTATATGCGATACAGCGATAAGATAGCTGTCTGCAAGACCAGAAGAGAGGTCTTACCAGACACCCTAATAACACCCTGATCTTGGGCTTCTAATCTTCAGGACTGTAAATTTCTGTTGCTTAAGCCACCCAGTTTGTGATATTTTGTTATGGCAGCCTGAGTTGACTAATACACTCCTGTACAGTTTATAAACACTCATAAACAAAAAATATATTGTAATAACTTTAGTGCCATCCCCTTCCGACAGTTGCTTTTGAATAAGGAGTTCCACATTTTCATTTTGTGCTGCACCCTGAAAATTTTACAGCTGATCATTCTCTGAATTGAGGTCACCTCTGTGTCTCTCCTAGGGCTTCAGAGTGGCTCTTCTCTCTGTTTTATTTCTCTCTAATCAGCTTTTCCTCTCTAATCAGTTGCATGTAGCCCAAGAAGGCACTTCCATCCTGACTCTATGCGTCCTCTCAGATCAAGCGCTCAACATCAACCCATTAGTTCTGCATCAGAGCCCTGACTTCGTATTTCTGAAAGAGAGAACCTAATTGGCTTGGCCCTGCCTATGGATTTGTTGGTCCAGTGTTAGGTGTCCATGAGTTCTAATGGACTGGGGCCACACATGTGGACCTGATTAACCAGGCCTCCAGCTGCAGGAGCTGAGATGGAAGGCAGCTGCAAAGGTTGTGAAGTGGGCTTGTGCTCGCAACTGAGGCAATTAAGATGCATACCTGAAGGATTACTGGCTTCAATGCCAAGCTCAACTTCTTTTCTAAGGGTGTGCACTATCTTCACTCCTAAATATAACAAACCATAGTCTAAAAAGCAAAACCCACTGCTCTGTGCTAGCAAGTATTTCAAGGCTGTGTTCATTGGTTCTCTGCTGGCAAAGAATCCATTAAGAACAGGATTAGGTAGGTGGAGATTTTCAACAGAAAATGCAATGTCTGTGCATTTTTAGTAGAGGGTTCTTGATTCATTTCCACAGGGATTTTTGATATCCTTCCTTATTTAACATTACACTATATTTGAAAAAATTAAAAATGGCAAAGATATAAATAAGCAGCTACACAAATATTTTTCAGTGAGATAAATTTTAATAACACACTTTGATAAGTCATATATATCATTTAAAAAGTATAGTAAAATCAGAAGTTTTGCTATACATGTTCAGAAGCAAATTTGAAAGAGTACTATTGAAATAAAAGTACAAGTTAAAATGATTGATTACTGACAATTACCATATGATGTCACTTATATACGGAATCTAAAATACGGCACCAATGAACTTATTTGCATAACAGGAACAAATTCACAAACATAGAAAAGAAACTTACGGTTACCAAAGGTGAAAGAAGGTGGGGGAGGCATAGATGAGGAGTTTGGGATTAGTAGATACAAATTGCTACATATAAAATAGATAAACAACAAGGTCTTACTGTATAGCACGGGAAACTATATTCAACATCCTAGACCAGAATGGAAAAGAATAGAAATATTCTGTTTATATAAAAATAATATAAATTTATAAAAGAATTATAAAAATATATAAATACAACTGAATCACTTTACTGTACACCCAAAACACAACATTGTAAATCAACTCTATATCAATTAAAAGGTCACCAATTTTCAAAAAGTTTAATACAGTCTCATCTTAGTTACCTCTAGGTAACTTTCAGAATTATTGACAACTCCTGCCGTCTGGAACACAGCAGTGGAACAAAGTTCCCTGAGGTGCTGAGACAGCTCTCACAGAATCAGTGCACTGAAGCTCATTTGCTTTAAATGTAGAAGAGGGACCTGGTCAGGGCCTGTTCACTCTTACTTTATACACTCTCTAAATAACTTTGATTTTCTGGTTGGCTAGCGCACAGCAGATTGAAACCAAAAATTAATTAGGGTAGTGGAAATAAGTGAATAAAAAGCAGAAATACTGCTAAAATTGATAAAGTGGTTATTAACAACAGAGAGGAAACTGAAGAGGAGAAACAGTAAAATCACAGTAGTGTGGAGACATTTAGTATACCCATGCATCCATTTAGCATCTCCCATGCATTTAATAAGCATAAGCTGGGTGCCTCCTATTAGCCTGTCACTGTGCTCAGTGTCCAGAACATGGAGATTGAAAGCTAATGCCTGCCCTCAAGGGCTTATAATCCAGCATAAAGACTGTCAGGTAAAAATGCTGTTATAATATGCTGCTGCTAAGTCGCTTCAGTCGTGTCTGGCTCTGTGCGACCCCATAGACGGCAGCCCATCAGGCTCCTCTGTCCCTGGTATTCTTCAGGCAAGAACACTGGAGTGGGTTGCCACTTCCTTCTCCATGTTATGATATAGTATGGCGAATGATTAAGTGCTGAATAAGACTGAACCCAGGGCTATGAGCCAGAATGCGTTTAAGTGGTTTCAGGTGAGATGTGAAGAAGCCCCAAGTGAGGCAGTGGAAATGAAGAAATGCGTGAGACATGAAATGTCATGGAGGCAGAATTTCCAGTTCAGGATGACTGATTGGATGGGAGAGGTGAGGAAGAAGGGAAAATCAGGGATGGCTCTCAGGTTCCTGGCTGGTGTGGAGTCACAGGGAGAGGCTCTAATCTCCCCAGCGAGGGCATCACCTTATTACAGCTGACAATTTAAATGAAGACGTGGGAGTCAGGACAGAAGGTCAGGGAAGTGTGGAATCCATTTAGTAGTGATTTTCTGTGTTGGGGAATAAAACACCTCATTGGAAGCAGATGATACACAGCGAAGTCCTTGTAAGTCCCTTGAGGGTAGGACATGGATCATTTGTCCTGGTGTCCCCCATGCCCCAATATGGTGGATGCTTAATAATAACTTATTTATGCGAATTACAGGAAACAGAATCACTTTGACCTTTTCTAGTCATCTCCCTTTAGGGAGTAAGACAAAACAGAGGAAATTCGTATTAATAGATGTCTTTCGTGGTTGAGTAGATAGCTGTTGGCTCCAGACGTATTCTTCTTTCAAGCAAGATTTTCCTTAAGGGAACTGAAAATCTATCTTGCCATGTTGAATCAGATCTTCTGAAGACCCTGGCAAGTAGCCTTTCCATCTCCTTAGGTTACCAGTGGCTTTTATACCAATTCTCTCCCTGATACTGCAGGGTCTGGAGGGAGCGGGCAGTGCCACCTCGGGCAGTGCCATCTCAGGAAGTACAGTATTAGTTGCTAAGTGGTGTGCAACTCTTTGTGACCTCATGGGCTGTAGCCCACCAGGCTCTTCTGTCCATGACGTTCTCCAGGCAAGAATACTGGAGTGGGTTGCCACACAGGCACTCTGCATTCTCACTGGTCCAGGGATGGGTGTGCAGTAGGAGGCTGTCATTCCCTGAATGCAAGGGGACCTCATTCAGCCTTCCTGACCCCTAGAAGTTTCCTCATGGGTATATATTCAGAAAATAAACTCATCTCTGAGCAGCAACTTGTAAACAATTAATTAAGTCAAGATGCATTAAAAAAAAGCTCAGAATTAGGTCAGGGTTGGATGAAAGGAAGAAACAGTCTAGATACATTATGGAGCTTCTCTGAAAAGAACTGTTTTTGTGAGTTTAATCACTGACATCTACTGGAGCAATGCTATTTTTTTCATTTGAATGTTTAATTTTGAAAGTTAAGCCTGAGAAATAGAAGCATTTTATCCTTTATCAAATAGCTATGAGTCATGGTGGATATGTCTGAAAAAATCAGGTATAAGATCTGGGTTGGCTTTGAAGCAGAAACGAAAACAAGATAAAACAAGAATCACATCGCACAAGGAAAACTGACTTCCAAAAACACTCTCAAGAATGCTCATCCTTAAGAATGAAACATAGCTTATTCCATCACATTGCCAAATTGTGAGATTGAATAACAGATTTTGTCACTGCAAAATCTCTGATTGGATAAGCATCCCACTGCAAGGATATGGGTGTGTTAACTAAAATGAGAGAGGGCTGTAGGCATGCTTGGTCTTTATGTCTTATTTTTTACGTCTCTTCTTTGGAGGAGTCATGCTTAAACCCCCAAAGCAACTGGGATTGTCTGTAGACCTGAAAGATGTTCAGTATGTATTGCTGGCTAGTTGCCAGCTACAGATGAGCCTTTCCACTTCAGCTACCACTCTGTGGAGAAATCATTCTGGAAACATTTAGCTGGAAAGCGGGCCACCAGTGAAAGGGTGCAGAGCCTAGCTCCTGGGGACAGAGCATGGTCGAGGAGGGATGGAGCATTTCTGACCTCTCCCTGGCTTTTCCCTAAGCAGAGGTCACCTGCCAGAGGGAGGGCTCGGTCAACTCAGAGCTGACCCCGAGAGCTGGTGGGGCCTAAGACAGACAGGCAAAGGCAGGGATCTGGGGGCTGCAGCTCTGGGCACAGAGACCAAACCCTGTTGGGTTTCTGAATGCAAGTGTGTGTGTGTTGGGGACGGGGGTGGCACGCTGAGAAGGGAATCTCCTGTTAACAGCGGCTCCTTGCCCTTAGAGGAGGGTGATGAAGACATGACAGATTCTCCTCTGGGAAGGCTGTGGGATCCGAATGAGCCATTTTTGGATATAAATGTCAGTGGCTTTGCCTGCTGCAGTTCAAGGAAGACGTAATTGCTGTGTGCTAACTCCCCGCACGGAACCACCCACCTCCCTGGAAGCTGAGCGGCAGACTCCAGCCGAGGAAGAGGCAGCGGAGGCTGCACCTGCTCGCGGCTGCTTCACCCGCGGCCCCCCTCCCCCCGGCTCTCTCAGAATTCTGACCCTGACAGCCGCGAGGAATTCAAGCTGGCAGAGGCCAGAGCATCCGCCAGGGATGTGAAGACGGCTTAGGCTGTTCTGCAATCGAGGGCGCGTGTATGATCCAAAGTGTTAGTCACTCAGTCTCCTCTGACTCTTTGTGAGTCCATGGACTATGGCCTGCCAGGCTCCTCTGTCCATGATATTCTCTACGCAAGAATACTGGAGTGGGTTGCCATTTCCCTTCTCCAGGGGATCTTCCCAATCCAGGGACTGAACTCGGGTCTCCAGCACCTTCTGAGCCACCAGGGAAGCCCCACCATGACCCAAAGGCAGGGACCTTTTCTGTCAAAGACATGCAAGAGTTTACACATTCTGAGATAAATTCTGGGCCTGTCTAAACTTTTGCTCAGGGTCTCCAAATTAAATTTGGAGACCAACGATTTCTATACTTTTCCTGGAAACACAGATGTGACTCAGAGATATTTTGCTTCGCCATTGACCTTACAGATATGTAGCGTCTTTGCTAGATTCTTGTGAACTTTGAAATTCATAATTCCTTTCTATCATACCTACCACCAAGCCTAGAATTCCGTTTAAAAGTCAGACTTATTGAGGGTTAGGGTACGTGCTGTTCCAATATATTTGCATTTTAGATTCTACACAAACCAAATATGACTTCCTAAGTGAGCATGGTACCTAGCAGTATTGAAATATTCAGCTAACATCCCACTGACAAATACAAAGTTTACTCTGGTTCTTTTAAACAGTTAAGATGAAAGTTTCACAAGTTTGTATGAATTCCTTTATCTGTGACTGAATTGAAGAGCTATAAAAATTCCTGGGGTGGTAAAACTCTGTTGTTTCCTAATTTCGAATCTAATAGATGTCACCTGGGACAATTCGCCTTCTGTTGTGTTCATCTGGTTTTACTTCCTAATTTCAATTACATTTTTAAATGTTCCTGTCTGAGTTTATACACTGTGCCTGTCCTTATAACATTATTGGAACAATACAAGTCATTTAATTCTCACCATAATTACTTTTTCTGTGACTCTTTGGTCTTTAAAATTGCAATCGCTAGCTGTCTCCGTCTTCCTGAGAGTAATCTGGTAACAGAGAGTGTCAGTATGCTCATAATAGAATTTCCACACTTGTTAAAATGTCACAATTGACACATGACCATAATGAAGATGAGAAAATAAGTGAGCAGAAAAAAACACAATGCATTTATATATGTATATTTATAAATATATATATTTAAAATATATATGTATATTTGTAAAAATGTGATACATTTCATCACTTTTTAATATTTTCCTGTTTAATATAATATGAGCATGTTCCTTTATTCTAATGGTTGCCTAGTTTTGCCTTGTATGGTTATAACAAAATCAACCTTTTATTAATGAAAATTCAAATTATTTAAAAATCCTTTTATGGTCAATGCAGTGATGAATGTAATTATAGGCTTGTGCCTGTGTTGAAGTATTTTTGTAAAGTGAATTTTCTGAACCTAATTTCTTTTTGACCATGTGTCTGCTCATGATCTCTGGTTCCAGATTGGGAAAGGAGAATGTCAAGGCTGTATATTATTACTCTGCTTATTTAATTTATATGCAGAGTACATCACGTGAAATGCTGGGCTGGATGAACCACAAGCTGGAATCAAGATTGCCAGGAGAAATATCAATAACCTCAGATATACAGATGACATCACCCTTATGGCAGAAAGCTAAGAGGAACTAAAGAGGCTCTTGATGAAAGTGAAAGAGAAGAGTGAAAAAACTGGCTTAAAGCTCAACATTCAAATAACCAAGATCATGGCATCCAGTCCCATCAGTTCAGTTAAGTTCAGCCACTCAGTTGTATCTGACTCTTGGAGACTCCATGGACTACAGCACGCCAGGATTCCCTATCTATCACCAACCCCCAGAGCCTGCTCAAACTCATGTCCATTGAGTTGGTGATGCCATCATTCTCAGTCATCCTCATCTCCTGCCTTCAATCTTTTCCAGCATCAGGGTCTTTTCAAATGAGCCAGTTCTTTACATCAGGTGGCCAAAGTATTGGAGCTTCAGCTTTAGCATCAGTCCTTCCAATGAATATTCAGGACTGATTTCCTTAAGGATTGACTGATTTGATCTCCTTGCAGTCCAAGGGGCTCTCAAGAGTCTTCTCCAAAACCACAGCTCAAAAGCATCAGTTCTTCAGCTCTCAGCTTTCTTTATGGTCCAATTCTCACATCCATACATGAGAGTACAGAACTTAATATGCCAGCAAATTTGGAAAACTCAGCAGTGGCCGCAGGTCTGGAAAAGGTCAGTTTTCATTCCAATTCCAAAGAAAGGCAATGCCAAAGAATGCTCAAACTATCACGCAACTACACGCATCTCACATGCTAGCAAAGTAATGCTTAAAATTCTCTAAGCAAGGCTTCAATAGTATGTGAACCGTGAACTGCCAGATGTTCAAGCTGGATTTAGAAAAGGCAAAGGAACCAGAGATCAAATTGCCAATATCTGTTGGATCATTGAAAAAGCAAGAGAGTTCCAGAAAAACATCTACTTCTGTTTTGTTGACTACACCAAAGCCTTTGACTATGTGGATCATAATAAAGTGTGGAAAATTCTTCAAGAGATGGGAATACCAGACCACCTAACCTGCCTCTTGAGAAACCTATATGCAGGTCAGGAAGCAACAGTTAGAACTGGACATCGAACAACAGACTGGTTCCAAATAGGAAAAGGAGTACATCAAGGCTGTATATTGTCACCCTGCTTATTTAACTTATATGCAGAGTACATCATGAGAAATGCTGGGCTGGATGAAGCACAAGCTGGAATCAAAATTGCTGGGAGAAATATTAATAACCTCACATATGTAGATGACATCATGCTTATGGCAGAAAACGAAGAAGAACTAAAAGCCTCTTGATAAAAGTGAAAGAGGAGAGTGAAAAAGTTGGTTTAAAACTCAACATTCAGAAAACTAAGATCATGGCATCTGGTCCCATCACTTCATGGCAAATAGATGGGGAAACAATGGAAACAGTAAGAGACTTTATTTTCTGGGGCTCCAAAATCGCCACAGATGGTGACTGCACCCACGAAATTAAAAGATGCTTGCTCCTTGGAAGAAAAGCTATGATCAACCTAGACAGCGAATCAAAAACAAACAAACAAACAAACAAAAAAAACAGAACAGAGGCATTACTTTACCGACAAAGGTCCATCTAGTCAAAGCTATGGTTTTTCCAGTAGTCATGTACGGATGCGAGAGTTGGACTGTAAAGAAAGCTGAGCACTGAAGAATTGATGCTTTTGACCTGTGGTGTTGGAGAAGACTCTTGAGAGTCTCTTGGACAGCAAGGAGATCCAATCAGTCAATCCTAAAGGAAATCAGTCCTGAATATTCATTGAAAGGACTGATGCTGAAGCTGAAACTCCAATACTTTGGCCACCTGATGCAGAGAGCTGACTCATTTGAAAAGACCCTGATGCTGGGAAAGATTGAAGGCAGGAGGAGAAGGGGACAACAGAGGATGAGATAGTTGGATGGCATCACTGACTCGATGGACTTGAGTTTGAGCAAGCTCCGGGAGTTGGTGATGGATAGGGAAGTCTGGCGTGCTGCAGTCCGTGAGTCACAAAGAGTTGGACATGACTGAGTGACTGAATTGAGCTGATAACCTAATCACTTTGCCATATATCAGAAATTAACACAACTCTGTTGATCAACTAGATTAAAAGAAAAGGCTCCTGGTCTTTAGCTGCCCCCTGCCCTCCTCTTCTCCCAGGCTCCTCCTGGTTCCTCTGCCGTCTTTCTGACCTTCCCTTCAAAGTGCAAGCGCATGTACATCTCAGAGACATAGTACTTCTTCTCTCAGCCAAGAACCCCTTCCTGGATTGTGGTTTTGCTGTTGTAATTAAAAGCTTATAGCTAAGCCCAAGGTCACCTATTCTACTATGTTTTCTTCTAGAAGTTTTATAGTTTTGCATTTTACATTTAGGTCTATGCTCTATTTTGAGTTAATTTTTCGCGAAAGCTGCAAAGTTTTTGTCTAGAATCTTTTTTTACATGTGGATGTCTAATTGTTCAACACCATTTCTTGAATATATTATCCTTTCTTCAAAACTGCCTTTATATCTTGGTCAAATATCAGTAAACTATATTTGTGTGGGTCGATTTCTGGGCACTAATTCACATACATTTAAAAACCCATTTATTCATATTTTCCATTAGCAAATATTTATTGAGCAACTAATATATCATAGACACTGTTTTAGGTGCTGGGAACATAGAGTAAAAGAAGATCAAAATCCCTGCCTTCATGGAGTTTACACTCTAGAGGTTAAGTAATAACCTGTGAGAATAATTTTGGAGTTATTCACATTCTTTTCCCAACTAAGTACAGTGTGTCCTTCAATGCCCAGGTATTTGCTGCACTGTGAAGGTACCCTCTTCCTTCCCACCTCTGTTCATTTAATTCCCACTTTCTCTAGTTGTTGGAAAAGCACAATAATACAATTTTTCGATCTAGGCATACCTGAGACTTTGAGTGCAGTAAGATACTGGTTAAGTTGTATTTACCAGCCTACTCTGATGCTTCCAGCAAAGAAACCTCTACTCCAGTGATAAATGCTGCAGAGTTTTCTGGATAACTGAAATGAAAACAACTAAGATTTATTCACGTGAAGGTAGTATAAGCAGTGTTTTCAAAATGTAAACCGTGACAGAGATCTCAGTACCTCATATGCTCATGAATTAAGAATTGCCACTTAATTACAGGAAGCCCTTTCTTCGTTGGAACTGAACTCTGCCTTCTAGCAACTCCCAAATATGTGTCCTACGCACTAAGTGCAGGCGGCTGTGAACAATGCACTAAGCGCTGCCGAGAAGAGCTACCCCACGTCCAAGGACAGGGGCAGAAGCTGGGAGGACCCCATGCCCGAAGGGTGGCAGCCAAGAGGAGCTACCCAGCGTCCAAGGCCAGGGACGGCTGCCGGGAGGAGCAACCCTATGCCTGAGGCCAGGGGCAGCGGCAGGGAGGAGCAAACTCACGTCCAAGGAGTGGTGGCTGCATGGGCGCAGGAGGGCCTAAAGGAGCCATCCCACATTGAAGGTCAGGAAGGGCGGTGGTGAGGAGATACCCCTCATCCAAGGTAAGGAGCAGTGGCTGTGCTTTGCTGGAGCAGCCGTGAAGAGATACCCCACACCCAAGGTGAGAGAAACCCAAGTAAGATGGTGGGTGTTGCAAGAGGGCATCAGAGGGCAGACACACTGGAACCATACTCACAGAAAACTAGTCAATCTAATCACACTAGGACCACAGTGTTGTTTAACTCAATGAAACTAAGCCATGCCTGTGGGGCAACCCACGTTGGGCGGGTCATGGAGAGGTCTGACAGAATGCGGTCCACTGGAGAAGGGAATGGCAAACCACTTCAGTATTCTTGCCTTGAGAAACCCATGAACAGTATGAAAAGGCAAAATGATAGGATACTGAAAGAGGAACTCCCCAGGTCAGTAGGTGCCCAATATGCTACTGGAGATCAGTGGAGAAATAACTCCAGAAAGAATGAAGGGATGGAGCCAAAGCAAAAACAATACCCAGCTGTGGATGCGACTGGTGATAGAAGCAAGGTCCGATGCTGTAAAGAGCAATATTGCATAG
Source organism: Ovis canadensis (assembly GCF_042477335.2). NCBI lineage: Eukaryota > Metazoa > Chordata > Mammalia > Artiodactyla > Bovidae > Ovis > Ovis canadensis. The sequence goes on from NC_091252.1 coordinate 73,052,174, forward strand.
GAACCTGGAACGTCAGGTCCATGAATCAAGGCAAATTGGAAGTGGTCAAACAAGAGACAGCAAGAGTGAATGTTGACATTCTAGGACTCAGCAAACTAAAATGGACTGGAATGGGTGAATTTAACTCAGATGGCCATTATATGCACTACTGCAGGCAGGAATCCCTCAGAAGAAATGGAGTAGCCATCATGGTCAACAAACGAGTCTGAAATGCAGTACTTGGATGCAATCTCAAAAACGACAGAATGATCTCTGTTCGTTTCCAAGGCAAAACATTCAATATCACGGTAATCCAAGTCTATGCCCCAACCAGTAATGCTGAAGAAGCTGAGGTTGAACGGTTCTATGAAGACCTACAAGACCTTTTAGAACTAACACCCAAAAAAGATGTCCTTTTCATTATAGGGGACTGGAATGCAAAAGTAGGAAGTGAAGAAACACCTGGAGTAACAGGCAAATTTGGCCTTGGAATGCAGAATGAAGCAGGGCAAAGACTAATATAGTTTTGCCAAGAAAATGCACTGGTCATAGTAAACACCCTCTTCCAACAACACAAGAGAAGACTCTACACATGGATATCACTAGATGGTCAACACAGAAATCAGATTGATTATATTCTGTGCAGCCAAAGATGGAGAAGCTCTATACAATCAACAAAAACAAGACCAGGAGCTGACTGTGGCTCAGATCATGAACTCCTTATTACCAAATTCAGACTGAAATTGAAGAAAGTAGGGAAAACCACTAGACCATTCAGGTATGACCTAAACCAAATCCCTTATGACTATACAGTTGAAGTGAAAAATAGATTTAAGGGCCTAGATCTGATAGATAGAGTGCCTGATGAACTATGGAATGAGGTTCGTGACATTGTACAGGAGACAGGGATCAAGACCATCCCCATGGAAAAGAAATGCAAAAAAGCAAAATGGCTGTCTGGAGAGGCCTTACAAATAGCTGTGAAAAGAAGAGAAGTGAAAAGCAAAGGAGAAAAGGAAAGATATAAGCATCTGAATGCAGAGTTCCAGAGAATAGCAAGAAGAGATAAGAAAGCCTTCTTCAGTGATCAGTGCAAAGAAATAGAGGCAAACTAGAGATCTCTTCAAGAAAATTAGAGATACCAAGGGAACATTTCATGCAAAGATGGGCTCGATCAAGGAGAGAAATGGTATGGACCTAACAGAAGCAGAAGATATTAAGAAGAGGTGGCAAGAATACACAGAAGAACTGTACAAAAAAGATCTTCACAACCCAGATAATCACGATGGTGTGATCACTCATCTAGAGCCAGACATCCTGGAATGTGAAGTCAAGTGGGCCTTAGAAAGCATCACTATGAACAAGTCTAGTGGAGGTGATGGAATTCCAGTTGAGCTATTTCAAATCCTGAAAGATGATGCTGTGAAAGTGCTGCACTCAATATGCCAGCAAATTAGTAAAACTCAGCAGTGGCCACAGGACTGGAAAAGGTCAGTTTTCATTCCAATCCCAAAGAAAGGCAATGCCAAAGAATGCTCAAACTACCGCACAATTGCACTCATCTCACATGCTAGCAAAGTAATGCTTAAAATTCTCCAAGCCAGGCTTCAGCAATATGTGAACCGTGAACTTCCTGATGTTCAAGCTGATTTTAGAAAAGGCAGAGGAACCAGAGATCAAATTGCCAACATCCGCTGGATCATGGAAAAAGCAAGAGAATTCCAGAAAAACATCCATTTCTGCTTTATTGGCTATGCCAAAGCCTTTGACTGTGTGGATCACAATAAACTGTGGAAAATTCTGAGAGAGGTGGGAATACCAGACCACCTGACCTGCCTCTTGAGAATTCTGTATGCAGGTCAGGAAGCAACAGTTAGAACTGGACATGGAACAACAGACTGGTTCCAAATAGGAAAAGGAGTACGACAAGGATGTATATTGTCACTCTGCTTATTTAACTTATACGCAGAGTACATCATGAGAAACGCTGGGCTGGAAGAAACACAAGCTGGGATCAAGATTGCCAGGAGAAATATCAATAACCTCAGATATGTAGATGACACCACCCTTATGGCAGAAAGTGAAGAGGAGCTAAAAAGCCTATTGATGAACGTGAAAGAGGAGAGTGAAAAAGTTGGCTTAAAGCTCAACATTCAGAAAACTAAGATCATGGCATCCAGTCCCATCACTTCATGGGAAATAGATGGGGAAACAGTAGAAGCAGTGTCAGACTTTATTTTGGGGGGCTCCAAAATCACTGCATATGGTGACTGCAGCCATGAAATTAAAAGACGCTTACTCCTTGGAAGAAAAGTTATGACCAACCTAGACAGCATTTTCAAAAGCAGAGACATTACTTTGCCGACTAAGGTCTGTCTAGTCAAGGCTATGGTTTTTCCAGTAGTCATGTATGGATGTGAGAGTTGATCTGTGAAGAAGGCTGAGCGCCGAAGAATTGATGCTTTTGAACTGTGGTGTTGGAGAAGACTTGAGAGTCCCTTGGACCACAAGGAGATCCAACCACTCCATCCTGAAGGAGATCAGCCCTGGGATTTCTTTGGAAGGAATGATGCTAAAGCTGAAACTCCAGTACTTTGGCCACCTCATGCGAAGAGTTGACTCATTGGAAAAGACTTTGATGCTGGGAGGGATTGGGGCAGGAGGAGAAGGGGATGACAGAGGATGAGATGGCTGGATGGCATCACTGACTCGATGGATGTTAATCTGAGTGAACTCCAGGAGTTGGTGATGGACAGGGAAGCCTGGCGTGCTGCGATTCATGGGGTTGCAAAGAGTCAGCCACGACTGAGCAACTGAACTGACTGAACTGAACTGAACTGAATTTCATTCTTTTAAGCAAGAAACACATGGCTAATGTCCTCATTCATAGGAAAGTCCTTGCATGTGGCAGCTGTTAGGACTTTACTAAATCCTGGATTCCATCCACATTTCCCCTTCAGTTCAGTTCAGTTCAGTCGCTCAGTCATGTCTGACTCTTTGCGACCCCATGAATTGCAGGATGCCAGGCCTCCCTGTCCATCACCATCTCCCAGAGTTCACTCAAACTCACATCCATTTCCCCTTATATCTTTGCTATTAGACCCACTCTGAGATGCTTTCTGGTTGTTCAATCCTTTGTTAAAATGTGATGCTCAGGCGGAAGGAGAAGAGGTCGACAGAGGATGAGATGGTGGGATGGCATCACCGAATCAATGGACATGAACTTGGGCAAACTCCAGGAGATGTTGAGGATCAGGGAAGCCTGGCGAGCTGCAGTCCATGGGGTCGCAAAGAGTCTTAGCAACTGAGCAACAGTTGCGGAGGAACATGTGCTCTAGATTCTTGAGACTGAGGTTTAGATGATGTGGGTTGCTAAGAAGAAATATTAGCACATGTCTTAATTATACTTCTGTTTATACCTTGTTTGGGGGAAAGTTAAATGTTTTAAGTTCATCACTATGGCTGGATGAAAGGTGTTTCCATTCGAAAGTGTGGTTTAAACCTGCAATTTTGCAAATCTTTCATTCTGGAAGCTGCTAGTAACAGGCTGGCAGGAAATATGGGGAGTTAGGAAAAGCAAACACATTTTATTTGCCAATGGTCACTAAGCATGTGTAACCAAGGCAAGCTTATTATAGAAAGGAGCAGTGAGCTGCAGTATAAAGGCAGAGCCTTTGAAAGTCCTAATCCTTCTTCCCTGCATACTAACATCAGCAGAGACCAACTGCTAGCTGCTTCATAAGGAAGGGATGTGTTTACACTATGTAATTTTTGTCAGTGGGACTGCCAGCCTGTCTGAGACATTAACTGTTTGTCACCTGTGAGTCAGAGAAGTGCTTGCATTTCAGAAGTTCATGTGAATCCCATGTCCTCCTCACTTCCTGTCAGGGCTTCGGTATTCACTCTTTGAATAATGGAAGTTCTCAGTCAAGCCAAGGTTTTCAGGGCACGTCCTTCACTGGGCACAGAAATCCAATGACCAATCTGTCAACAGTTGTTTTCTGTTCAGAATTTTAAGACATAGTCAAATCTTGGGAAACCAAGAAGCTTTGTAAACAGAATATGGCCATAAAATACTTGTTTCTGACTTGCAAGGGAAAATGTCTGACAGCTCGCATCATTCCAAATGGCTTTACCAATGATACAAAGCTGACACAAGTTATGGAACCTATGAGAATGAAACAAAATTCAGGGGCTTTCAGTTCAGTCGCTCAATGGTGTCTGACTCTGTGACCCCATGGACTACAGCACGCCAGGCTTCCTTGTCCATCATCAACTCCTAGAGCTTGCTCAAACTCATGTCCATCGAGTTGGTGATGGCATCCAACCATCTTACCCTCTGTTGTTCCCTTTTCCTCCTACCTTCAATCTTTCCCAGAATCTGGGTCTTTTTCAGTGAGTCAGTTCTTTGCATCAGGTGGTCAAAGTATTGGAGTTTCAGCTTCAGCATCAGTCTTCCAATGAATATTCAGGACTGATTTCTTTAAGATTGACTGGTCTGATCTCCTTGCAGTCCAAGAGACTCTCAAGAGTCTTCTCCAACACCACAGATCAAAAGCATTAATTCTTCAGTGCTCAGCTTTCTTTATAGTCGAACTCTCACATCCATACATGACTACAGGGGCTTTGGGGTTCCACTGTTTTTCTTTATTAAATATAATAACTCTTGCCTGGAAAATCCCATGGACGGAGGAGCCTGGTAGGCTGCAGTCCATGGGGTTGCTAAGAGTCGGGCACGACTGAGTGACTTCACTTTCCCTTTTCACTTTCATGCATTGGAGAAGGAAATGGCAACCCCCTCCAGTGTTCTTGCCTGGAGAATCCCAGGGACGGGGGAGCCTGGTGGGCTGCTGTCTATGAGGTCACGCAGAGTCGGACACGACTGAAGCGACTTAGCAGTAGGGCATATATAATATGCATGCACAGTTTAAAGAAGAATGCCTTGTCTCTACCTTGTTTAAGGAGCCTGCTAATAATTCCACTGAATCCCCATGAGCTCCATGGGCTCCCTGGATTTTCAGTCCCTGAGGGTATCTATGATTCTAAACTTTGCTTCATGTTAATCATTTCTTCGGCTTTCTTTATAGTTTTACTGTGTACATATGACTAGTGTTTAATTCTGTGTGTTTTGAGGTGTTGTGTAAATGGATTTATGCTCTGTATATTCTTCTAGAAATCACTCTTTGTGCCACCTGCTTGTGAGTTTCATTCAGGTTGCCATGTAGATGTATGGTTCCTTCATTTCCACATCTTTCTCCCACTAATAGATTAACACACTCAGTTTGTGTCAGGCACTCTTCTAAAAACTGTCATTATATTGATTCCTTAAACCTCCCACAACTCTAGGAGGTATGGACAATTATTATGCCCACTTCACAGATGAAGGAACTTGGTCCCTAAAAGTTAAATAAATTGCCAAAGGTAATGTGGCTTCCCAGGTGGCGCTAGTGGAAAGAACCTGCCTGCCACTGCAGAAGATATAAGAGACACAGATTTGATCCCTGGGTCAGGAAAGTCCCCTGGAGGAGGGCATGGCAACCCACTCCAGTATTCTTGCCTGGAAAATTCAATGGAAAGAGGAGCCTGGGGGTTATAATCTGTCTACAATGAGTTGGACATGACTGAAGCTGTGGAAAATTCTGAAAGAGATGGGAATACCAGACCACCTGACCTGCCTCTTGAGAAACCTATATGCAGGTCAGGAAGCAACAGTTAGAACTGGACATCGAACAACAGACTGGTTCCAAATAGGAAAAGGAGTACATCAAGGCTGTATATTGTCACCCTGCTTATTTAACTTATATGCAGAGTACATCATGAGAAATGCTGGGCTGAAGGAAGCACAAGCTGGAATCAAGATTGCTGGGAAAAATATCAATAACCTCAGATATGCAGATGACACCATCCTTATGGCAGAAAGTGAAGAGGAACTAAAAAGCCTCTTGATGAAAGTGAAAGAGGAGAGTGAAAAAGTTGGCTTGAAGCTTAACATTCAGAAAACTAAGATCATGGCATCCAGTCCCATCACTTCACGGCAATTAGATGGGGAAACAGTGTCAGACTTTATTTTTTTGGGCTCCAAAATCACCGCAGATGGTGATTGCAGCCATGAAATTAAAAGATACTTACTCCTTGGAAGGAAAGTTATGACCAACCTAGACAGCATATTAAAAAGCAGAGACATTACTTTGCCAACAAAGGTCCATCTAGTCAAGGCTATGGTTTTTCCAGTAGTCATGTATGGATGTGAGAGTTGGATTGTAAAGAAAGCTGAGCACTAAAGAATTGATGCTTTTGAACTGTGATGTTGGAGAAGACTCTTGAGAGCCCTTTGGACTGCAAGGAGATCCAACCAGTCCATCCTAAAGAAGACCAGTCCTGGGTGTTCATTGGAAGGACTGATGCTAAAGCTGAAACTCCAATATTTTGGCCACCTGATGCGAAGAGCTGACTCATTTGAAAAGACCTGATGCTGGGAAAGATTGAGGGCAGGCAGAGAAGGGGATGACAGAGGATGAGATGGTTGGATGGCATCACTGACTCAATGGATATGAGTTTGGGTAGACTCCTGGAGTTGGTGATGGACAGGGAGGCCTGGCATGCTGCAGTCCATGGGGTTGCAAAGAGTTGGACATGACTGAGCGACTAAACTGAACTGAACTGAAGCTATTTAGTGTGTGTGCATACACGCAATGTGGATTAAAACATTGCCTGCCATAGCCTATGGTGCACGAAGAGGGGTTTCAGGATGGAGAAAAGCAGGATACTGGCCCTAGATAGTTAAGGTGCATATCAAAGGAGTGATTTCAAGGAACCCAGCCTCTTGCATCTTCCCAGACACAGAAAATTTCTAAATTCATTAATTTGAGATATCTGTTTTTCTTTAATTATCAGTAGTCTTTTGATGTTCTGTTTTTTAAGTTTTTATTTTATATTGAAGCATATTTAATAACAATGTTGTGTTAGTTTCAGGTGTACAGAAAATTGATTTGGTTATACCTACACTGGAAAAGACCCTGATGCTGGGAGGGATTGGGGGCAGGAGGAGAAGGGGACGACAGAGGATGAGATGGCTGGGTGGCATCACCGACTCAATGGACACAAGTTAGGGTAAACTCCGGGAGTTGGTGATGGACAGGGAGGCCTGCTGTGCTGTAATTCTTGGGGTTGCAAAGAGTTGGACACGACTGAGCGACTGAATTGAACTGATACATGTATTTATTTTTTTTCAAATGCTTTTCCCATTTAGATTATTACAGAATACTGAGCAGTGTTCAATAGATCGAGATAGATTGGGAGTTTGAGATTGATATGTACACACTGTTACATTTAAAATACAGAACCAACAAGGATCTACTGTATAGCACAGAGAACACTGCTCGATATTCTATGACCAATATTTTTGGTGCAAAAACTCGGCATATCCTGGCTCCTTCCTTACCTCTTCGGAGCAGCCCCTCAGAGTTACCTGAGAGACTGCCTCCCAGGCTTAAGTCCTCAGAAGGTCTGTCAAATAAAGTATAAATCTTAACCTCTAGGTTCTCTAATTTTTTTCAGTTGACAATATTGCTTTGTTTCTCAAATGCTGCCAGATTCTTTTAGAAGCACAAATTTGACAAATTGAATGAAGATCCAATATCCATGCCTCCTTTGGCGGGGGGCAGTTAGGATTAAAATTTTCCACTCTCACATCAAATGTTCTGAAGGGTCTGCATTTCAAATCAATTTCAAATTGGGGAAGAATGCACTTCATGAGAAGGAAGAATAAACTGTCATAACTATCTTAACTCTGTGAGACCTCTCAGAGCAGTGTCTAATTCATACATCCCACCGAAGTCAGTTTCAGGGACGGGTGAATGGCAGATGGTATTTATCCTCAGCAGCGTTCATCGTCTCAGTGGCCTGGGTGTGAAAACACAAACATGAGCCATATGTCCATCGTCTGAATTGGTGGGAAGCCTTCAAATACCACTTAATCCAGAGAATGACAGATTGAGATACCAAAAGAAATCTGTTGAGAAGTGAAGAAGATACCTCATCTGCTTCCAAATTTAGCAAAGTGCCAGAGATAGAGTTGTAGGAGAGCCCAAGAGAGGCAGCCTTGCCTGAGGACAGAAGAAGCCTCCTTCAACCAGCATAAACACAATGCAACCCCTCAGCCCTCACCCCTCCAGGAAGGGAGCTTTGGATGAAGCAATGTTCTCAGGACCTTAACCCTACATCTGTACTGGCTTTCAGAAATGAAAACCCCAACTGGAAGATTTGTTAAAGTCTAAAACTAGTAAAGTAGAAAAGAAATCTTGCTGCTGCTACAGACAAGCAAATCTGGAGGAAAATCAGTGATAAACATGAATGAAACCCTAAAAAGCCAAGATTGCCTTCTAGGACCCATCACTGGAGATCCTAAAGACTTTAAGAGGAAAAGTGGTCAAAATTAAGCACAACAGAGTCCAGCACCTCCAAGGAAAGGTAAACGACCATCCAATAGTCACCAGCCACTTTGCAGAGGCAGTGATTTCCAGGAAAAACATTTTGGAGAGGTTCAGTTATCTTTAAAGGATTCACATCATGTTGCTCTTAATAACGCCAACTTTTGGTTGCTATTTGACTGAAAAAAATTTAAAGCGTTAAGTTCAGAAAAAATAATTCATCATCTGTCATTTCAATAGTTCTAGTTTGAATAAGATTGGTGCTTCATAAAGTTAATCTAAGTATAGTTAAGACAGATACATATTTTTGAGTGAGTGAAAAGAAGTTATGAGAGAGTTCAGTAGGATTCTTTTTGGGAGAAAACCTGCAACTAGCTAATAGGCTGCTTGAAACTAAATAGTAATGTACCTTGCTGGTAATTTGTGTGTAGTCAACCTCTTCTTTTTTAATTAAAAATTTTAATGTATTTATTTTTAATTTAACTTTTATTTTATATTGGGGTATAGTCGATTTACAACACGGTGTACAGCAAAGTGATTCAGTTATACATACACATTTCAGATGCCTTTCCCATATAGAATACAGAATGCCTTTCCCATAGAAAATATTGAATAGAGTTCCCTGTGCTACAGAGTCCTTGTTGGTTGTCTATTTTATATATAGTAGTGTGTATATGTTAATCTGAAACTCCTAATTTATTGCATTATTTATCTAAAAATTATAGGCCTAAGTTTTTGAGCAAAGTCTTTAAAAAAAAAAACACCATAGATAGAAGATTTATGGAAGATACAATGTGGGGAATCACAAAGGAAATAGAAAAAAAGTTCTTCTCAAGATAATTTAGCAAAAATTAATCTCAAGACATGGGGGTGGTAGTGTGTGGGCCAGAGAGAATTTGATTTATGAGCCAGGTGCACCGATCCACACTGATGGAGCCCTCTATTTGATGTTCTCATTAGATTTACCATGCTGCACAGACTTGTGCTCTGGGCTGTACAAGCAATTTTACCCTGCACCGATTTCCCTCTGAGATGAGTTCAGCCTGGGGGCATCTGATCTTGTCTGCATTGTAGGCTGAGGGGGAAATGCCCTTTTCACCTACTTCCTTCCCATGTGCGGTATTGGCACTAGGTCTCACTCACTTTGTAGTGAGCATGTTTTTATTCACCCGGTTGTTTAGAATTTATGGGGTGTGGACACAGAGCCATGAGCAGTTTTCATGAGGAAAGACCATCTGATGGAGAAGAGGTGTGAGAAACCCTAAAACTGATGAACAGCTGGGGAAAGGATGAAAGCGCTGGTCCAAGATTCTGAAACCTCAACTTCCCAGCTCCCTTGGGACCTCAGTCGTAGGGATGGAATCTGCTGAGGCCCCAGAGGATGGCTTCTCCGAGTTGCTGAGGCTGTGGTCACAGAGGTAACAGGAAGCAGGATGGCTGCCACACACACAGGTGCACTAAATCAAAGAATGCGCCACCTTTCCCCCACAAGACATGCCTACCATATGCTCACATTTGAATGTGTATATGTGTGTGTGTGTATTGCAAAGTACTGAAGAAACAAAGTTTTACAAAGGCTCAATACTTCTGATACGCTCAGAATGACAAGAACTGCAAAAGCAACTCAGAATTAGATTCCCTTTTACAAAACCACAGATGGATTTCAATCTGAAGGCACAATGTAGGAAGCAAATTACTATTGTACTTTTAGGGAAGAGAAACACAGGGAGGCAAGCTCTGCTTTTGAATCAAAGCAGTCATACGTCTAAATGGCTTGTCTTCTTGATGCTAAGCACATGTTTTGGAAGTTACTAATGATAACATGGAGAAGGAAATGACAACCCACTCCAGGATTCTTGCCTGGATAATTCCATGGACAGAGGAGCCTGGTGGGCCCCAGTCCAGGGGGTTGCAGAGTCAGACACAACTGAGCGACTAACACTTTCACTGATGATAACAAACACATTGCGCTCACTATGTGCTGGGCACTGTTCTAAGTGCTTTAAATGTTCTAAGGCTTTTTCATCCTTAAAATAACCCTAAGGTTGTTGTTATCCTCCCTACAATGAGCACGTTGTAGGACACAGTAGACGCTCAATATTTTGTGAATGAAATTAATAAAGCAAACAATCATCAATCTATTTTCTTTTTGCTCTTAATAGCAACTCATTCTTTCCCACTCCTGAACTTCCTTTATAATAGTAATAAATTTGTTCTTCAAAACTGGCTGTCTGTTTTGAAGCAAATGGTGAAGGAGAAGGGAATAGCTAATGGAATTTAACTAGGATAGTATTGTTTTATGATATACATTCGTTCCCACAGTATATTATGTCAAATCTTTCATACACTCTCTCTTACATATTTACGTAATAATACATTTGTTCTTCAAAACTAGCAGCATCATTTTTACAAAGACTGAGAAGAACAGGACACTCTGGTTAATAGAATTATGCTCTAAATTAAATCGCTAGATCAGAAGCTGTTTGGATTTGTGGACAATCTCAAAAGACCATGACTTCAGAATCCAGGGTTTTCTGTCTGTGCCAAGAACATAAATAAGAAAATATGGATATTATCTGTTTTCCTGAAAGAGCATCAATGGATCATGAGTTCATGATTAAAACAAACATACATTAAGGTAAATTATAAGAAATTGTTGTCTCTGCAGGTCAAATATGAATAATTTTATATGGCTCAACTTAACAAGATTCTGTCATATTTTAACACAGTGTTAATACTGAATTTTATTTTCTAGTGAAGGAGGTGGGAATGGTTACTGAAATTTAGTTGGTATTGTTTTATGATATAGTTTCATTCTCACAGTAAACTATGTCAAAATTTTAATACACTCTCCCTTACATATTAACTCAACATTTCTTTAGTATGTGTTTACTGATTTTAAGATTATGTAGTTATGGGATGTTCATTCACATAAATTCCAAAAAGTCTCTGGGGCACTGTCCATTCAAATATAATATTTAATATTGTAATAGTAACTGGAAGGACTGATGCAGAAGCTGAAACTCCAATACTTTGACCACCTGATGCAAAGAACTGACTCATTGGAAAAGACCCTGATGATGGGAAAGATTGAAGGAGGAGGATAAGAGATGACAGAGGATGAGATGGTTGGATGGCATCACCGACTTGATGATGAGTTAGAACATGATCCAGGAATTGGTGAGGGATAGGGAAGGCTATCGTGCTGCAGTCCATGGAGTTGCAAAGAGTTGGACACAACTGAGCGACTGAACTGAACTGAACTGAACTGAATGGTAACTGACTCAGCTACTAAATGTGTTTTGGTTTATAGACTACCTAAATATCTTTTTGAGAAACACATTTCCAGAAATAAATGTAAGACTATTATAAAATGTGACATTTTCTTTTAGGTTAATTCCCTACTAAAAAGCCCCCACTAGGTTATTGAGAGAATATTTTCTGAGTATAAAATAATAACAACACTATGTTTACACTCCAGAACTTCTCCTAAAGTATTGATATATCCACTTAATGTAGTCCAAATCATGTGACCTCAAGATTTCTGCCTGATTCCTTCACTCCGAACATGGATTATTATGATTAAAGAGTGGATTAGGGTCTTTAAATGTGACCACTTCCCACCCATTTAGAGGTATTTGCAAGTTTTAAGTATGTCATCATTTGGGCAACAAACCAAATTCTAAAAAAGTAGCACTTGTATAATGAATGATCTTCATGGAATGTTTTTTATGTGCTATACACTTGGTAGGGGCTTCCCTGATGGTTCAGATGATAAAGAATCTGCCTGCAATTCAGGAGACTTGGGTTCAATCCCTGGGTCAGGAAGACCCCCTGTAGAAGAGAATGGCTATCCACTCCAATATTTTGCCTGGAGAATTCCATGGACAGAGGAGCCTGGCGGGCTACAGCCCACGGAGTTGCAAAGAGCTGGACATGACTGAGTGACTAACACTTTCGCTCTCACTTTCACAGTTGGTAAATGCCCAGGAAAAACTATACAAGTGTTAGAAAACCATAAATAAGAAGACTACAGTATACCCACCTGAATAAATTCTGACCAGTTTGGTCAACATTTTTGAATGTTTACAATGTTGAATGGGTACAAGGAGGGTCAGCCCCTGCACTCTGGGTGCCCACCATTGGTGCAGGAGACCCCCATGCATGACTAAATCACCCATATGAGGCAGAACTAAACAAGTGCTGTGAAAATAAAAGAAATAAGTGATTCTCACTGACACAGAAATCTGAGTAAACTTCTATCTCAGGTATTTTATTATTGGGTCACTTCTCTGCACTGACATGTTTTGTAACAGTAGAAGTCTGGCAAAGGGCCATTTGAGGGTTAGTCTTCCATTTGTACATATAATCCCCATTCTTCCTTGAATTGCATGAGATAGGCTCCATTTTCTTCCGGTGCCTTGTCTGGAGCCCGATCCTGATAGAGTCTAGATAAGAGGCCCTCCTCCCCGAGCCCCTCAGATTCAGGATGCCCACATCCCTCTGGGTCATGTTGAAAGCTGGGTAATGACGGTATACACAGCTTGCCAGTCTGAGGGTCCCAATCAACGAGTGTGGTGGATGGCTCCTCCTCTGGGGCCTCCTCTGTGTCCACATGCCCCTGCCGCAGGTGGTCCAAGTCTCTGAGCTGAGGGGTATATGAATACAGCAGTGTTTGTGGACCCAAGCCTGCTAAAGTTGCCTGTTGTTCAAATATCTTTCCTTGTAGGGACACCTCCTCCTGCAAATTGAACTCCTGTCCCCTAGGCCCCACAGAAATGTCGCTACTTCTTACATCATATTCATACTCAATGACTGTTTTATCCATGGGCGTTGTTCTGCCGGGTGGCTCTTGCTGGGTTAAGGAAGTCCCTTTGGAGCTTTTCTCAAAGTCATACACAGTGTCCACCACATGTGACACATAGCCCAGGTGTTCCACCTCCACATCCTCCCAGTGGGCTTCCTGGTCCTCGATGGGCTCATTCAGGTCTGACACATCACTGCTTTTTTCCATTACACTTATATCCTTGGGAGAAGTTTTAGAATCCTCCAAAATATTGAGGGTAATGAAGTTAATCACAATTTTTTCAGTAGGTACAAAAAATCTTTTGTCAAATTCATTTCCATAAATCAAAACCTAAAAAGAGAGAAGAGAACGGTTTTCATCTTTTCACTTTACAGAGACATTAAAAGCAGCTGTTAGTTAGAATTTATACTGTCCCCACATAGTTTTAAAGGCCTATACTTACCAACTCATGAAAGTGAAAGTTATGCTTGGAATACGCAGGAAACCTCCCTCACTTGGACCCAAGGGACCCAAGTTACATAAGATGCACAGGGCAGTGAAAAGTGGTTCCCTGGGCGGTCCCGATCTAATCCAAAGGTCAGGGTGTGATTGCCCCTTCCTCTAATTGGCTCAGGGCACTCAAGGGGGTTATTTCAATTCTAGAGCCTCATTTTAAAATTCTGTAAAATCAGAATTCCTGCTGTGTCCAGAGAGGTGAAAACAAATAGAGGTTTTGAAATTCCTTTGTTAATTACAGTTTGAAAATGAAAGTCACTCAGTTGTACCCCACTCTTTGTGACCTTATGGACGGTAGCCTGCCAAACTCCTCTGGGATTCTCCAGGCAAGAATATTAGAGTGGGTAGCCATTCCCTTCTCCAGGGGATCTTCCTGGGCCAGAGATCGAACCCAGGTCTCCTGCATTGCAGGCAGGTTCTTTACAACCTGAACCACCAGGGAAGCTCTAATTACAGTTTAAATGTATTTATCAATAAACTGTCCTCTGGGCCACCAGCTCTTTTCTGCATATACTCTGGACAGAAAATGTGGAAGGGTATGAAAACTAGGTGTAAAAAGGGAAGTAAGCACACGACTAGAGATGGTTTAACTAACTGCCCCCCTACACTATGCTATAGTAGGGCTAAAATTGGAAATTCACCTGCCAGTTCATAGCAGATGGAGAAACTCTAGATCATGGGAGGAAACTTGTTTAAGATTGACATTTTGCTGGAGATACATGGACAGTGCCAATTTAGACTGTTGATCATGAATTACGTCCCACATCTCATTGTTCACGCTATGATGTGATTTCATTTAACTGGAAAATAGGAACTCCAACATCATTCTGTTATGAAAGCGTTGGTTTCAAAAAGCCACACATGGTCAGTTCTCCTGTGCCTTTTCCTTCTAGGAAAGGTCTCCCTGTCTCATTAAAAAGCTAACTCTGAAACCTAAATGAAGGCAGAACAATAGAAATGTTTTAAAATAGAACAGAAATGCACATATGTATCGTATACATATGAACATGTATTTTGATAATTCCCAAAGAAATAATCTTTGTTTGTTAAAATTCGCTCAGCCCTTGGAAACCCTCTAGTACATGGTGTAGAAGCATGAGGTTTGTTCCTTCTTCTACCGTCTTGCTTCTCCTTGCTGTGAGTGATGAAGTCCTGGCCACTTTCCCCCTGAACGTGTCTCCACTCTGTCTGTCTCCAGCCCCTCCTCCCACTCTCCTCTTTTAGACTCTCACCTTCTCTCTCCTGGACAACTCTCACAGTCTCCTAGCGGCTTTTTTGTTTCCAGGCTTCCTCCCCTTAAAGTTGTCCTTAACACTATCCAGATGTATCTAAAACTCAATATTGACCCTGATGATTCCAACCCAAAACCCGACAGAGTTTTGCAAACACAATGAAGCCCAAGAATAGCACCTTGGGCTAGATAATTTCTTAAATAGCACCCCAATTCTCCCATTACTTGGCCTTACTCCCTCAGTCTCTTCTTTCATAGCTCCTTATCAGGAATCTTATGGTTTAGAAATATTATGTGGTTTTCCAAATATCCACCCACCTTTTGACTCTGCTATTTTTCCTGCCTGTGGTAGGTGCCCTAACTCTCTCAACATTCATGACCAAGCCCTGGCATGAAATTCCTTCTGATCTTCCAGGTAGGGTGCCACTGCCCTTCCTGTACCCTCAAGAGTCCCAAGAACCCAATTTCATCTTAGTCTTCACATATCATTTATTTGTTTATAATTTGGCATTTTTATTTTTTAAAATTTAAATTTATATATTTTAATTGGAGGCTAATTACCTTACAATATTGTATTGGTTCTGCTGCACATCAACATGAATCTGCCATGGGCATATACATGTTATCATTTAAAAATTCTAGTTCCAAACTAGACTTAAGCATCTGGAGGGGCATGGATCATAACAATTTATCTGTGTATCTCAAGACCTAGTCTAATCTGTTCAGTAAATATAAAGTCTTTGTCAAAATAAAGGAATCTTTCTCTTTAGTTATGTTAATGAGCTAACCTAGTACAGAAAGTGTTTTTAACTCATCAACTCTAACTTGAAACTCACTCTGCCCATAAAAGGAATGGTATCTGTTCTAGAAAGTCCTTTTCTATCTTCTTGGAGGTGTGTTAAAGCCTTTACCACAGTAATGCTTTTACTCACCAGATTTGCTGGGTGTTTCTCTTTGCCGACATGGATATATCTGTACATGGAGTAACCCATCACAGAGAAAAGAAACACAGTAACAGATATGGGCAAAACATACCAGAGGATGATTTTAACCTCCAATGCTGTTGTTTGATCTGTAAAAATAGAAAAGTGAGGTGGGGTAGATAGTTGTGATTTGGTGGGGTGGGAAAACAATGCTAATGTCAAGCGACTTTGCAGAGATCAGTTTAAAAATTAAGGTTTATCATTTATAAACTGAGAAGCTTGAGCTAAATAAGGGATCTCAGAATTCTTACTCTGTCTGATAATAGATGGCCTTAAGGAATCATCTGGACTTGTCTCAAACCTTTATGGCAAGGATACCTTAACAACCCGAGTCAGCAGATATTCCAACAGTTTATATTTGGCTATGAGACTCATACTGGTCCTTATATTTGAAGTTAAGTGTGTATTAAGGCAACTCAGAGCACTGCAAACCAAACAAAACCCTCTTGTGACGATCCCATTAAGCTGCTCCACGTTTCCATGTCACTCATTCAACTCAATCTTTTCCATACATTCAGGAGAGGAGAAGAACATTGGTGTCATCTTCTGTGTAACAGATAGAACCATCCCACACAGTTGGCCAGGCCTTCTGGTAGGTCTGGAGTGTGGGGATGCATGTAGGAGGTGGCTGAGGTAGTATGTGATGGGAATGGCAGTAATTCTCTTCCAGATCCTGCTGTCCTGTAGGTGCATGGCGAATTTAAAAGTCCATAGCGGAATGAAAAGATCTGCTGAATAGTTTTAATAAAAGTAATCCTGGATCACCACTGATCAGACTGTATGGTTGATGGACAGGACTCATTGTGACTAATTTATATTTGCTAAGCTTCTATGGGGTACTTGAAAATTGAAAGGGTTAATTTTACATGTCAATCTACGTAGGCCAAGGTATCCAGTTATTTGGTCCAACATGATTTCAGATGCTTCTGTGAAAACATTTTTTAGATGAGATTAGCATTTATATGAGTAGACTCGAGTAAAGTAGATTACCCTCTATAATGTGGGTGAGCCTCATCCAATCAGTTGAAGGCTTTGATAGAAAAAAGACTTGATTACTCCCCACTCCTCTGGAGGAGAGAATTCTGTTACCTGATCACTTTCAGACAAGAACTGTAACATCAACTCTTCTTTGGTTCTCCAGCCTGCTGGCCTGCCCTATGGATTTTGAATTTACCCTGTGCCTTCAAAATCATGTGATTCAACTCCTTAAAATAAGTCTTTTTCTCTCCCTCTTTGAGTATATACATATAAAGATTATGTATATTGTGTTCTCCAGAGAATTGTGACCAATACAGCTGTAGAAAAAGGGCAGCTTTAGCACAAATGACGAAAGTTCTAGGGCATTGAACACGTGTACTCAGTTGCTTAGCTGTGTCTTTGTGACCCCTATTGACTCTCTGTAACCCCAGGGACCCCAGGAACCCACCAGGCTCCTCTGTCCAGGGGATTATCTCGGCATGAACACTGCAATGGGTTGCCATTTCCTCTTCCAGGGGAAGTTCCTGACCCAGGGATCAAACCCACCATCTCCTGTGGCTCCTGCACTGGCAGGTAGATTCATTACCACTGAGCCACCTGGAAGGCCATTCGTTACATACTAATACAATCAGCAGGAGTGTCCTGAGAGCATTCTAATCCATGCAGACATTGGATGCTCTGGATGCCTAGTCCTGGGAGCAAGCTGCCAAGTTACTGTCCAGTTAACTGTCCAGTTAAAAAATGGAAAGAGAAGCATCATGGACTTCTGGTCAACAAATGCCAGTAGGAAAGGTCCAGGTACATGGGTCTAACTGCAGGTTCTTCCACCCCAAAGAGTGCATCTGTCTACACGTTCCACATAGAAAGACGCCGATAATGCAGATATGGCAGGTGACTATCACCTGCTCCTACTTCAGGGTACAACTCAGCCCAGTCCTCTTAAAAAAAAAAATTGTATTGGAGTTTAGCTGATTTACAATGTTGTGTTAGTTTCAGGTATACAGCAAAGTGAATCAGTTATACATAAGCATATATCCACTCTTTTAGATTCTTTTCCAATACATGCAATTACAGAGTATTGAGTAGAGTTCCCTATGCTATATACTAGGTCCTTCTTAGTTATCTATTTATTCTAGTGTGTATATGTCAATCCCAGTCAGTCCAGTCCTCTTAATACAATCTCTAGTCTCTGGACCAAACTCACCCTGCTTAAACAATGACTGATGGCACCAGCACACGTTTGCAACAATCAGCTAATAACCTGTATCTGTATTTTAGGAATTGGGGGATTTTGGAGAACAGAAATATTTCAAAAAATAGTCCCCAAATAGGTAATAGCAAGTTTTTGAAAAAGTAGACCCTCATAGTGGTGTCTTAGAAAGATACCTGGGTTGATCAACAGCTAGGAGATCACAGAAAAGGTCAGAACCTGACATGGAACCTTGTTGTTTTGTTACTTTTCTAGGACTAGTGAGAAAGTCAGCTCCATCTGCTTGCTGCTGCTGCTGCTGCTGCTGCTAAGTCGCTTCAGTCGTGTCCGACGCTATGTGATACCATAGACGGCAGCCCACCAGGCTCCCCCGTCCCTGGGATCCTCCAGGCAAGAACACTGGAGTGGGGTGCCATTTCCTTCTCCAGTGCATGAAAGTGAAAAATGAAAGTGAAGTTGCTCAGTCGTGTCTGACTCTCAGTGACCCCATGGACTGCAGCCCATCAGACTCCTCCATCCATGGGATTTTCCAGGCAAGAGTACTGGAGTGGGTTGCCATTGCCTTCTCCACCATCTGCTTACTGGGAAGTATTTAATTTAATCTGTATTTTAGTTGCTTTAGCTTCGCCGATAGCTTGAATGATTTCCACTGGGAATTCATTCCTACCATTTGGCCACTGATCAAGCTGTTAGTAAACAGAACACTCTTCCAAATACAAAAATGATTTCCTCAATCTGCTTTGTTTTGCCTTTTGCTTGTTTTGCATTTTAATTTTATTGGACATATGGTAGAGAATGCTTTGTTTAAAAGGGGAAGGTATGATAAGGGTGGAGATTCAAAAATAAGGCTTTTCACTTTTGATATGTATTCACAAAATTCCCTTTTTAATCCCTGGGACAGTTTCATCTCAAAATGTGGAAGGCATGAGGAGAGAAGAAAACAGGGATTCTGTCACCATTCCTGTCCCATAGCTGTGATGAAAAAAGGCTTGGGGGAAAATGGTTGTTTCATGTGGAAGGCCAGCACATTTGGAAGAGAGAAACAGAAGAAGAATGATGAAGAGCTGTTCCATGAAGGTAAACTTTAGGATTTATTTTCAACTTTTATGTTTTGAGTTCAAGGTCTTACCACTCTCAGGGAAAGTGTCAGTCACTCTGTCGTGTCGGACTCTTTTGCGACCCCATGGACTCCTCTGTCTATGGAATTCTCCAGGCAAGAATACTGGAGTGGGTTGCCATTCCCTTCTCCAGGGGATCTTCCTGACTCAGGGATCAAACCTAGGTCTCTTGCATTGCAGGCAGATTCTTTACTGTCTAAGCCATCAGGAGGACCCTCCCTCAGGGAAGAACAATTAAACAAATGCCAAGCTCCTAACTCTAGTCTCCTAACAGGAACAAGAATCTTCAATCATCCTTCTTTGTCAGCCAAGTTCAGATAACATGAGAAGGAGACAAATAAATGGAAATAGAGAGAAGCAACCATAAGACAGAGAGAGAAGTAACTGATTTGCTGACCCCAGGCCCTCCCATAGCCAGTGAGTAATATTTGAACACAACCCATACAGTCTCTAATTTATATTCTGGAGGAGCCGCCAAACACTATCTTAAAGTGTTTTTAGGGTACTGTCTGTTTCTAGGAATAACATCATCTGATGTTCTTTAAAACCCAAAGGACTTCTACTGAGCAGAGTGATTATAGATTTAAAGAAGAAAGACCATGAGTGTAAAAATTCCTATAATGCTATTTCTGCAAGGCAGAGTGAAATTGGCAGTGGACACCAGGACCTGTACTGAGAATTCCCCAGGATGTAAAAACACTGGGAGTCAAATTCAGAGGCAGAGTCCCAGGCTGTCTGGGGATGGTTGTTTCTGCCTTCACTTCAGCCTGTTTCTGGTAGACATGGATTTGTCAAAACCTTGTCTACACTGCTATACTTCCTTCTAGTTTTACCAGATTTCCTTCCTCAGATCAGATGAGATTTTCAAAGCTTACCTTCTAGAGTACTGACACACTGCCTCTCAGAAGGGTGAGTGATGCGAGGAGGGCCTGGGACAAAGGACTCCACAAGTACACAGTACAGAGTGTCCGGCTCCAGCCAGCTGAACACCAGGGTGTGGTTTGTCACACACTGGGACCACTAGGATAGGGAATTACAAACACAGTTAGAACCAAAGATTTCCAGCAACCCGCAGACAAATAACGACAGAAAGAAATAGAAGATGGAGGTACCATTAAGTCCTTCGCTATCACTATGAGTTTTCTTTTTAGCAGCAGTTTTAAAATAACTTTTCCCTTCAGCTCGGCAGGGCGTGGTCAGGAACTGAACAAATTGTGGGAACAATTCTAAATAATGACATAGGAGGGATTTCTTCTTCAACTTTGTCCTGTGTTCTTGCTAATATTTTTTTCTTTCTTGGAGAGTGACTGGCAGATGTTAAGCAAGCACAGAAACTCTCCATCAAAGTGAGGTGGACAATTGCTCTGCATGATAGCAACAACATCATAGCAGATACTTTCTGTAAGGAAAATCTGAAGGTAGCTCTTTAAATTTCTATGCATCACCTTCAACTGTATCCTGCAAGGCATCACTTTTGAGTAACACACCTTCCCAGATTCACACGCTGCCAATTTTAGAATCAGGGCTGCATGTTCCAGCATTAGATTCAGAAAGTGACACAGATTATAGGCCCCCATTCCATTTCAGGCTTACCGTTCTATTGGATTTAGTATTATATATGGACACATTATACTTCAGATTAGAGTATATTTGTTGCATGGAAATAGAGCTTTCTTCTGGATTTTTCTTCCACTTCTTTGGAGCCGTCAGAACAATAGAAATGGATTTCTCATCAGTAGTCAAAGCAACCTCTGGTGGGCCAATTTGTGCTTAAAGGGGAGGGGAGAGGGAATTATCATGTTCAGATGTAGAAAACACCTTGAATGAAGCTACAGTATAATTCCACTGGGATCAAAGCTCTAAACCCCATCTTCTTATTTGAAGTGCCTCAGAATGCTCACCTAGACCCAAGTTATACCAAATTTTGAAATAATCAAGTCACAGACTCTGATACAATGTTAAAACAGCTGATTTACTTAGCCACATGTAGTTCCTAGTTACTTGGATAAACAGTACTAGAGGATAGTAAATACAATTAAAAGTGTTTGCAATACTACTATGACCTGACAAGTTGGTGATAAATAACATTAATCAGATTTGATGTGTTTGTAAAGATCAGCAGTGGAGAAATGAAGCACTGCTAAAGACCTTTGGGGATGTAACCTTGGGAGAATGATCTAGAACAGAGATTAGCAAACTTTTATCACAAAAGTACAGGCTGTATTTTAGGCTTTGCAGGCCACGTGATCTCTGTTGCAACTATTATTTATATAAATGTAAATACCATACTTGTCCTGTAGAA
The DNA here is from genome assembly GCF_042477335.2 of Ovis canadensis. Taxonomy (NCBI): domain Eukaryota; kingdom Metazoa; phylum Chordata; class Mammalia; order Artiodactyla; family Bovidae; genus Ovis; species Ovis canadensis. The sequence continues at coordinate 73,073,706 of NC_091252.1, forward strand.
AAATAGAAAGGAGTGGGGTGCTGTACTTAGTCTGAGGCTCTGGTTTGCTGACTTCTGATTTAGAAGGGCAGCAAGGGAAAGGTGCCAGCTCCAGAACTCAGGAAGCGCTTGTAAACGTCATCCTGGCAACTCTGAGTAGGTCCTCTATGGCTGAATCAGTCTCAGATTGGGGATGGAAAAATTTAAAAAGCAAATACTAGGAAGATGTTGCCCTCATTCCGAGTTATACCTAGATATTATATCATCACACTACTGAGTTTATAACAAGCAGAGACTTAGTTTGGGTATCAGAGGAGTCTTTTTTTAAACTTATTTTTAACTGGAGGATAATTGCTTTACAATGTTGTGTTAGTTTCTGCTGTACAACAATGTGAATCAGCCATAGGTACACATATATCCCTCCCTCTTAAGCCTCCCTCCTGGAAACAATCTTTAGTCAACCTGTGGGCATATGTCAAATAGTTTGCAAAACCACAACATTAAGATAAATCTGTCAGTTGTTCCTGAAATTATACAGTCTCAATTGAGTGATAAAACAAAATCAAAATTTGACAGTTTGGCCTCTAGTGTCAATTCTGGATCGGGGAGCAATGTGAGAGACACTTGGTTAAACCTTTTTTTCTAAAGATGAGACTCTGAGATACAGTAAGGTGAAGTACCCAGTATTGGGCTGGTCACTCCACCTAATGGACAGAGTGCAGAAGAGAGCCAAGCAGAGCACTGGGGTTTGGACAATCTCTATGAGGCAGAGATTGTTACATTAGGTCAGATGACCTTGGTACTTATTTAATACACAACTGAGCTACTTACTTTCTAAGAAAGGATAGAATCGTCCAGTTTCTGCCCATTTGGAACAATTTGTTCCCCATAGGGCCTTAACTTTAGCATAATATTGATGTTCATAGTCAGAAGTTTCAGCAGAGAGGTCACAGTAGGTCCTACTGATATTTCTGCATTCAGATTTATTCAGCCATTTCTTTTGCCCATATCTGCTGAGAAGAAAACTGTGAATCAACAATGAGGTGCTCTCCATGCTTTACAATAGGAAAGAAAAACAGTCATTATATAAAACTGAATGGAACTTAAGACCTTCTCTTCAAAACAACAAAAGTGCCTGTCATTGAGATAAAAAAGAATCGACTTTTGCTGCTAGCAATTTTTTTCATTAGCTGTCAGGAGCATGAGTCAGAGTTTCTGTAATCATCTTTCCTTTCTGTGAATTATAATGTGGATAGTACATTTGAAAGCATGTATTTTATTATTATTCTTGTGCTACAGTATAAATTTTACAGATTGTGTGATCAATTTTTCTATATTTTCTCTATATTTTTCTATATTACAGCCCACATGCATACCAAGGTCAGTTTGATGGATATTTTTTATTTGTTTGTTTTGGATGGGGTGTTTTAAGAAAAATTGCTATTTTTTCTTAGAAATTCTTCTTGACATTTTCATAAAATTTAAAAATATACTTGCCTTCAAGGGTTCTAGGGAAAATTCACTAGGTTGGAGTTCATTTCCAAATCTGCATTTTCGATGATCGTAGTGATAACGATGATAAAGATGAGGTTGTTTATATAGATTTTTCCTCTCCTTTATTAAAAATATAACACTCATAGCAAATAGGGAGGGCAAGTATTTCTAGCATTTTTCAGGTGGGAGAGACTGAGGTATTGAGAGTTTAAGAGACACGGGATGAGCCAAGTGTAAGAGACAGGGTTGCATGAGAGGCTACTGAAAGGATTAAAGCAGGCATGTTGGGCTATGAGGTGTGCCGGGCTATTAACTCTGGTGGTAGCAGAGAGGACAGAATGGGTCATGAGTGTCAGACTGGGGAACAGTTGAAGAGAGTGCTGCAGTGGTCCAGGCGGAAGATGTAGGTGGCTTGTACAAGCACGGTGACAGTGGAATGAATGACAGGACACAAGTAAGAAATATTAGGAGACAAGACTTGGTGATTGAGTGCACATAAGAGGTGATGGAAAAGAAGGTGTTAAGCATTACAGCTCTTTCTGTCCAGGATAGATGGGTAGAATGGTGGTAACATTTATCCAGATCAAGAATGCGGAAGAAGAGTGGGTTTGAGAAATAGGGAGTGGGGGACAGGGAGGAAGGAAAGATGAGTTCAGTTTTTCCCATGTTGAGCTTAAGATATGTGTAAAAGGTATCTGAATGCAGGTGCCCGGAAGGAACTGGAGCTCAGCAGAAAGGTGTGCGTGATTATGAAATCAGTGACATAAAGCTGCTCATTGAAGGCACAGGCATGAATGAAATTATCCATGGATACAAAGCAAAGCCTAGGATAAAGTTTCAGGAGCATCAACATTTAAAGGTGAGATGCAAAGTACCCTCAGAAATAGCAGCTAAAGAGGGAGAAGGAGAAAGAAAAACAGACATCACAAAAGTCAAGGGAAGACTACGTGTTGAGGAGGAGGAATTGCCAACTTTATCAAGTGTTGCCAAAGCTTAAGGGTATCCTCCCTTTTCAGAATATGGCAGCAGAGTCCTGAAAGTAAACATCTCCTGCTTCCTAAGCACCACAGTTACCAGAGGACAAGGCAAAGGCACCCCACTCCAGCACTCTTGCCTGGAAAATACCATGGATAGAGGAGCCTGGTAGGCTGCAGTCCATGGGGTCACTAAGAGTCGGTCACGACTGAGCGACTTCACTTTCACTTTTCACTTTCGTGCACTGGAGAAGGAAATGGCAACCCACTCCAGTGCTCTTGCCTGGAGAATCCCAGGGATGGGGGAGCCTGGTGCGCTGCCGTCTATGGGGTCACACAGAGTCAGACACGACTGAAGTAACTTAGCAGCAGCAGCAGCAGCAGCAGCAGCAGCAGCAGCATAGTTACCAGAAAACACTAAAAGTGTAGTTAGATCTGGGGACATCGCTGGCGGTCCAGTGGTTAAGACTTTGCTTTCCAGTGCAAGGGGTGTGGTGATCCCTGGTTGGGGAACTAAGATCCCACATGCTTTGGCCAAAAAGCCAAAATAGAAGACAGAAACCGTATTGTAAAAAATTCAATACAGACTTCAAAAACGGTTCACATAAAAAAAATCTTAAAAAAAATAAAAAAAGAAATAGAGTTTGTTGACCTATTTCTACAATTCAAGTAATCACCATGCCAAGGGGCTTTCATACTTTTGTCACCTTCTGTGATGGTGAGCCACAGAAAGAAACATCTCATACTGTGATACAGTTCATACATATATCTCATATACTAAAACAAAACGTTTTATAAGATCATACAACTTTACTACATGCCAGGCACTCAGTTATTTTCTTACTCTAATCCCCTCCACACCATCCTAAACCTTGCCATGCTAGTTATGTCCCTCGAAATTGATTTCATGGTTCACCAACAGGTCTTGACTAGTGGCTAGAAAAATACTGCCATCGCCTATTTGACCCTTTCTTCTCAAACTTCCTGACTCTGCCAAAGCCGGCACAGCATCCCATGGTAGATGTTGATGAAGGAGAAATACTCTTGACCAAGTTCTGGATAAAATGCTTTGTAAGTTTGACAAGCTGATAGACATGAATCCCACAATAAATGCTACAGCAATAATGTTTCTCCATGCGCAAAAGTCATGTGGGGCTCTAGGTGGTCTCTGACTGCTTTCTGGTAACAGCAGGAAACATTTATCAAGTGCTATTAAGCATGGATGCGTGCTTAGGATTTGAAAGCTTTATCTCATTTAATTGTCATAATAACCCTTGGAGGTGGGTACCATTATATTCATCCCATTTTACAGATGAGGAAATTGAGACTCAGTGATGTTAATGGAGCTGCTCAAGTTAGTCTGACTAGGAACAGGCATAGCTGGGATTTGAACCGCTTTCTCTGATGCTAAAACTTGTGCTTTTAATGCTACGCTATATTTTCTGCGTTAAATTCCTCACGTAGATATAATTTAAACTTTTGCTAAAATTTCATCTTTTACTTGGAAACAAGCTTCACTCAAAAGCAAAAATGTATAGTCTATAACCAGCTAGGTCCACAGCCTGGCTGTGAACCCAGGACTGTTTGCCTTCGGAACCGAGCGTGGAGTCTGTTGGTAACACACACTGCCCTGTATTCCTGCGCGCCATCCGCAGGCTCAGGGGCTGTAAGAATTCCAAAATGAAAAGTTTATTTTCAAATATTCTTTTTTGAAATGCAAATAATCTAAATTATCTGCTCTCAGAGCAGTGATGACTTTTTAAAAAAATCCTTCTCTGAGTCACACAGACACATGAAGAACAGAGCAAGCTCCCCGCTCCACCTATCGGAAGAGGAGGCAAGGGCATGCTCAGGAGCCATTTCTCTTGACAGAGCGATGCCTCTTCCCTAAAATACTGGTTCCTGAGAAACACTGGCAATGAGCATGAGGGTCTAGATAAACGAGGTCACTGTGAATAGCAGCCAAAGTCTTCTATTGCCTTTAATGGTCAGGATATTTTTTTTTCAAAGACAAAAACGACATTATTGGGTTTTTTTTTGGTAAATATGGTACATTTTTTAAACTCACACAATCAAAAAAGTATAATGGAGAGATAAATAAATTATCCTGAAGCCCATTACCCTGAAACATTTGGTACATGTGACTCTGTACATCTCACTGTGCTTATATGTACCCAGAAGAATGATTCAATAATTGGATACATAGACAAAAACTCGATTATGCCATACTTATGATTTTAATAAAAATAGTAATTTTAACTTGATTTGAACTTTAATGAGAAAGAAATTAAACTGAAATAAATCACTGCAGTTTAAACATTTCATCACCACAAGATATTAGTTCTTAATATCTTTTAATAAGATAGTTTAAGAAAATCATATATGAAAGATATTGAGAGTTTAGTTATTCAAATGATAACATTTTTATTTTGGATCACATATAATACCTTGGTGCTATAAAAGTACACATACAGTCTTTCCCCACCTTATGATTTGCTATATTATTAAGTTCAAATATGCAAAGAAAGTCTGTAACCACATTTCTCACTGCTATTTAGACTCAGTTCTACATTTAGATGGTTTCAGTGCATGCTCCTCATCTTTTTTGCCACAATCTTGTCATTATTAAGATTCTTTAGGTTCTTTTTTATCTCTTTCAGTTGGAGGTGCTCTTTAATTAGTGTTTCCCCTCCCAACTCTCTGCAAGAAAGTCTCAGGAGAGTGATATCCCAAGTTCCATCTGCTTGAAAATACATTTGTTGAACTTGGTGGGAGTCTTAGGTCACAACTATATTTCCCTCAGAAGATGTATCACTGCCATCAGCTGAGTGTTGCAGATAGAAATCATTGCTTTTACTATGATGGTTATAAATCATGTCATTTTTTCAAAGTTCAGTAACTTCACCAGGATGTCTTCCTATTATTTTTATTAAATTTTCCTAGGCAGAGCATGCATTTATAATATGCAATTCCAGACAGTCATTATTACCTGTTCAATTATTGCTATCAGCTATAATAGATTTTTCATCTCCAGAAAACATTTTTATTTTCTATCTTCTTCCTAAGTTCTGCCATCTTGCTTTTAAAAAAAGTTCTTCCTCTTGGAGTCTTAGAATCTTTTTCTCTTTGACTGTTTATCTCTTCTTTGACATTTACCATTAGAGACCACGTTGTTTATGGACTCAAAACTACAGACAATTACTTGTCTGAATTTTCTTTCCGTTTCCACAAGAAAGCTTTCAGGAACTTTTAACTTACGTTCATTTTTTTTTCTTTCTCCCTTTCAGTAATTAGGGACAGGTTGCTGGATTCTCTGGGACAATTACTCTTTGAAAGGAGCAGTTCTTTAAATACTAGCTGAATGGGTATGGGAGTGACAATCTACCCCACATTCGCTCATCATTCTGCATTCTTTCTTGTTTGTCATGAGTTTTGAGGGAGAGGTGAAAAGTGGAAATGTCCATCCATTACCATCTTTAATAAAAACCATGAGTTGTACAGAATTCTGTACTCAGTTTCACTTAAAAATACCCTGTAATTCTAATAAGTTTACTTGTTTCAGAGGTGATGGATCTCCTTGTTTGCTTAGCCACAGAATAACATTTTGATCAACTTCTTTTCTCCATTTAAATATTTCCTCTTGCCTAAGCACTCAACATTCTGTTTACATGAAGACATTATTGTCTAATTTAATCTAACAAAATATAACAAGATAATTTAACAGGAAATATCTAAAATCTCTCTTTCTCTTCAAACACTCATTTAATGTAATAGATGGTTTGTTAATCTTTGCATAGGGGTCTAAGTCTTGCTTTTATAAATAAAACAAAGAAAAAGAATCAACTTACATGAAATACTGCACAGTATAACTAACTTCCATGCCTTGCAAGCCTTCTGGGGGGTTCCACTGTAGGATATTCTTCATGTTTATGGATATGAAGGTGACATTTGTAGGTTTATGCAGATCACCAGAGACACAGGGAACTGAAAAAGGAGTAGAGGGGAATTGAGGGTTTAGTGGAGAGAAAGGAAGACCTAACCTGTGGTGGCTGGTCTCTAGATACAGCCCCCAAGAAGTAGTACCTTCCAGTACTCTTGCTCTGTGAACTTCCTTCCAGCCCGACCTGACTTCATGACCCTCCTTAACCAACAGAAGTGATTCTGAGACTGAGCCTTAACAAGGCCTGCGAGCTTTCACTTTTGCTCGTTTGAAAGCCCTGCACTGCAATGTAAAAAGTGGGCTACTCTGCTGGACAAACCATGTTGAGAGGCCATATGACAAGGGAGATGTCCAGCTGTCCTAGCATCCCAGCTGAGCCCAGCTTTCCAGCCAAGGGGCCAGAATGAAGCCACTGTGGACACTGTAGCCCTATTTGCCTCAGACTAAAGCTGTGTGAGATGCCTTGAGAGAGGCCAGCAGAAGAACCATCCAGCTGAGCCCTAGCTAATCATCAGAACTGTGAGATATAATAATATGATTGTTTTAAACCACCTTGCTTTTCTGAAATAAATTACCCCCTGAAATGTGTTGTCAATCATTAATGCTCAATGATTCAACAGAAATTTTGATTAGTGTTTTGTAATTGTTTAAGCGATCCTCTAGAAATGCTATGTGGTGGTTTAGTTGCTCAGTTGTGTCTGACTCTTTGTGACCTCATGGACTGTAGCCTGCCAGGCTCCTCTGTCCAAGGGATTTTCCAGGCAAGAATACTGGAGTGTGTGGCCATTACCTTTTCCAGGGGAACTTCCTGAACCAAGGATCAAACTCAGGTCTCCTGAATAGCAGGCATTTCTTTACTGACTGAACCAGCAGGGAAGCTTAAAATGCTATATCAATTATCAAAATGTTACAAACTCTGTATCTTAAAGGATTAATTTCTAGAAATCCTCTGTAGAGAAATGATTAAAAAATAAATATTTTAACAGTTTAAATAAAAGGAATAATAGGTTAAATAAAGAGAATTAATAATGTGACAACAATATCAAAACATTAAACAATTTTCTCATCATACCATCCTATTTTTTGAAAATAAAACATATTTCATTATAAATGCTGTGAACCTCTTTGCAAGTTTACATTATGGATAAGTCGTATGTATTGCCACAATTTTGGTGGCCAGTCTCCAAGATGACCTTCAGTAATCCCCTCCTCCTGGCATTCACAGCCTGCATATTCCCCTCTCGCACTGCAGCTGGGTTGGTCTACGTGACCAATAGAGTATGACAGAAGTGAGAGTACATCATTTCTTATTAGATTATAAAAGATACTATGGCTGCCACCTTGCTTTCTCTCTTTTGGATTATTTACTCTAGGAAAGGTCGGTTGTCTTTTTGTGAACAGTTCTCCACAGAGGACCTTGTGGCAAGTAACAGGCCTCCAGGATATGTTGAAGAATTGAATGAAGTTTCTTGCCAAAAGGCACATTAGTGAGCTTAGAAGTGGATCTTCCAGTCCCAGTAAAACTTTCAGATGACTGCAGCCTCAGTCATCCATACTCTCATATATACTCTTGACTATTCTCTCGTGAAAGACCCTCAGCCAGAACCACCAGATAAGCCATTACTGGATTCCTGACCCACAGAAACTGAGAGATGATATTTGTTGCTTTAAGCTGCTAAGTTTTGAGGTAGCTTGTTACCCAGCACTAGTATCTAATACAACAAAGAGTCTAAAACTTAGAGAAACTAAGAGAAATCAATCACTTAAAAAAAAAAAAAGTTAAATGGAGGAAGGAAAATAATGGTTCCCTTCATATCCAGTGATGTCATAAAGGACTACTGAGGTCGAAATCTTGAAAAATGTTCTATTTAGTAGTTTCATTTCATCTTTATGAAACATTTTAAAAACCAATGAGAAGAATGACAACTTCTTAGACTTTTAATTACAAGTGAGGGTTACAGCAACAATTTTTTGAATTTTTTAAAAAAGATAAATGCTCTGTTAAACACATTATATTGAGTTGGCCAAAAAGTTCATTTGGTGTCTTCCACAACATCTTATCATGAACTTTTTAGCCAATCCATTCAATACACTAATAAGGATTCAGAGTAGTAAACATCTTTAATAGAAATATATTTTAAAATGGATGTTGCTGTTTGGTACACTATTTCTGGGGGAAGAATATCCTTAGCTTTTGTCCTTTAGATTCATTTGTATTGACGTTATCTTATAGATTTCCTAGGCAGAAAATATATCTGTTTTGGATATCCTCTAGTCAATAAATCAAAGCATTGCCTCGGGGACAGCCCTAAAATAACAACAACAACAAAAAAAAAATCTGAAGACATAGGGATACACCACTTGAAGATGGAAGATTGGAGTGATACATCTGTAAGTCAAGAAGCCTGGCTACTACCAGAAACTAGTCAAAGTGAAGAAGGAGCTTCCGTCAGAAGCTTTAGAGGGGGCATGGCACTGCCAGCCCCTTGGTTTCATACTTCTAGCTTTCAGAACTATGAGAGAATACATTTCTGTTATTTTAAGCCATCCAGTTTATGGTACTTTGTTATGGCAGCTCCAGGAAACTAATACAGCTGCCACCATGTGGATACATAATGATGAATAAGCAGGTATGTTCTTGCCCTTGTGGAGATCCCAGACTAGTGGGAAGAGAGACACCATTGACAAGTCAAAAATCAAACAAGCACGTGGTGACCCAGCTATGGAAGAGAATAAGGTTGGAGTAGTGGGTCACAGAACCTACTTAGATAGGGGCTTAAGAGTCAGCTGTGAGGTAGGAGGGCAGTGTTCCAGGCAGACTCCAGAGGTGGGGAAATGCCAATCCAAAAAGACCATGGCCTTGGAACAGTCAAAATGTCACTGTGGCTGGAAAAAGTGAAGGCTACTGGCCACATTGTGATTGAAGAAATTCAAAGGGGCTAGATCTCTCACCGTCACCCCCGTCTTTGTAAACCCTGGAAAGGAAGTTGGGATATAATTGAAATACAGCAGAAGAGCACTGATGCCTTTTAGGCAGTGGAAGTCAAGAGCCTATTTGTATCTCAAATGGATTACTTCACTATTGAGAGGAGAAAAGATTGAATGAGAGCAAGAATAGACCTGGAGAGACGGGTGAGACCACAACTGCAGCAATCCCAATGAGGATGGCTGAGCTGGCACCAAAATGCTGGCTATGGATATGGAAAGTGGGGTGGCACCAGCTGGGAGCTCTATTTTCAATGCCTGTTTTGTAAGCTACATCAACAGATGAAGATTTATCAAGGAATATTTGCCTTTTTGATGATGCAAAAGAATGATAGAAAATAGAATTCGTACTTGTTTCTGAGGGGGAGAAATAGCACATTAAAAAAAAGCATAATCGATAACTAGTATTTCCTTGTGGTGTTATCATCTTTACAAAGTCGTAGGTACTATTTGTTTCCAGTTTGGAAAAACATAAAGAAAACACTCCTGAATAAATATTCCAACTGAGATAAGTCATTTTCTTAACCTGCCAGTACTGATAAGATCATTTAATCAACATCCAAGTGAAAATATGTCATACCCACATTGATATCAGGAGTCATGTGCTGATCTGTGAGTTACAAAAGCACTTTTGTTCACATAGATTTATGGCCTGCAAGTACAGATCTGATCTTCTGAGAGTCCTTCTATTTAATATCCCAAATCACAAAGTTTTTGGATTGGTACACATAATTTTATTTCTAGGAGTGCTGTACCACCACAACTTTGGTTTGGAACAAGGGTCTCCACAGTCTGGTCTGGCCTCTCCTTATGGTATTCAGCCAAATGTACTATGTTCACTGGTCACACCAAATTACCTGCAAACCCCTAACTTGCTTAGCTGTTTCATACCCTTTATAATTTTGGTACTCTCTCCCTAAATATCTTTTGGAACTAGAAGACGCCTTATTTTTCCTTGTGTGCCTCCATTCAATGAATATTGGCCTGTGCTATTTTAATGACATGATTGTGTTGTGATATTATGGAGAGTATGCATGGTATACCCTAAAAGGGTTTGGGCATTTCTGATGACAGTCACTGGGTAGGAGGCATTTCTTTCAAGAGAAAGTGAAATTCAGAAGACCTCAGAAAGGGACCAGAATTTTGGGCTCCCTTTGAGCTTTCCTGATGGGGGTGTGAATGTTGGGCAATGGGAGGGAGACTTGAGGCGGGGTCCCCTTGGATTACGGGTAATTAAGGTGGCTTCTGCAAACTAGCAGTTATCAGTGGGGAGGGAGGAAGGGCAATACAGGGGAAGAGAATTAAGAAGCACAAACTATTATGTATAAGATAAGCTACAAGGATATATTGTACAACACAGGGAATACAGCCTATAAATGGAGTGTGAAAAACAACAGAAAAGATGTCTACCCTAACAAAGCTGTGAGAGGTCAGCAAGGAGGACCCACTTAATGAACTCCCAAGTAATGATGAGTTAGCTCTAGCTTGTAAGTCATGTCATTTAGACTTGTTTTCCCTCTTTGTGTTTATTTTCCTCTCGTTATATCTTGGCCTTTGGGAAAGCCTTCTAGCCCAGCTTCATCTATGTTATAGCACCATAAAGAAAAGGTCCTTTGTCTCCTCTTGGGTCCTTTAGTAGAAAGAGAATAGATAAATGGCATTTGAAATGGGTACGTCTTTGACAAGTTCATTAGTGGAGTTTTACAAAGTGTGGCTGCTGCATTAGTTCCAAGAGTTATCTTATGGTTACCTTTCTGTAAGTGTAATGAAATGGTATGACATTTTCCTAATGGCCTCAAAGATAATACTAAGGTCACTGTCTAAATATGTTGCAGTTTTAATCATATGCCTGACAGTAAAAGGTATTTCTATTTCATTACACTGTGGGAAAAATCAATGCATAAATCAGTACTCGATGAACACCAGTAAAAAATGGCGAGGTTTTCAGCGTGAACTCATAGAGGGTAACTGGTCTCATGGTTACCCAAACCTCTGTCTTCTGGGGCTGAGACTTTCTGACTTACCCTTTATGGACAATATGCTCATGCACTTCTGAGGAAAACTACCAGACTGTAAGAGGCTGAACAGTCAAATGTGGCCGCTTCTGGGGACTTCCCCTTGGGGCCATTCAAGTTTTGCAGGCTCATTAACTTGGGAACCTCAGCATTGAGGAAGCCCTGCCCAGCTCTGCCCTGAGAAAATCTCCAGCCCCATCTGTCTTTCTGCAGCTGAAGCAGTGAAGCAATCACCAGGCTCTGAGCTGTTTGACACAGGGCACCATGTCTTACAAGAGCCTTTGTATCCCCAGTGCCTGGCAAATAGTTTTGAACCGAACGAACCACTTCTTGGCTCACATACGTCATGAAGACAGAGCAGGACCCTCACATGAGCATCTGAATGAGGGTGATACAGTCTGAACTACCAAACCTTGATAGCTTGAAATAACCCTGGGAAACCTGCACTGTACACAAGGGATACTCAACATATTTTTAATGAAGGAAGAGCAGCTCATGGTAAGTGGTTGCCACATATTATAAATGTCTTTCAAAACAGGAAAATACTTTACTACCTTGTAAGATCAAAAGAAGAGGAAAAAAAAATCACCTGAGTTTTCTGTTGTGGGAAATGGGGTTAAGAAGAGTTGATGTACAAAAGGGCACCAGAGGGCGATTAATCAATTTCAGGAAGCAAAGCTGTAAATATCTCATCCCACCCTCCACCAAAGGAGAGCTAAGCAGTGTCTCTGCCTTCCAGCAGATGAAGTATTGTTCTAACTTCATGCTAAAAGGAAAGGCATATTTTCTTTGGTCTTAAGTTTTAAATTATTTCTCCTGAAAAATATTAACTCTTCTTTCCTCCTTCCCCAGCCACTAAAATTATATTTCAAGTGCTCTTAAAAAGTGAATCGTGTATTATAAACAGTGCTGAGACGATTCACTTTTTAAGAGCGCTTGAAATATAATTGCAGTGGCTGGGGAAGGACGAATAGATAAGAAAGCTAGGGTACATATACACAATGGAGTATTACTCAGCCATTAAAAAGAATACATTTGAATCCGTTCTAATGAAGTGGATGAAACTGGAGCCGATTATACAGAGTGAAGTAAGCCAGAAAGAAAAACACCAATACAGTATACTAACGCATATATATGGAATTTAGAAAGATGGTAATGATAACCCTGTATGCAAGACAGCAAAAGAGACACAGATGTATAGAACGGACTTTTGGACTCTGCGGGAGAGGGAGAGGGTGGGATGATTTGGGAGAATGGCATTGAAACATGTATAATATCATGTAAGAAACGAATCGCCAGTCTAGGTTTGATATAGGATACAGGACGCTTCGGGCTGGTGCACTGGGATGACCCAGAGAGATGATATGGGGTGGGAGGTGGGAGGGGGGTTCAGGATGGGGAACTCATATACACCCGTGGCAGATTCATGTCAATGTATGGCAAAACCAATACAGTATTGTAAAGTAAAATAAGAAATAAAAAAAAGTGAATCGTCTAACCAACATTTCAAGCGTGATATAGGAACTATTTATCTGAGAAAATATACTTAACTGTCTTCTATGAAGGAGAGTTCAGTTTGGAGTTAACATTAGTTCCTCTGAACTTGATTCTCTTTCTCTACCAATTCTGCTACTATTTCCCTATTACCGCTTAGCCCATTTGCTGTTGTACTTGAGTACGGCCTCTGCTTTGTCTATAATAGGACTGCTTGTTGTTACACGGGGCACGGCCACCTGCTCTATCTCATTGGCCTCTAATAATTGTTTATGTGAGTAGGTCGGAGAGAAGTCATAAAAACAAGAGTTCCAGAGCCACACTGACACCTGCTCCCTGCTCTCCGCTTACCTAAGCTGTGTGCCCTGAAGTAAGTTATTTAGCCTCTGCACTCAATTTCCTCATTTGTAAAACAAAACAATATTATTATCTGCCTCATAGGCTTGTTGGGATGATTAAATAAGGTTCCTAAAATAGTGCCTGGTACAAAGAAAGAACTCAGTAATTGTTAGCTCAGCCTTGTCCTTCATTGGTTTCCCTGGTGGCTCCATGGTCAAGAACCCACCTGCCAATGCAGGAGACACAGGTTCTATCCCTGAGCCAGGAAGACCCATGGAAGGAGGAAATGGCAATCCACTCCAGTATTCTTGCCTGGAGATCCCCATGGACAGAGGAGCCTGGTGGGCTACAGTCCATGGGGCCGCAAAGAGCCGGACATGACTTAGTGACTAAACAACAACAACGTTGTCCTCCATCGTTACTATTCTCCTTTCACAGCTGAATAAAGGCCCAGAGAGGTGACCAATTTGCCTGCAGTTATTCAACCATTCGGAGGGTGCTTGAGTCCAAGCTTTCTTAGGACAACAGAGATCTCTCTGCTAGGATACTCACTTGCTGCCTTTAGGGAATGCTCCAAAGAACAGTGTTATGGGAAGAAGAGATTGCACAATCATTACAAAGTTTGCATGTTACTGAAGGAAAATTCTGAGAGAGATGAGAATGCCAGAACACCTGACCTGCCTCTTGAGAAACCTATATGCAGGTCAGGAAGCAACAGTTAGAACTGGACATGGAACAACAGACTGGTTCCAAATAGGAAAAGGAGTACGTCAAGGCTGCATATTGTCACCCTTCTTATTTAAATTATATGCAGAGTACATCATGAGAAACGCTGGACTGGAAGAAGCACAAGCTGGAATCAAGATTGCCAGGAGAAATATCAATAACCTCAGATATGCAGATGACACCACCCTTATGGCAGAAAGTGAAGAGGAACTAAAAAGCCTCTTGATGAAAGTGAAAGAGGAGAGTAAAAAAGTTGGCTTAAAGCTCAACATTCAGAAAACTAAGATCATGGCATCTGGTCCCATCACTTCACAGAAAGTAGATGGGGAAACAGTGGAAACAGTGTCAGACTTTATTCTGGGGGGGTCCAAAATCACTGCAGATGGTGATTGCAGCCATGAAATTAAAAGACGCTTACTCCTTGGAAGAAAAGTTATGACCAACCTAGAGAGCATATTCAAAAGCAGAGACATTACTTTGCCGACTAAGGTCCGTCTAGTCAAGGCTATGGTCATGTATGGATGTGAGAGTTGGACTGTGAAGAAGGCTGAGCATCGAAGAATTGATGCTTTTGAACTGTGGTGTTGGAGAAGACTCTTGAGAGTCCCTTGGACTGCAAGGAGATCCACCCAGTCCATTCTGAAGGAGATCAGCCCTGGGATTTCTTTGGAAGGAATGATGCTAAAGCTGAAACTCCAGTACTTTGGCCAACTCATGCGAAGAGTTGACTCATTGGAAAAGTCTTTGATGCTGGGAGGGATTGGGGGCAGGAGGAGAAGGGGATGACAGAGGATGAGATGGCTGGATGGCATCACTGACTCTACGGACGTGAGTCTGAGTGAACTCTGGGAGTTGGTGATGGACAGGGAGGCCTGGTGTGCTGCGATTCATGGGGTCGCAAAGAGTCGGACATGACTGAGTGACTGAACTGAACTGAAAATTGCTTCTAAGGAGATATATAAGAAATTCAATGAGGAAAACCTGAGTATTTCTCCTTCCCTGAATTTTTCTGGTGGAAGTATACTTAGTCATGTCATTCATTCAACCTCATTACCAGACACCTACTAGAAATAGAACCTACCAGTTACCTAGGTGCACTGGAAGACAGAAACACACAGAAGGCCCTGCTCTTACAGAGCAAGTATTTTCTGCATCTGGACATAGTCCATCAATACAAGCTTTCCCTGCCAAGTATGTGAATGTTTATATGGATGAGTGATACATAAGTCATACATGAAAAACATGTTATTTCTTTATAGCCACACCTCAGTAAGTAAATCTATGTGCTTAAACATGTTCTGGAATATTGCGGTTGGTACATGAGAGTAAATAGGACTTTAAGATTGAGACTACTTCTTAAAATAAATATATTGGCGTTTATCCATCAAAAAGAGTGCACATCTTCCAAGCAGTTTCCTTGGGACAGTTTATAATTATTCCCGGCATTGCTCAGCTCTGGCATTTGGAACACAGATCTTTTTACCTACAATTGTCTTCAGAGGTAGCTTATAAATATGCAAAAATTCCATCTCATTTTTTAAAAATAGGCACACCTTGTTTTTGCCCAACATAGCATTTCTTAGCTTGGTTATACAAGTTGCTTGGAAGTGGCTCTGAAAGATTTTGAAAATTAAACCACACCTTCAAAATGAGGTTTGCCACTTAATGGGTTATTCTGACCAACGTGTGCAGGTTCTATCCAGAACTCTGAAAAAAGGAGTTTAGGAGAAACACTGTCAGATTTTTGTGCATAGCTTCCTAAAATGCCTATTTTGAAGATGGCATTATCAGTTTGTATATGTTGGTCCCATTGTTAGAGAATCAGTCCCACTGGCTTATGTCATTTCTTGTGTGAATGCTTTCCCTTTCCTTTCAGAAATTGGCTTTTTGAGGGCAAGGGTTTGATTTTCTCCACATTTTGTGATTGCCAAAGTGTCTATCCAAAGTGATGATCACAGTAACTGTGGGAAAGAATATTCACATGTGCGTTGTAGTCTCTACAACTCACTCAATAACTTGCCTCAGAAAGGAAAAGACAGACGAAAGAACAGAGACAGACTTCCCTAGTGGAACAGTGGATAAGAATCCACCTGCCAATGCAGGGGATATGGGTTCAATCCCTGGTCCAGGAAGATTCCACACACTGCGGAGCAACTAAGCTGCCCAACATAACTACTGAGCCTGAGTGCTGTAACTCCTGAAGCCTGTGTGCCTAGAGCCTCCGCTCCCCAGTAAGAGAAGCCCCCACAGTGAGAGGCCTACTCATCACAACAAAGAGTAGTCCCCACTCTTTGCAACTAGAGAAAGCCCACGTGAAACAACAGAGACCCAGCGCAAGCAAAAAACTAAAAATAAATACATGACAAGAAAGAACAGAGAGAAACCATTTGGAGCCACTAAGGTATTGGAAAGAACAACTATTGGGAGCTCCAAGTTCAATCAACAGATATTTATTAAATATCAACATATGTCATCTACTTTATCTTTCACTTCATTTTCAAATCCAGTACTTCTTTTTATCCTCACATATGTAATACAGTTTTTCCACTGATATCTCTATCACTTCACATATTCAGAGAGAAAATGAACAAGATAAAAATGTGAGAAGACAGAGAAAAATAGAAAAAAGTAAGAAAAACAAACAAACAAAAAAAAGCCTTAAAATAATTACTTAGTGGAGATTTAGAAGTAATCAATAGTATTTACTTCTGCTCATTGTTGATTGGGATTTTGAGGCAAATGAGGTTGAGAGTGTGATCTCAAGCTGTCTAGTCAAATAAGATGAAGACAGAAGTGTATAGCAGCCATTAAAAATACAGTCAGAAAGATGCATTCTTTCTCAGTGGGCTAACTCTTCTCTGAGGTGACAAGTCAATGCTTTGATGTTTTTGACAGTGACCTAGACTTGATTTAGACCTCTTCAGGTTGGATTATGCCTTGATGAAGTTGTGTAACTAAATGTAACACAGTGGACAGGGGATCTATGTGTAACACACGTCTCTCTGAAGATCAGCTCTTAGGGGTAGTTATCCTGCCACAAAGATGTTAGAAAAACACTGGTCGGGATAAGGTACTGGCAACAATGGACCTTCTCCAGGATCAATGCAGAGAATGGATCAATGCAGAGAATGGGTCAATGCAGGCATTCCCTTGCTCTTGCTATTAAAGCTAACAGAGGACTGTGTTGATTCAGGAAGTAGGAAACAGCACCTAGGATACCAGCCTTCTTAGAAAACTGAAGCTGTAACATGGGTGCCTTTTGATAACTGTTTGCAGATGGACTCAGCACTGAGTAGAGCCGCAGTCCACAATGACCTGGCGAGGCTGTCAAGGACCTTGAGGTCAGGCTGTCCGTAAGCTGCAAAGATCCTTACTCTATCCATTTGGCAATACCACCCTCAAAAAAAAAAAAAAATCTCTCCTTTTCGTAGGATTTTGCTATTTGTTGTTGTGTTTTGTTTGTTGATTAGTAGCTTTATAAGAAAGAAATATAAGTGTGGAAAAGGAATATGAACTACCTGGTCATTTACAGATAGAATATGCTTAGAGCAAGATTTAATTTCTTGCTAGTATTTTAAATGAAAAATACAATGAGTATATTGGCAATTCTCATAAGTTTCAGTTTCCCTTTTCATAGAAAGCTCTGCTTGACTCCTAAATTAGAGCAGTTGCCTTATTCTGTGCTTCTAAAGAAGCTTGGTTTCTTCAGTTCTACATTTATACTGTAATCATCTGAGATTAAAAGCTCTACAAAGAAAGCGTTCTTGCTTTCTTGTTCAATTCAGTACTTAGAACAGTTCCTGAAATGTATGAATGAATGACTCTGAGTAAGTGAATGAATAAATGAAAATACTCAAAAGAAGGTTATTTAAAAATCACATTGCATCAAGTTATATTTTAACTTATGAAAACTCAAAATGAATGTGTGGGGGTAAGAAGCTGATTCTTTTTCGTTACATCTGATCAGCTCAAATACCTCATTCCCCTAAGTTATTTACTCGTAAGGTACATATGCTGTTCTATTTTGTACTAAACCAACCATTAGTCAACTTAAAAAATAACAACATACAGCATTTAGTAGATAATTTAGAGAACCTTTTAAACATATACGTTTTAGTGTAAAATGGAGAAGGGAGACTGACTTGGAATCATATGAGTAATTAGCCTTAAGCATGAAAATGGTCCATGTTGGAGCAAGATTTTGCAGGAAAGTGCCCCCACAGAGAAATGGAGGCAGGAGGTAGAGGTTGGAAGAGAGTGAACCCCTCTGCTGAAGAAATTTTAACTCCATCATCTTAATACACATCCACTGATGTTTCTCTTTTTTAAAAATTGAGATAATTGGCATAAACATTATATTAGTTTCAGTCATACATCATTATGATTCCGTGTTTGCATATATTATAAAACAGTTGCTCTCTCTTATGTTCATGCTACAGAAAGTGTAAGAGAAGACTCATCGCTGCCCTTGACATTCTTAAGGGAGGCTTTCAGGTGTGAGACTTCTGCAAAAGTTTCCATTTGGCAGTGGACATAGATTAATAAATATGTTGAGGAGAACTACATAGGGTTGAAAAGGCAGCTTTTCTTCACTTTAGGAGCCAAGCTCATGGGTCCTGCTCACTAACCTCCAAGTCTTTGAGGGTATGGTGTGTGCCTGCTCAATTGCTCAGTCATGTCCAACTCTTTGCAAACCCCATGGACTGTAGCCTGCCAGGCTACTCTGTCCATGGAATTTTCCAGGCATGAATACTGGAGTGGGTTGGCATTTCCTCCTCCAGAGGATCTTCCTCGCCCAGAGATTGAACCCGGGTCTCCTGCGTTGCAGGTGAATTCTTTACCACTGAGCCACCTGGGAAGCCCCTTGAGAGTATGGTTGGTGTTATAAATGTATGTTGAAAGGAGTATGTTGCAATCCCAACCTCCAGTACCTCATTAGGGTGGGCTTCAATCCAACATGACTGGTATCCTTATAAAAATGGAAAATTTGGATGCAAAGAGAGACATGCACAAAGGGAAGATTATGTGAAGAGACAAAAGGAGCACTGTGGGAAGGCAGAGAGGACTGGAGTGGTGCTCAACAGCTAAGGAATGCCAAGGATTGCCAGTAACCACCAGATGCTAGGAGACAGGCGTGGAACAGATGCTCTCCTACCGTTTTCAGTTCTAGCTTCCAGAGCTGTGAGATAGTAAATTTATACTGATCTAATCCACCCAGTCTGAGGTACTTTGTTATGGCAGCCCTAGAAAAGTAATATAGTCGGCATCTGTTGCTCACATCTGTCCTCAAAAATGAACATAATGTTTATTTATGAGAACAATGAATGCTTTAAGGGCCGCCAAGTTACCTGAAAGTGCAGAGGAAGGAATTGATGTAGGAGAAAAAAAAAAATCTGCAACATTGAAAAGGAGGAAATTTAAATGGGGGAAGGAATGTAAACAGAAGCTTTAACTAAGAGGATACACTTGCCAAAATATCTCATACTACCAAAATACAAGTGTAATTGTATGATATGGAAATTTCAGGAGGCTGGATGAAAGGCATACATGCTCAGACTCAAGATGTGTAAGGAAAACTTCCTGACAAACCTGTGGAAGAGAGGTATGCCATTCTCTGTGCCTGGAGGTGGAGCTGGCATTTGATGAAGCCATGCATAAAGTGATTGGAAAAGTTGAGCGGAAGTCATTTTGGCATCTCCGTGTGCAATGCAGTGAGCACTGCATTGAAAAATAGAACTGATTTTGAATAGATAATATTTGTAATCAGTAAAAATTTCCTTTCCAGAAAAGTCTCATTAATTGCATTCCATCATCATTAAGTCCATCATCACAGATTTCACCAGCTCTAGCCAAAACATTATGCCATATTTCCCATTCTCCATAATCTAAGAAGTGAAGAGAAAGAAAACTGCCTCTGCAAAATGAAATTATGTTTATATGAAATTCTGAGTTTAAATGAGGGGTCAAGGTCTGTGTCTCATAGGAGAAGATAACGAAGATAAAAAGGGAGGGTAACTTTTAGGCATTAGAGACCTGTGTTCACCAAGAACCTGATGCTAAGTCACTGAAGGACCAACATGCCAGGGGTAGTGTTTAAAATGTGGGAGATGAGCCATCTCATCACGATCCGCCTGAGAGCTGATGGACAATCCGGAACACACACCTACAGAAAAGACCAGAAGAGACAGGGACCTGGCATGATGTAACTCGGGAGGTGGTTAGCTGAGATGAAAGAAGACAGAGGGAATGTGATGGTTGCAGTCAATGAGCTGAGCAGCTTGTTCTGTACAACTTGATCCACTCAGAGTGAGGACCAACTCTGAGAGAGACAATGGGAAAAGAGAAAAGAGATCATGATCTCAGCTCATTACACAGAAGAACATCCCAGTAGCTGGAAGTCTGCAACGACAGGACATAGTGACTTGGGTGTCAGGTAGTGAGTTTCCTATGATGGGAGGTGCTTCAACAGCAGAGTTATGGAAGTTATACTGCAGAAGAGATTCACAAGAGAAGCAGTTGGATGGGATTTTAAGGTCTTTTTAAGCCTAGTTTTCTGTATCAAAAAGAATTCTGAAAATAAAGCAGAAGAAATATTTAATTTTAACATCGCCAGTCAGTTTTTTTTTTTTTTTTTAAAGAGGGCCTAGAAACAACATTCCAGTAGCAATGAGCACACCCGGCAACGAGATTTTGGTTTCCAGATCTTATTCTCCAGGAGAAGGAACTAGAGCTCCTGAGGGAAGTGGCTGATTCAGCCCTTCATGCCTGCGTGGTAAGTCACTTCAGTCGTGTCCGACTCTGTGTGACCCTATGGACGGTAGCTCACCAGGCTTCTCTGTCCGTGGGCTTCTCCAGGCAAGAATACTGGAGTGGATTGCTATGCCCTCCTCCAGGGGAATCTTCCCAACCCAGGGACCAAACCAGTGTCATGCCTTCTGCACTGGCAGGCGGGTTCTTTACCACTAGCACCACCTGGGAAGCCCATTCAGACCTGGGGAAGGGAAAATACAAGATGAATTTGAAATATTTTGTGATGCTACAAAGTAATGAAATGCTCAGGAAAGAACGGGGCCTGTTGAAAGCATGCAGGAACCAAACTAAAAGAGCTTTTGATGGCCAAAGCCAGAAAATTTGAGCAATAAAATTAATACTAGATAATAATAGTATTGGATTATAACTCAAACAATAAACATTTATGAATCCATATTAATATATGTAAGAAACTAAATAAATACATGAAGTAGAAGCAAAGGCTCTTCCCTGCATTAGAATTCCAATTCAATAAATTGAGAAGGAAAGAGTGAAATTTAAAAATCACCATTAAGCATAACAGTTACTGCATCCAGTATCCATTGATGAATATTAAAATTAGTGGGTGTAAGTTTGAGGAGAAACAGGATACTTGCTCCATCTCACAATATCTTCCCACTGCTGCTGCTGCTGCTAAGCCGCTTCCGTCGTGTCTGACTCTGTGCGACCCCATAGACAGCAGCCCACCAGGGTCCACCGTCCCTGGGATTCTCCAGGCAAGAACACTGGAGTGGGTTGCCATTTCCTTCTCCACTAGATATTTATTAATCAGAAAGTGAAAATAGGAACTCTACAGTGAAAAACCCTACAGACACCACCTGAACCAAATGATCAAGGTTAGCATCATCAGGAAGAAGATGCACTGATATCATAAACCCTTTGATAGGATGGGCTGGTAAAGATAACGCCATTTCTGCGGTATTATTGCCCAAAGGGAATAATCTCACTCTAATGAGGAAATCTCAAATGAACCCATGCTGAGGGACAAGTCTGAGGGAAACGTGACCAGGACTCCTAAAGTGTCAGGACATGAAAGCCAACAGAGGCTGAGGAACTGTCACAGACTGGAGGAGAGGAAGGAGACACAGCAACTAAAGATGATGGAGATCCTGGAACACAAAAGCAGTTAGCGGGAAAAAAGGGTGAAACTGAAACAAAGTCTGTCGTTTAGTGACTAGTGTCACACTGTTGTTTAGCTGCTAAATTGTTTCTGACTCTGGGATTCTGTGGCCTGTAGCCCACAAGGCTCCTCTGTTCATGGGATTTCCCAGACAAATACTGGAGTGGGTTGCCATTTCCTTCAACAGGGGATCTTCCCAACACAGGGTTCGAACCCAAGTCTCTTGCATTGGCAGGCGGATTCTCTACCACTGAGCCACCTCGGAAGCCTGAACAGTGTTACATCAATGTTAATTTCACGGTTCTGAACCCTGTATGGTTCAGATCTTAAAATTAAGAAAAACAGGGTGAGGGGGTTAATGAGAGCTCAATTATTTCTAGAGCTTTTCTGTAAGTCTCATATTAGCTCAAAATTAAAAGCTAAAAAGAAGAAAGCAATGAAAAAAATTTAATTAGTTCACTGGAATCATTTGTGTGTGTGAAAAATATCTTAAAATAACTTCTCCATGAAATAAAATACCTGATACTGCTGTATTTATATCAAAGAAAGAAACACTTCAACAAATACCCTTGCTGTGTTAAATATAGCATATTAGTTCTAACAAGCAGAGATATTTTAATATTTAGACCATATTCGAAAGCTCCAAACCTAGAGCTGGCTCCTTTGTTCATAGACACAATAAACTCTATTTTTTTCCCCCTCTTTGGGGATTTTGGGAAGCTCTTCTTGAGGGAGGCACACCGGAGGTGAGATGTCAAGTCTGAACAGGAGTTAGCCAGAGACAGAGTCGGCTGGAACATTCCAGCACAAGGAATTGCAAGTATGAAGTGCCTGTGATGCAAAACAGTTTCGTTTGCTCTAGGAACAGGAAAAAGTCCACAATAGTAGGAATTAAGTGGTGTGAGTGAGGCTGAAGAGACAGGCAGGAGGGGGTCACATAAGACCACACAGGAGAATTTAGAATGATTCTATCAGCAGTGGAAGTTTCTTAAGGATTTGAGGAGGAGATACGTGACTTTGGCAAGTCATCTCCTCCCACTCTCTGTTACTGGCTTTAAATGCTCATTAATATTATGCTGACCAGGATTCTTTATCTGCAGTGACGAATAAGACAGGGGATTAGGCCAACAGAATCAGACTGCCAAACCATAATGAAGAACTTCCTAGTGAAACTTCTGTCCCTGGAGAGTTGATAGAGTCGAGTTTGTGTCCCTTCTGCCTTGTGGGTATGGTACAGATGTTCCGAATTCCTTTAAAAGTTTACCTGAAATGAAATACCAAGAACTTTCCTAAAATGCTGATGCCACATTGAAAATTTTTTTTCTTTCTCTTTGGAGGTTTGGTATTGTAGTACAGCCTGATCCAATCACAGAGTTGCGTGACTTCAAATTTTTGTGCCAAAATTTTTGAAATGTTAAAGCATTTACGACTGAAATGTGGCAATGTCATATAATGGCTCAACAGATATGGTGGTGGAACCAACAAGACGGCATAGCTCTCTATCCACATAAACACATGTACCTTCTCACCTGATTGTCCCATCAGCTCTCAGTGTGCCTGGAGGCCCAGAAGAAGACAGAAATGTTTTAAGATGAGCCAAGAAAGTACCTAGGTCAAGAGAGAGTTTCTTTGTTTTTTCCCCTAATTTTGCTTCGAAGCCAAGAATATTATTACTTTCTAATGTCAGCCTCCCTATCCAATCAAGGAGCAAGCTTTATTTCTTTGATTAGAAATAGAAACAACTAAATTCCTGTCAGTTAGTTGAAGGTCAGTATCTGGCTAAGTCAGGAGCAGTCTCTTCCCATTCAGCTTACTTAGGGATATTTATCACAAGAGAAAAGAATGACCATTTCTGGTAACTTCAGGATTTAGAAGAGAAAGAGAAGCTTTTTGTGCATAATGTCTATTGTCCAAAAATCTCTCCAAGATCTATATGCACGCTTTTCCTACCTTTGTAATTATATTGAACTTTTGCAACTTGTTCTTTGATTACTAAGGACACCACAGTTTCATGGACAACTTCCTGCATTCACAGTCATTATTCAGTTCTGGGTTAAAAACATAGAGGCCTGGACCAAATCTGCACAAAATACAGTATTTCAAGCTCTGTTGCTTGAAAATTTTTAAAAAGAGAGGATCCTAGGTACCTTGCTTTAAAAACATTCTTCTCATATACCAGAAATGCAGAAAGAGAACAGAAATCAGTTAATGAATCATTCTGATTTACTGGCTTGCAGCTGGTAGAGTTAAAGCTTAAAAACAAAACCAAAAAAACCTGTATCACAGATCAGTTCAAAGTTGTGTTACTTCCGAAAAATCAAAGGGCACTTAGATGTACGTGGTCAAAACTGCAAAGGGGGAAAAAAATGACTTGCCCAGGAAAGGGATCTTACTTTAGAAACGTTGCCCCTTTCTAGCTCCCGTCCCCTGCGAGCCCAGCTCTTTCCCGTTTGGATTTTTAAAGCTCAGGCATCGCCTCCTTCCCTGGGATGCTCCGTGTAGAAGGGCAGCTGGTCCGTGGGGCCTCGGCGGGGGTGGCGACAGCCTGCGACGGGGGCGGGGGGTGGGGCGGGAAGTGCAAAGTGCAAGGGCACTCTCGCCGACCGCAAGTTATCACCTGCGGGTCCACTCGGGGCGACTACCTTCAACCTGCCTCCACCGTCACCCGCCACCCTCGCCGCAAGTGTAAGTTCTCAGCGCGCGCGAGGCAGCGGCGTTTCTTCCCCGGGCTCCCTGGCTCCCCGCGCGGACCTGCGCTCCTCCTGCTCCGCGCGCCTGAAAGCAAAATCCGGATACTCCTACCTGCCCGTCCCGTCGGCGCGGCCACCAGCAGCAGGAACAGCAGCGCAAGGAGGCCGGGTGCCGGGGCTCCTCTGGCCGCCACCCTCGGTGAGGGTCCGGGGGCGCACATGGGCGCCGGGGCTGGGTCACATCTTTGCAGGTACCCGTCAGCGTGGGACGCCCCCTCGGGCCGCGGGCGCTGAGAGCGCCGTCTCCCCTCCGCACCCTGGGCCCGGGCTCAGGCTGAGCGCCGCGCTCCAATCGGCTGGGTGCCCGGGGAGGCGGAGCCCCACTCGCGTCCCGCCGGAGCCGGGGCTGGGTGCCAGCGCCAGGGGGAGTGTCCGACTTCTCCTCCAAGCCCGTCCGGCTCGCAGCTCCGAGAATCCGTGACTTTCCGCCTCCCAAATAACGAGGTCACTTTTACTGTTGTTTCGTCTCTAAGTCGCGTCCTTCTCTTTCACAACTCCATGGACTGTAGCCCACCAGACTCCTCTGTCCGTGGAATTTTCCAGTCAAGAATACTGGAGGGGTTGCTATTTCCTTCTCCACGGGATCTTCCCCAACTAGGGATGGAACCCACCTCTCGCCCTGCAGGCAGGTTCGTTACCGCTGTGCCACTGGTAAAGTTCAAGGAGGTCACTACTGCAGGGAAAAATTCCCTCCCGACTGTTTAAAAAGTTCCTCGTATCGAATTCTTTCTGTTAAAGTAAACAGTGTGTTTTCTGTTTTCCTGACTGGACTCATTGATTTGGTAAGAGTTTAGGAAGGACAACATTTTAAAAAGGGCTTAATGTTATCAGTGGGCTTCCCAGGTAGCACTAGTGATAAAGAACCCACCTGCCAATGCAGGAAACTAGAAACGCGGGTTTGATCCCTGGGTCGGAAGATCCCCTGGAGGAGGCATGGCAACTCACTCCAGTATTCTTGCCTAGAGATCCCCATGGACAGAGGAGCCTGGTGGGCTGCAGTCCATGGGGTTGCAAAAGAGACCCACATGACTTAGGGACTAAACACGTAACACGCAATGCTGCTGCTGCTGCTGCTAAGGCGCTTCAGTCGTGTCCGACTCTGTGCCACCCCATAGACGGCAGCCCACCAGGCTCTGCTGTCCCTGGGATTCTCCAGGCAAGAACACTGGAGTGGGTGGCCATTTCCTTCACCAGTGCATGAAAGTGGAAAGTGAAAGTGAAGTCGCTCAGTCGTGCCCAACTCTTCGCTACCCCATGGGACTGCAGCCCACCAAGCTCCTCCGTTCATGGGATTCTCCAGGCAAGAGTACTGGAGTGGAGTGCACACAATACCACTTCTCAAAACAAAAACTGAAGAGTTGGAGGAAGATTTGATGAGACAAGATTCCATAGGATTTTAAAGGGCTTCCCTTGTGGCTCAGCTGGTAAAGCATCTGCCAGCAGTGCTGGAGACCTGGGTTCGATCCCTGGGTTGGGAAAATCCCCTGAAGAAGGGAAAGGCTGCCCACTCCAGTATTCTGGCCTGGAGAATTCCATGGACTGTGTATAGTCCTCGGGTGGCAAAGAGTCAGACACAAGTGAATGACTTTCACTTCTTTCACTAAAGCAGTTAAGTCCCTTTCTGGATTTTAAATACACACACACACTCTAAAGTGTCACTCAGCCATAGCAAAGAATGAAATATTGCCATTTGCAACAACATGGATGAGCTTAGAGAATATTTGCTAAGTAAGTAAAGACAAAGACAAATATGTGCTATCACTTATAAGTAGAGTCTAAACTATAATACAAATGAATATATATACAAAACAGAAACAGACTTATAGACATAAAAACTAACATGGTTACCAAAGGGGGAAGGGAATGAGGGATGGGTAAATGAGAATGAGATCGACAAATACAAACTACTGTATATAAAACAGATAAACAGCAAAGATTTATTGTAGAGCACAGGGAACTATATTCAATATCTTGTAGTAACCTATATGGAAAATA
This sequence comes from Ovis canadensis, assembly GCF_042477335.2. Classification (NCBI taxonomy): domain Eukaryota; kingdom Metazoa; phylum Chordata; class Mammalia; order Artiodactyla; family Bovidae; genus Ovis; species Ovis canadensis. Next base: position 73,100,327 of record NC_091252.1, read on the forward strand.
ATCTAAAAATATGTGTACATATAACTGAGCCATTTTTTTCTCTATCTGAAATTAACACAATATTGTAAATCAACTATATTTCCATTAAAAATTAGTCTTGCACCAACATTATTACTTTAATTCTGGTGGGTTAAACATGATGTATATTTGCCACAGAAGTATTTTGAGTTGATCATTTTTGGTATCTAAACCTTAAGACTTGTGTGTGTTTTGGTTCCAATGTGAATTGTTCATGTCCCTAAAAGGGCTGAGGCAAATATATATAACCTTCCCTCCCTGTCTCGCAACCCCTCCCTTTTTAAAAAAATTGATGCATAGCTGATTTACAATGTTGTGTTAATTTCTGCTGTCAGCAAAGTGATTCAGTTATACATATATATTGTTTTTCATATTCTTTCCCATTATGGTTTATCACAGAATATTGAGTATAGTTCCCTGTGATCTATAGTCCCCTAACACTTCTTAACTTGAGCAGGAACAGTTTATTGTTTCCTCCTTCTAGGAAGCAGGAATGGGGAACGTACCTGAGATCTGTAGTCCTTTCCACTCATAAGTGGGTGCCCCTTGTTTGGGAGCCAACCATCTTCTGTGTGCCTTTGCCTCCCTCCCTCTCACCCTTCCTCCTCAGCTTCTCCTGTGCACTGATCAGACAGTAAGTCAGAATTTGATAGTCTCATACCTGTGAACACACTCACATTTCTGTCCTCAGGTTGCCTATGGCTTTTGCAGGATGAGTGTGACCTGAGAAATTGCTAGGCCTTCAGTTGTTTCCCATGCATTGAAGAGGACAGACATGACTTTTGCTTTTAGCTGTGACCTGGAATTCACCTTAGGGCGTTTCCTTAGTACCTTTAAATTCTACCATCTTCTCACTATTGTGAACTTCAGTAAGAGACAGACAGTCTGAGTCCCTCCCAGTCTAAGCCTCTCAGGTTGAAATAAATTCTAGTATATCCTTCCACAGATTTTTGAAATGACTCAACACATTCAGATCAACATTTTTCTTCTCCTCAAACATTACAATTCTTCTTGCCCTGACTTATCACACTGGGATCTTAGTTCTGTGAAACCTGATGTATGAGTTTCTGGGCTTTCTGTTCAGAAAGGTCATAAACCAATCCTTCCCATCCCAGCCCGGACATTAATACCACAAACAGGTAGTATAAATTTTTCCCATTCCAGTTTAACTCCTAAACAGTTTCCAGGGATAATATCATCATCATCATCTGAAGTTACTGTGTTCTTATTGTCAGCCAGGTACCAACTAAAATTTCTATATTTGCTGCTTTCTTTAGTCCTTAAAACAATTCTATGAGTCAGTTATGTTACCCCGAGTTACAAAAGGAGCAAACAGGCTTGTACAGATGGTTTACTTAAAGGGACAGAACAAGGATCTGAATCCTGGTTAATGCAGTTCCAAAGGCTGTATTTTAATGACTTCCTTTATGTCTCTTATATTAATACGTAACAAAATGAATCACATACATATGAGGGGTGAACTGTGAAATAGTGCACATAGTAAGATGTATTCTTATTAATTTATGAAAATGCAGCATGAGTTGATTTCCTTAGCATAAACTACCCTGTGAGTGGGAAGAGATGCCATTCCTGGACACCCAAGCATGAACAGGGCAGGATCAGAATGTAATAAGGTTACTGCTCCAGGAGTACACCTGAATATTAGGAGGACAGGTGGCAATTAGAACATGAAGGGTGGCAAGATAAAGTTCTCTGAAAAGGGTTGGGGGTGGTGGCAGAAAAGGAGAGTTCTGGGGAAATAATAAGCATCCAGTATTTAGAGGATTTCTACAGTCCTTTTAGGCTACTCTGCCATGCTGTCTTCATTGATTGAATGAACTACTCTGTGGCTATATGGGGCCACTAGTAATTTTTGGTATGCTGTTTGCTTAAATCCAAATTATATCTAATATTTCAAATCCTATGGGATCTTATCAAATCTTCCCTCAACTCTTCAGTTTTTATTTTGGGAAGTGGTGTTGTGTCCTGTGTGTTCAGTCGCTAAGTCATGTCTGACTCTTGTAACCCCATAGACTATAGCCTTCCAGGCCTCTCTGTCCATGGGATTCTCCAGGCAAGAATACTGAAGTGGGTTGCCATTTCCACCTCCAGGGGATCTTCCTGATCCAGGGATTGAATCCATGTCTCCTGTGTCTCCTGTGTTCCTTGTGGGTTCTTTACCACTGAGCTACTGGGGAAGCCCCTTTGAGAAATGGTACATGCTTTTAAAAATGTTTTGTAATTGTGAAGTCTAATATGCATACAGAAAAATGCACAAATGTAGTTGTTACAGCTCAGTTCAGTTCAATTCAGTTGCTCAGTCATGTCTGACTCTTTGCGACCCCATGGACTGCAGCACGCCAGGCTTCCTTGTCCATCACCAACTTCTGGAGCTTACTCAAACTCGTGTCTATTGAGTCGGTGATGTCACCCAACCATCTTATCCTCTGTCATCCCTTTCTCCTCTTGCCTTCAATCTTTCCCAATATCAGGGCCTTTTCCAAGAAGTCAGTTCTTTGCATCAGATGGCCAAAGTATTGGAGTTTCAGCTTCAGCATCAGTCCTTCCAATGAATATTCAAGACTGATTTCCTTTAGGATTGGCTGGTTTGATCTCCTGGCAGTCTAAGGGACTCTCAAGAGTCTTCTCCAGCACCACAGTTCAAGAACATCAATTCTTCAGTGCTCAGCTTTTTTTATAGTCCAACTCTCATATCCATGCATGACTACTGGAAAAACCATGGCCTTGACTAGATGGACCTCTGTCGGTAATGTAATGTCTCTGCCTTTTAATATACTTTTTAGGTTGGTCACAACTTTTCTTCCAAGGAGCAAGTGTCTTTTAATTTCATGACTGCAGTCACCATCTGCAGTAATTTTGGAGCCCCCCAAAATAAAGCCTGTCAGTGTTTCCTTTGTTTCTCCATCTATTTGCCTTGAAGGGGTAGGACTGGATGCCATGATCATGGTTTTTTCAATATTGAGTTTTAAGCCAACTTTTTTTCCCTTTATATATATATTGTGAATTTATTTATTTTTTAATTGAAGGATAATTACTTTACAGAATTTTGTTGTTTTCTGTCAAACACCAACATGAATCACCCATAGGTATACATATATCCTGTCCCTTTTGAACCTCCCTCCCATCTCCCTCCCCCATCCCACCATTCTTGGTTGTTACAGAGCCCCTGTTTGTGTTTCCTGAGACACACAGAAAATTCCCATTGGCTTTCTTTTCTACACATGGTAATGTAAGTTTCCATGTCACTCTCTTCATGCATCTCACCCTCTCCTCTCTCTGCATGTTCATAAGTCTGTTCTCTATGTCTGTTTCTCCACTGCTGTCCTGCAAATAAACTCTTCAGCACCATTTTTCTAGATTCTGTATATATGCATTAGAATATAATATTTATCTTCCTCTTTCTGACTTACTTTACTCTGTATAATAGGCTCTAGGTTCATCCACCTCATTAGAACTGACTCAGATGCATTCCTTTTTATGGCTAAGTAATATTCCATTGTGTATATGTACCATGATTTCTTTATCCATTCATCTGTCGATGGACATCTAGGTTGCTTCCATGTTCTAGCTATTGTAAATAGTGCTGCAATGAACAATGGGATACATGTATCTCTTTCAATTTTGGTTTCCTCAGGGTATATGCCTAGGAGTGGGATCGCTGGGTCATATGGTAGTTTTATTCCTAGTTTTCTAAGGAATCTCCATAGCGTCTTCCATAGTGGCTGTATCAGTTTACATTCCCAACAACAGTGCAAGAGCAATCCCTTTTCTCCACATCCTGTCCAGAATTTATTGTTCATAGATTTTTTGATGGTGGCTATTCTGACTCGTGTGAGATGATATTCCATTGTAGTTTTGATTTGCATTTCTCTAATAATGAGTGATGTTGAGCATCTTTTCATGTGTTTGTTAGCCATCTGTATGTCTTCTTTGGAGAAATGTCTGTTTAGGTCTATTTCCCACTTTTTGATTGGGTTGTATGTTTTTCTGGTCTTGAGTTGTATGAGCTGCCTGTGTATTTTAGAAATGAATCCTTTGTCAGTTGTTTCATTGGTTATTCTTTCATCCCATTCTGAGGGTTGTCTTTTCACCTTGCTTATAGTTTCCTTTGCTGTACAAAAGCTTTTAAGTTTAATCAGGCTCCACTTTTGTTTTTTATTCCATTACTCCAGGAGGTGGGTCATAGGGGATCTTGCTTTGATTTATGTCATTGAATTTTCTGCCTATGTGCTCCTCTAAGACTTTTATAGTTTCTGGTCTTACCTTTAGTCCTGTAATCCATTTTGAGTTTATCTTTGTTTATGGTGTTAGGAAGTGTTCTAATTTCATTCTTTTATATGTTGCTGTCCAGTTTTCCCAGCACCATTTATTGAAGAGGCTGTCTTTACCCCAGTATATATTCTTGCCTCATTTGTCAAAAATAAGGTACCCATAGGTGCATGAGTTTATTTCTGGGCTTTCTATCTTGTTCCATTGGTCTATATTTCTGTTTTTGTGCTGGAACCATACTGTCTTGATGACTGGAGCTTTGCAGTATAATCTGAAATCAGGAAGGTTGATTCCTCCAGTTCCATTCTTCTTTCTCAAGACTGCTTTGGCTATTTGGGGTCTTTTGTGTTTCCATATGAATTGTGAAATTTTTTGTTCTAGTTCTGTGAAAAATGCCATTGGTAATTTGATAGGGATCACATTGAATCTGTAGATTGCATTTGGGAGTACAGTCATTTTCACAATATTGATTCTTCCTACTCAGGAAGATGGAATATCTCTCCCATCTGTTTATGTCATCTTGGATTTCTTTCATCAATGTCTTATAATTTTTGGTATACAGTTCTTTTGTCTCCTTAGGTAAGTTTATTCCTGGATATTCTTTTTGTTGTAGTGGTGAATCAGATTGATTCCTTAATTTCTCTTTCTGATTTTTCATTGCTAGTTAATAGACGTGCAAGTGATTTCTGTGTATTGATTTTGTATCCTGAAACTTTGCTAAATTCACTAATTAGCTCTAGTAATTTTCTGATACTATCTTTAGGATTTTCCATGTACAGTATCATCTGCAAGTAGTGAGAGCTTTACTTCTTCTTTTCCGATGTGGATTCCTTTTATTTCACTTTCTTCTCTGGTTGCTGTAACTAGGACTTCCAGAACTATGTTGAATAATAGTGGTGAAAGTGAACACCCTTGTCTTGTTCTTGAACTTAGGGGGAGTGCTTTCAGTTTTTCACCATTGAGAATAATGTTTGCTGTGGGCTGATCTTATATGGCCTTTACCATGTTGAGGTAGTTTCCTTCTATGCCCATTTTTTGAAGAGTTTTCATCATAAATGGGTACTGAATTTTGTCAAAGGATTTTTCTGTATTTATTGAGATTATCATTTGGTTTCTATCTTTCAATTTGTTCATATGGTGTACCACATTGATTGATTTGTGTATATTGAAGAATCCTTGCAACTCTGGAATAAACCCAACTTAATCATGGTGTATGAGCTTTCTGATGTGTTGCTGAATTCTGTTTGCTAAAATTTTGATGAGAGTTTTTGCATCTATGTTCATTGGTGATATTGGCCTGTAGTTTTCTTTTTTTGTGTGTTGTCTTTGTCTGGTTTTGGTATCAGGGTGATGGTGGCCTCATAGAATGAGTTTGGAAATGTTCCTTCCTCTGCAATTTTTTGAAAGAGTTTTAGAAGGATAGGCATTAGTTCTCTGAATGTTTGATAGAATTCTCCTGTGAAGCTGTGAAGCCATCTGGTCCTGAGCTTTTGTTTTTTGGGGAGATTTTTGAGCACAGCTTTAATTTCAGTGCTTGTAATTGGGTTGTTCATAATTTCTATTTCTTCCTCATTCAGTCTTGGAAGATTGAACTTTTCTAAGAATCTGTCCATTTCTTCCAGGTTATCCATTTTATTGCTATATAGTTGTTTGTAATAGTCCCTTATAATCCTTTGTATTTCTGCATTGTCTGTTGTAACCTCTTCTTTTTCATTTCTAATTTTGTTGAGTTGATTCTTCTTGCTTTTTTTCTTGATGAGTCTGGCTAAAGGTTTGTCAACTTTGTTTATCTTCTCAAAGAACCAGCTTTTAGTTTTATTAATCTTTACTATTTTTTCTTTCATTCTTTTTCATTTATTTCTGCTCAGATCTTTATGATTTCTTTCCTTCTTCTAATTTTTTTCCTTCATTTTCCAAGTGTAAAGTTAGGTTGTCTATTCAATATTTTCTTGTTTCTTGAGGCAGTATTGTATTTTTAATCTTTACTATTTTTTCTTTCATTCTTTTTCATTTATTTCTGCTCAGATCTTTATGATTTCTTTCCTTCTTCTAATTTTTTTCCTTCATTTTCCAAGTGTAAAGTTAGGTTGTCTATTCAATATTTTCTTGTTTCTTGAGGCAGTATTGTATTGCTATAAACTTCCCTCTTACAACTGCTTTCACTGCATCCCACAGGTTTTGAGTTGTCATGTTTTCATTGTCATTTGTTTCTTGAAATTTTTTGATTTCCCTTTTGATTTCTTCAGTAACCTGTTGATTATCTAGAAGTGTGTTGTTTAATCTCCATTTGGTTGTGTTTTTTACAGTTTTTTTCTTGTAACTGATATCTAGTCTCATAGAGTTGTGGTCAGAGAAGATGCTTGATACGATTTCAATTTTCTTAAATTTACTGAGGTTTGATTTGTGACCCAAGATGTGGTCTATCCTGGAGAATGTTCCATGTGCACTTGAGAAGAAGGTGTATTCTTCTGCATTTGGATGGAATGTCCTGAAAATATCAATGAGATCCATCTCATCTAATGTATCGTGTAAAACTTGTGTTTCCTTATTAATTTTCTGCTTTGGTGATCTGTCCACTGGTGTGAGTGGGGTGTTGAAGTCTCCTACTATTATTGTGTTACTGTCAATTTCTCCTTTTATGTCTGTTAGTGTTTGTCTTATGTATTGAGGTGCTCCTATGTTGGGTACACAGATAGTTACAATTGTTATGTCTTCCTCTTGGATTGATCCCTTGATCATTTTGTAGTGTCCTTCCTTATCGCTTGTAATCTTTATTTTAAGGTCTATTTTGTCTGATATGAGGATCGCTACTCCAGCTTTCTTTTGCTTCCCATTTGCATGGAATATATTTTTCCATCCTCTCACTTTCAGTCTATATGTGTCTTTAGGTCTGAAGTGGGTTTGTTGTAGACAGTGTATATATGTGTCTTGTTTTTGTATCCATTCAGCTAGTCTGTGTCCTTTGGTTGGAACATTTAGTCCATTTACATTTAAAGTAGTTATTGATATGTATGTTCCTATTGCCATTTTCTCAAGCCAAATTTCACTCTCCTCTTTCACCTTCATCAGCAGGCTCTGTAGTTCTTCTTCACTTTCTGCCATAAGGGTGGTGTCATCTGCATATCTGGGGTTATTGATATTTCTCCTTGAAATCTTGACTCCGGTTTGTGCTTCATCCAGCCCAGCATTTTACATGATGTATTCTGCATAGAAGTTAAATAAGCAGGGTGACAATATACAGCCTAGACGTACCCCTTTCCCAATTTGGAACAAGACTGTTGTTCCATGTCCAGTTCTAATTGTTGCTTCTTGACCTGCATACAGATTTCTCAGGAGGCAGGTAAGGTGATCCGGTATTCCCATCTCTTTAAGAGTTTTCTACAGTTTGTTGTGATCCACACAGTCAAAGGCCCTGGCATAGTCAATAAAGCAGAAGTAGATGTTTTTCTGGAACTGTCTTGCTTTTTCTATGTTGGCAATTTGATCTCTTATTCCTCTGCCTTATCTAAAACCAGCTTGAACATCTAGAATTCCATGGTTCATGTTCTTGAAGCCTTGCTTGGAAAATTTTGAGCATTACTTCTCTAGTGTGTGAGATGAGTGCAGTTGTGCAGTAGTTTGAATATTCTTTGGCATTGGCTTTCTCTGGGATTGGAATGAAAACTGATCTTTTCCAGTCCTATGTTATAGCTCAGTGAATTACAAAGTGAAAGCATTGGTAAGCATCACTTAATTCAGGAAATGGAACAGTTCTAACCTGATAGAAACCCCTCTCCTAACCTTTCTCTTCTTCCCCAAATCACACAGGGTGTATTCTGTCTTCTCTCGTTCAACACTAGGCTATGAGAGTTATCTGTGTTACTGCCTTAGCTGTACTGTCATGCTGAGAAGTTTTTTATTGGATGCCTATGCCATGATAGTATATTGAAAAGTAGCGATATTACTTTGCCAACAAAGGTCCGTGTAGTCAAGGCTATGGTTTTTCTAGTAGTCATGTATGGATGTGAGAGTTGGACTGTGAAGAAAGCTGAGCACCACAGAATTGATGCTTTGGAACTGTGGTATTGGAGAAGACTCTTGAGAGTCCCTTGGACTGCAAGAAGATCCAACCAGTTCCATCCATCCTAAAGGAGATCAGTCCTGGGTGTTCTTTGGAAGGACTGATGCTGAAGCTGAAACTCCAATACTTTATTTAGCTACCTCATGTGAAAAGTTGACTCATTAGAAAAGACCCTGATGCTGGGAGGGATTGGGGGCAGGCGGAGAAGGGGATGACAGAGAATGAGATGGCTGGATGGCATCACTGACTCGATGGACCTGAGTTTGAGTGAACTTCGGGAGTTGGTGATGGACACGGGGAGGCTTGGTGTGCTGCGATTCATGGGGTCACAGAATCGGACACGACTGAGTGACTGAACTGAACTGAACTAATGTCATGATTGATTTATTCATTCTATTTTTGATGGCATTTAGATTGTTTCTGGTTCAGGACTATTAGCAATAGTACTGTTTTGAACATTCTTGTATGTGTCTCTTGCTTGGGTGCACATATTTCTGCCAAATACATCCCCAGAAGTGTAATTGCTGGATAAGACAGACATAATTTCAACTTCTGTAACTTAAGTAACTTACCACCAAAATTGATTTCTGAAGTAGTTGAAGAATGTACACAATTCACATCCCTGTCAGGATAATGAGAGTTCTTTTTCCACATTCTTTCTAATATTTGATATTTTCAGGCTTCATAATTTTTGCCATTTTATAACATATGTAGAGTTATGTGATTGTGGTTTTCGTTTCCATTTTTCTGATGATTAATGATGTTAAGAACTTTTTGGCAAGTTTATTAGCCACTTGGATAATACATACTAGTTCTTGTGTCATGGATCTGCTTAAGTTCTTTTCAATTTTTTTTTTCTGTTAAATCGTGTCTCTTTTAATTTCATTTTTAATTGCTTTGAAGGAATTTGTTACATCTTCTAAATATGACACCTCTTTCTGTTATATATGTTGCAAATATTTTCCCTCTTGTGGCTTGCCTTTTCACTCTTGAGAGTAACAAAAGAAATTCTTAAATGTAATCAAATCTAATTTACCAGTTTGTTCTTTTATGGTTTGTTTTTGTTCTGTCCTCTTTAAAAACTGTTGTCCAAGGTCATGACAATATTCTTCTAAGTTATCTCCTGAAATCTTTTTTTGTTTAATTTTTCACATTTCAAATTATGATCCACCTGGAATTGATTTTTATATGTGATGTGAAGTAAGGATTCAAGTTTAATTGTTTAAAAGTCAAGCTGACCCAGCACTATTTACTAAAAAATCATCCTTTTCTTAGAATTCTTCATAAACTCTCATCCACAAATGGGTTTGTTTATAGACCATACTCTTGTTCTGTTAGTGTATTTGTCTATTACTGTGCTAATTCCTCACTACTTTTATTATCTTTTTGCTAGTAAAGCAAGTCCTTCTACTTTGTTCTTGTTTGAGTACCCTGGCTATTCTTTATCCCATTTGGATTTCCAAATAAATTTTAGAATCACTTTCCAACTCCCACAAAACAACTGGTGGAGACTTTAAAAAAAAACAACTTTTTTTATTAAGTCATAATATATGTAAAGTAAGGTACAAAAACTTCACTTAAATTTTTCATGGATACACAACTATGTTACCAAGTACAGAGAAAATTCCCACATGCTCCTTTTACATCCCTCTAACATAGTCACTATTGTGACTTCCATTACTGTTTTATTAGGTTAAAAAAAATTATTTGGTTGGATGCATTGGGTCTTGGTTGTGGCACACAAGATCTTCATTGTGGAGTACAGGCTCTGGAGAGTGGTGCATGGGCTTAGTTGCCTTGAGGTACATGGGATCTTAATTCCCTGACCAGGGATTGAGCCCTTGTCCCTTACATTGACAGGCAGATTCTTAACCACTGGACTGCCAGGGAAGTCCCAACATTTGATTAGTTTTTACTCTTCTTGCCCTTCCTATTAATGGAACCAGATAGTATGTACTTTTTTTTTTTTTGCATGTGTCTTCTTTTGTTCCACATAATGTCTTTGAGGTTCATTCATGTTATAACATGTATCAGTAATTTTAATCCTTTTTTCATTGCTAGGAAGTGTTCCATGATAAGCTTTTAATATCTGCATTTGTTCATTTCTGTGCCAAAAGCAAAAAGTTTCTAGGGCAGAGATCAGAATTACCATTACTGTTGTTTGTCATTTAGTTGCTAAGTCCTGTCCAACTCTTTGTTGACCCCATGGACTGTAGCCTGCCAGGCTCCTCTGTCCTTGGTATTTCTCAGGCAAGAATACTAGAGTGGATTGCTGTTTCCTTCTCCAGGGAATCTTCCCGACACAGGGATCAAACCCTGTGCATCTCCTGCATTGGCAGGCAGATTTTTTACTACTGAGCCACCAGGGAAGGACCACAGATAGCATAACTGCATCCGTTTTCCATGCTCTATTCTTCACTCTCTTCTGAGGTGGTGTGATGAGAGTCAGGTAGATATCCTATGCATGAGAAAGAGGATAGGAAGTCCTAGATTATGAGTCTGGAAGTTCAAATAGATTATACATGGCTTAATGACTTCACTTTCACTAACTGCTGCCTACCTTTCTGAAAAAGGGGAAAAAACCCTTATCTTCCCAATGTGAACAAACACTTGGGAAAGCAAACAGATTGTCTCAGGAAGGGAAAAGGGGAAAGTCCCTACCCTGGCCTGCAATCATTTGGCTCTGGGGGAGATAAGTTTTATTATCCTTTGAATGGGAACATATGGCTCCAGGTCTAACACCCTTGTAATGTGAGGAGCGCTGTGAGTCTGGAGAAGAAGAAATGTTCTATGGTGTGCCAATTTTGTTTGAAGACAAACTGTCCAGAAATGTGAAAATATTCATGGAGCATTGTTTCCCTGACATTCCATTGTATGAATACTTTATCTGACTTATCCATCCTCCTGTTGATGGACATTTGGGTTATATCTTATTATGAAATTGCAGGAGTTTTTTATGTATTCTGGATATAAGCTTTTTGTCAGGCATATTTGTTGCAAATATTTTCTTCCAGTTCATGAAACCTTTTAATTTTTAAAATGATGTCTGCAAGAGCAAAAGTTTCAAATTTTGTTAGTCTAATTTTTCATTTTTTTCTCTTTATCATTGTGTTTTGATGTTCTACCTAAGAAATTTTTGTGTATTTGAACAAAGATTTTGTAATTAAATACATTGTAAGTTATTTTTTTGTGCTTAATATGAGGAAAAAGTAGAGATTAATTCTTTTCCTCATAAGATGTTCTGTTTTGCTAAAAACAGATTTGCTAAAAAGATTTTTGGTACACACTGAACTGCTTTAACCATTTTCCTGAAAGTCTATTGACCATATATATATCGGTCTATTTCCAAATCTCTATTCTTCTCACTGATATTTGTCAATTTTTTCACCAATACCACATTAAAAAAGCAAAATAATTAACCATTTTAAGGGCTTCTCTGGTGGCTCAATGGTAAAGAATCCACCTGCTAATGTAGGAGGTACAAATTTGATCCCTTATCTGGCAAGATCCCACATGATGGGAAACAACTTAACTGGCAAGTGGCACAGCTACTGAAGCCTGAGCCCTCTAGAGCCTGCCAGGCTCCTTTGTCCATGGAATTTTCCAGGTAAGAATACTGGATTAGGTAACCATGCCCTTTTCCAGGGGATCGTCCCAACCCAGGGACTGAACCTGGATCTCCTATGTTACAGGCAAATTCTTTACCATCTGGCCATGAGGGAAGCTATGTACAAACCTTTTAAAAAAATACTTAATTGCTGAAAAATGCTAACCATCATCTGAGTCTTCAGTGAGTCATAATCATTTTGCTGGTGGAGGGTCTTTTCTCAGTCTTGATGGCTGATGATTGATTAGGGTGGTGGTTGTTGAAGGTGGCTGTGACAATTTCTTAAAATAAGACTACAGTAAAGTTTGCTGCATTGATTGACTTTTCCTTTCACGAATGATTTCTCTGTTGCACACAATCCTGTTTGGTCGTATTTTACCCTCAGTAGAACAGTGATTGGTGGAGCAGTCAGAATACAGACGTTTATTGATTAAATTTTATATGGGTGCAACTCATGGGTCCCCCAAACAATTACAGGGATAATATCAAATATCACTGATCACAGATCACCATAACAAATAATGATGAACCAGTCTGATATTGCTAGAATTACCAAAATTTGGCGCAGAGACAAGAAGTGAGCACATGGTGTTGAAAAAATGGCTTGCTCAAAACAAGGTTGCCACACAGCTTCAATCTGTAAAAATGCAATATTTTCAAAGAACAATAAAGTGAAGCTTAGTAAAACAAGGTATAGAGTCCAGCATTTATAGACATTTGATAAATGACACAGGGGATATACATTCTTTTTCATATTCTTTTCCATCATAGTTTATTACAAGACAGTTTCCTATGCTATATAGATAGTAGGAGCTTGTTGTTTATCTATTTTATATATAATAGTTTGTATCTACTAATCCCAATCTCCTAATTTATCCCTCCCCCATCCTCTTTCTCCTTTTGTAACCATAAATTTGTTTTCTATGTCTGTGAGTCTGTTTTCATTTTGTAAATAAGTTCATTTGTATCATATTTTAGACTCTACCTATTGTGATACCATATATTTGTCTCAAAGAACACTTTTAACTAAAGGATTTATAATAAGTTTTTTGGTCATCTTTTCTATTTTGAGGTTGAAAAATGGAAACCATACTCTTAACAGAAACAATGACTTCTGGAAGAGTTTATAAAAAGCCACAAAAGTTACTTCAGTCAGTACCATAAAGAATGGTGGTAATAAGGAAGATGAAAATCCTTGCAAATGTTGAATGACCTTTCATTCATGATCATCAAAAATGTTCTCAATGCAACAACTGTTGGTATAATAATTCAGCTGGTAGTTGCATCTGCTAGGCATACTAATTAGCCAGACTATGCAAAATGAAACTAAAAATTCTTTTCTGATATGGAAAGACAAAAGCACAACATTAATAAACCTCTTTCCTCCAAATCCAGATTTAGACTGGCTTTTCTTCGTTGTAGTATAGTACCCTCTGCTGGGTAATTTAAGGAATTTAAATCTGAAGACTTTTGAAAATGCTAGAGTCGGGCACAACTGAGTGACTTCACTTTCACTTTTCACTTTCATGCATTGGAGAAGAAAATGGCAACCCACTCCAGTGTTCTTGCCTGGAGAATCCCAGGGACAGAGGAGCCTAGTGGGCTGCCCACCTATGGGGTCGCACAGAGTCGGACACGACTGAAGTGACTTAGCAGCAGCAGCAGCAGCAGATTAGCACAGAGGTCATTTCAGAGTTTTTATTTCAAAGGGCCTAGAATAGCCAAGATAATCTTGAAGAAGAACAAAACTGAACAACTTACACAAAGATATTGTGACTTATGATTAAAAAAAAACACTGTTAAGAGAATGAAACGGTAAGTACAGGGCAGAAGATACTAGCAGTAAATACATACATCAAAAGAATGCAGAAAATATGAATAGCACCTGCATATGGCTGTGAAAAAGACAGACCATCCACTGTAAAGTGGGCAAAAGTTTTAACAGGTTCTTCACAAGAGTGAAAGTGAAAGTCTCTCAGTCACGTCGGACTCTTTGTGACCCCATGGACTGTTCATGGAATTCTCTAGGCCAGAAAACTGGAGTGTGTAGCCTTTCCCTTCTCCAGGGGATCTTCCAAACCCAGGAATCAAACCCAGGTCTCCCGTATTGCAGGCAGATTCTTTACCACCTGAACCACAAGGGAAGCCCAAGAATACTGGAGTGGGTAACCTATCCCTTCTCCAGCAGATCTTCCCGATCCAGGAATCGAACTGGTGTCTCCCGCACTGCAGACAGATTCTTTACCAACTGAGCTATCAGAGAAGCCAAAAGAAGATATCAAAATAAATAATAGACTTCTCAACAGCACAGGCCATCAGGGAAAGGCATTAGATTCTGCTAAGAGCTCGAACCCCACTGTGAACTGAGCTTGCGAGGGATCTTGGTTGCAAGCTCCTTATGTGGATCATCCTCAAATCATCCTCCACCCCCAGTGTGTAGAAAGATTGTCTTTCAGGAATCAATCCCTGATGCCAAGAAGGTTGGGGACCTCTGGTGCTGGGTACAGCCCTGAGCAGGGAGGGAAGTATAGTTTGTGCGTCTGTGCTGTTCCTTGGTACCCCTGTCGTGGAGAGCACTCACCTATGACCACAGTATTCTTGTGGAACCCCAGTGCCTGGGAGTTTAATGAAGCTCAAAGAAATACAAGATAAGTGGGGGATGCTGACAGCCCTGAGAAGCCCCAGGTCTGCTAGAACCAGATCTTGCATTAAAAAGAAAGAACACAATGCTATTTTAAGAAACACAAAAACAAAGAATTCTATCATATTCTTACCTACTCATGTTATTTTCTTGCATTAGACAAACGCATATGCTAGCAATGATTACATGGAAGGAAAGGAAAGATAGGGCAACCTATAGTTCTTTTTCCTTTTGATCCTGCTTTCTCAGCAGTAAACCAAGGGTAGAAAGATGTTGGGCATGTACCAAGAAGCAAAGCAAAAATATTTACCTTAGTTCCAGGAAGCACATTCACTGTTCTGTTAAGAATGAGATGTGTATGCATGTACAAGCTATGAAAAATGAATTGTGCTATCTCAGTGATCCTGTCTGCAGCTTAAATGCTTTAATATTTGCAGTTAAAACAGCCATTGCCCAATATAAAGGTAAATAGTAAAATATATGTCAAAATGTAAGCATTTTAATTTTTTTACTTACTAAGTAGCAAACAAAAGAACACCATGATAAGTTGAGAGAGACTTGGGAAAAAGGAAAAAACTTTACATTGTAGTATCTTTAATAGCATGTTTCTCTACTTTTTGAATAAGAGGCTTTGCGTTTTCATTTTGCACTGAGCCTTGCAAATTAGGTAGCTGGCCCAGTTTCTGAATCAGTGATTTTAATCGTAGATAGAAACTCAACAAAATTGAATGCTTGTTTTCACCCAAATACATGTACAATAATGTTAGATTTGTTCATACTAACCCCACAAAAACAAGAAATAATCCAAAAGTTTGTTAGCAATAGAACATATAAACTGTACCACATCCATACAATGGAATATTAGACAACGGTGATTTTAAAAATGGATTACAGCTACACGCAGCCTCATTAATGAACCTCACAGGTAATTGTTGAACAGAAGAATCTGGATGCAAAAAGAGCACATGCTGTGTGATTTAAGAAGTTAAAACAACTGACTAAATAAGTATATAATGAGAGGAATAAAAACACTGGTTACCTTTTGGGGGTAAGCTAGAAGGGGACAAAGACATCTGAGGAGCTGAGAATGTTTTATATCTTGATCTCAGTGGTGGTTAAAGTTTTACAAATGTAAAAAAAAACTCAAATGTGTAAAAATTAAGCAAGCTGTACCCTTTAAGATAAGTGTTAAGTGAAGTGAAATTCTTTCAGTTGTATCTGACTCTTTGCAACCCATGAACTATACAGTCCATGGAATTCTCCAGGCCAAAATACCGGAGTGGGTAGCCGTTCCCTTCTCCAGGGGATCTTCCCATCCCAGGGATCAAACCCAGGTCTCCTTCATTGCAGGAGGATTCTTTACCAGCTGAGCCACCAGGGAAGTCCAGATAAGTGCAAATTATACCTCAGAAAGAGGAAATAAAAAGAGAAAAGTATCTTTCCCGAAGTATCTTTATCATACTTTGTCAAATACTATAATGAACATAAAAAGCTTGCTCCACTCTTTGTGTGTGTGTGTGTGTGTGTGTGTGTGTGTGTGTGTGTAAAACACCCTTAGCTGTTGCTGGGAGCCCTGGGAGGTCTGAGTTATATTGTGAGTTAAACTCACTTTCAGTAAGAGTCTGAATGAAGCATGTGACTCTCCACTGTCCTGACTCTTTGCCTCTACCTTGAAATAATGATTTTAAATAGTGGCATTTGTTATTATATGACAGTGTTTTACTTTGGGTCTGAATTGGCTTTGAATTAGGATTCAAAGATTGACTGTAATTAACTGTTGTACTCTACTGTATAAAATACAAAAGTTGAGCTTAGGCTCAGAGGCTTTTCATCTTTAAAAATAGAATTAAAATTGCTTTCATATATAATTACTTTTATCAACACTGACACCATTTTAGTTTTTCTCTGTGTATAGATTTTGCACAATGGCTCCTTTTTAGTATTTGCCTTTTTCTATGTTTGGACTGTCCTTCCCTTGATACATACATGATCTGACCCTTTAATTCATGTTTCAGCTAAAATGTCCTCAGAGAGATCTTGTATGACCACAATGCAAAAATAGCAGCAATTCTCCTGTCAAAATCTATGTGCTTATCTTATTTCATTTTTCTTTTTAGCATTTACCACGACCAGACATCATGGGATCTCCATACGTGTGTGTGTATGTTTGTGTACATTACTGTCTGTCTTCCCCAAGAGGGAAAGGATTCCTCTTGTACTCATGGCTTGGCACCTAGTAGGTGCACAAAAAAAGCATTTGTTGAATGAATGGCAAAGCTTATTTATTTTCAAAACAAAGAAAAAAATGTAATCTTAGAATTTTACATTTTCTCAAGGGTTGAGCATTTATTCATTTTTATGATGCAGTTTAAGACATTGCAACTCTAGGGAGAGATGAGAGCTGATTCTGAAAGTAAAAAAACCTAGAATATGTGGGAGGATAAATATTATTGGTTAGCACCTGGTTGGTCTGAAATCATAACCTTCTCGGAATCTCAGAGGGTTGGGAGGCTTGAAAAGACAAAAGCAGAAGTCAGCCTCTGGAGTAAAGAGTGAACCCCATCTTTCGCACTCAGTGTGCACCGCCCATCGGGTATGCAGCCGGCCAGCCACTGGATGTCGCTGTTTCCCACGCGCTTGAGTCTGGGTGTCCCGCTGGTCTTTGTGTATGAATATGCAAGGTCCTGGTTTATGACCCTGACAGAGGGCGCAATGGCCCCCCACTCCAGCGCTCCTGCCTGGAAAACCCCATGGACGGAGGAGCCTGGGGGGCTGCAGTCCATGGGGTCGCTAAGAGTCGAGCACGACTGAGCGACCTCACTTTCACTTTTCACTTTCATGCATTGGAGAAGGAAATGGCAACCCACTCGTGTTCTTGCCTGGAGAATCCCAGGGACGGGGGAGCCTGGTGGGCTGCCGTCTATGGGGTCGCACAGTCGGACACGACTGAAGCGACTTAGCAGCAGCAGCAGCAGCAGCAGCAGCAGCAGCAGCAGCAGCAGCAGCAGCAGCAGCAGCAGCAGCAGCAGCAGCAGCAGCAGCAGCAGCAGCAGCAGCAGCAGAGGGCGCGGACTCACCTGTACAGGCCTCCTCAATATGGGATCACTTACTGCTCCTACATCAAATTGATTTTCGGTTCTGAGCAGCACAGAAAGATTTAGAAGAGATGAGTGATCTCAAGTGCTCCTCTCAGCTGTAGTCTCAGCCTCAATACAGTGCTTGGGAGAAGGACCACATCTGCCATTTATGTTTCAGTCAAGAGCCCCCTCCAGGGGCCCAGGTCTGAAAGCAAGGACTGGAAGTCATTTGGGTTTCATAGCTGGTTTACATTCCAGTCAAAGATAGCACCAATATTGTTCCATTTGAAAAAATTCAGAAATTAAAAACAAGGCTTAGTGACTAGTTTGGTGCTTCCCCGGTGGCTCAAGAATCTCTTTGCAATGCAGGAGATGCAGGTTTTATCCCTGAGTGGGGAAGCTCCCATGGACAGAGGAGCCTGGTGGCCTATGGTTCATGGGGTCCCAAAGAGTTGGACAGGATTGAAGCAACTGAGCATACACGCACAACCAGTTTATGTCAAAACAAGACAATTGCTCTCACTCTGAAAATACTTAACAGCACAAGGTTACGGTTTGATTCAGAAGTGCATCTTTAGTCAGTCCCAATCAGATTTTCATTGCATAGGCATTACTTGTTTGCCTCCCATACTTACTGACCCATACAAGTAGAATAAAGTAGGTGAGTTGCTATGGGCTCTTTACTCATTGCTTCTCTCCCACTCCCTTTGAGCCTATGCTCACATTAATCATTCATGTCATGGTATGAATATAGGAACTCCAATTAGGAGTATTTCCTTTGAAGCATTTATTCAACTATTCAACCCATATTTATTGAGTGCCACCTTCTAAGTACTGAGCACTGTTTTAGGAGCTGGAGACACAGCAGTGACACAACAAGGAAAGTCCCTGTTTAGTGGAGCCCACATTCTAGTGTTCAAACGGAGATTAAAATCTTCATCAGAAAGGAAATCACCTGACTGTTTCTACAGACATCAACCCAACGAGTGGAGGTGCATCTTCCTTCTCATCACTGAGAAGGTGGTTTGATAGCTCACTGAGTAAACAAGGTTCTAGTGAAAGCCCCTACATCCAACAGCCTTTGAAAGCCTACTTGAACTCAGTCACTTCTGCAGTGAAGTCAGTCCCCTCCCTGGATTAATCAGGTTTTCCCTATTCCATAGTCCTGATAATGGGCTTCTCCAGAAGTCTCAGTGATTTAAAAAAAAAAAAAATTGCCTGCAGTGCAGGAGCTTCAGGAGATGTGAGTTCGATCCCTGGGTTGGAAAGATCCCCTAAAGGAGGGCATGGCAACCCACTCCAGTATCTTGCCTGGAGAATCCCATGGACAGAGGAACTTGGCGGGTTACAGTCCATAGGGTTGCAAAGAGTTGAACACGACTGAAGTAACTTAGCATGCGCACACAAGAGTGATGCTGTCCATGGAACCTCTCAGCTGCCTGAGCCTGTGTACTGTCCTTCACGTTATCCCGTTCAGTTCACCCCAGTTGACTTCCACGATGTGCTACTTTTCAGTATCAGTGCTTCATGTACCACCCTTTGTGGGGTCCTCATTAACAGCTGGCCAGCAGACAACTTATCTCCCAAATTCCAAGTTAGGGTCTGATTCCTAGGATCATTTCTGTAACCAACTGTCTTTGGTTGGGTCCCCTGGAAAGAGCTCTGAAATAGATATTTATGGGCAGTGTTTAATTGGTAAGAGCTTCAAGGATCAATACTGGTCAGGGAGCTAGGGAAGCACTGTTGGTGCAGTGAGATTAAACTGCGATGTAATAGTTGCAACAGGGGCTTCAGCCAATCTGGTGAGGGGCCTTGGAACTGAGAGGAGTTGTCCTAATCGAAGGAAGAGACTGCTGGGTCTTGTAAGTAAATCACTGTGAACAGTAACTGCAGTTATGAAATTAAAAGATTCTTGCTCTTTGGAAGGAAAGCTATGACAAACCTAGACAGTGTATTAAAAAGCAGAAACATCACTTTGCCAAAAAAGGTCCATATAGTCAAAGCTATGGTTTTTCCAGTAGTCACGTACAGATGTGAGAGGTGGACCATGAAGAAGGCTGACTGCTAAAGAATCGATGCCTTCGAACTGTGGTTTGAAGAAGGCTCTTAAGAGTCCCTTGATATCAAAGAGATTAAAGCAGTCAATCCAAAAGGAAATTAACCCTGAATATTCATTGGAAGGACTTAAGCTGAAGCTCAATACTTTGGCCACCTGATGCAAAGAGCCAACTCATTAGAAAAGACCCTGATGCTGGGAAAGATTGGAGACAGGAGGAGAGGGGGACGACAGAGGATGAGATGGTTGAATAACATTACCAACTTAATGAACAAGAATTTGAGCAAACTCCAGGAGACAGTGGAGGACAGAGAAGCCTGGTGTGCTACAGTCCATGGGGTCACAAAGAATTGCACATGACTTAGTGACTGAAAAATAAGTGATCATGTGTGTATTAATTGCACTAATAAAATGAAAACTAGACAAGCCCCCCCAAATATTTCCAAAGTAGTGTTCCTACTATGAATTACTTTACTATTTTTTAAGTTGATAAACTATTTTACATTAACTTTGAAAAACAAGAACTTAATAACAGTCTTATAAGTTTATATGTGTATACTATCCATAGGTTTCTGCAAACAAGAATAGATTTTTTAAATGAATCATTTCATAGCTCTCCAAAACCCTCCTTAATCCTATATTATGTGTTCTATAATTAAAAAAAATTGTATTTGTTTATTTTTGGCTGTACTGGGTCTTTGTCGCTGCATGTGGGCTTTCTCTAGTAGCAGCAAGTGGGGGCTACTCTTCGTTGCGGTGCACAGACTTCTTGTTGCGGTGGCCTCTCTGGTTGCAGAGTAGCAGCACTAGGTGCTCGGGCTTCAGTAGTTTCAGGACACAGGCTCAGGAGTCGTGACTTGCTGGCTCTAGAGTGTATAAGTTTCAATAGTTGTGATGCACAGGCTTAGTTGCTCCGAGGCATGTGGAATCTTCCTGGACCAGGAATCGAACCTTTGTCCCCTGTGTGGACAGGCAAAATTTTAACCACTGGGCCACCAGGAAGTCTTTATAATTCTTAATTAGGTATTATTTATTTCTAGTGTCCTGTAGACCAAACCATATTAATAAAACATGAAATAAATGTCACCTAGGTAGTGATGATTTTTTTTGTCTATTTGTCGAATAATCTCTAAAATCCTTAGATTATTACATTTTGGTCTTAGAATCTGCTCACTGTTTTGACCTTTTTCCTCATATGATTTCAGCTATCCCAATATTCATTCTAGAGTGATTAGCACAGGACTAGAAGTAAAATAACCTGCATTCTAGAATGAGCTTGTTTTCTCATATGTGAAACAAAATTAATGCTTATATCATACTTTGCTGTGAGATGGGTTAAGAAAAGCTGTGTAGAAGTGCACTGAAAGCCACAAATACTTTAAAAATAAAAATATCATTACTAAAAAGAGAAAAATATAAGAAGAAAGAAACATGGAAGACATTCATTGGCTGTGTGCTGAGTTCCAGGCACTTAACACAGGTTACTTCACAACTGTGCTGTGCCGTAGGTATTGTTATCCCTGTTTTAGCGATAAGGAAACTGAGGCAGAGAGAGGTTAAATAACTGCTTGATGCTGTTGACTTGTAAGTGTCTGAGTCATGATTCACACCGAGCATTTTGGATTCCAGACTAGGCCTTGTTTTCACTGCTCCAAAGCTGACTCTCAATTAGTTTTGTATAATCCATAGGGATCAGTTTACTACAGTCAACCTCAGTATCCATGAGGGGATTGGTCAGGACCCTCCTGGACATCAAAACCATGATGCTCAAGGCACTTCCCTGGCAGTCCAGTGGTTAAGAATCTGGGCTTCCGCTGCAGCGGCTCGAGTTTGATCTTTGGTCAAGGAACTAAGATCCTGCATGCCTCAAGGTGTGGCCAAAAATAAACAAACAGATCATGATGCTCAATCCCCTTATATAAAATGGCATGGTATTTACATGTAAGCTGTGCACACCTTCTGAATACTTTAAATCATTTCTAGATTACTATGATACCTAATATCATAGGTATCATAATACCTAATATAATATACATGCTATGCAAAGTGTTGCCAGTGTGGCAAATTCAAGTATTGCTTTTTGCAATTTCTGGAATTTTTTCCCAAATATTTTTCATCAGCAGTCAGTTGAATTCTGTGGATTCGGAAACTGTGGCTAATGAAGGGTCAATCGTATTGTGAATTTTCCCATTTACTCCCCATGCTATCTCTTTCCTAGTCATCTCTGGTAGTGTCCCCTAGCATCTCAGGGAGGCGTGCATGCTTAATTGCTCAGTCTGACTCTTTGTGACCCTTTGGACTATAGCCTGCCAGGCTCTTCTGTCCATGGGATTTTTCAGGCAAGGATACTGGAGTGGGTTGACATTTTCCCCCTCCAGGGGATCTTCCCAACCCAGGGATGGAAACTGCACCTCTTGTGTTTCATCAATTGCAGGCGGAAACTTTACCGGCTGAGCCATCGGGGAAGCCCCCTTAAGGAGGCAATGGATTATAATCAAAACTTCTTGGTTTTGGCAGTTCAGTTTACCTTATTTCCCATGTTTGTTTTAGATTAAGAAATCTGAACATCATGAAAATACATACTATCATGGCAACTTACAGATGTAACACAAATCTAAACATCGTAAAAATGCATGCTATCTCAGCAACTTATGCATAGTTTTATATATCTAATGTCAGTCCTTAAAAGGAAGAAATTGCTCTGAGGATGCATCTCACAGGTCAGTTCCAGAAGGTCAGGAGGTGCAAATGAGCTGAGCTGTTGATTCAGTTGAGGCAGTTTTGATGAGCGCATGCTTGCATGTGGGTCTATAATGTGGTTCATCTCCATAAAATTCCAAGCTTTATGGGTTTGAAAGCATTAACTCATGTCTTAGAAACATCCCACATAGATGATTATAATTCTTGGTGTGTTGCCTGACCATCTGCTTACCTACAGGAATTACAATCAGATGGAATGGCCCCGTTCAAATCTAGCTCAGAAAAGAAATACGACAATACCTGAGTCCTTTTCTGTTTTGTTGAAGCTGCACTATTTTTTTATACTCTGCCCAGCATAATAAAAAAAATATGTTAATTTGTGATTTTTCTTGCTTCAAATTGATCAGAGCAGGAAAACAGTTATAGTTTCCGTGCTCTGTGGTTCTGTGAGAATAAGTCAGTGATCTCACGCAGCAAGCCTGTAAGTTAATGATACTTAAATGCTTGCTGCCTTGTATCCTGTCAGGTCGTCTCCTCAATCTCAGTTTGTAGATTTAGCTAAATCACAGGAAAAATACACTGTAGCTCTGTTGGGTAACCTAGTTACAATTTGAATGAAAGAGAGGGAAAGTGACCAGATTCCCTTTATTTTCCCTTCTTCCCTGATAATCAAATATTAATTTTTAAATCACCTTGTTAGCTGAATGCTAACTGACAGGAAATACCCAGGGTGGTCCAGTAAAGAGCTTGTATGACCTTAAGAATGTCATGATTATTAAAACCATAATGAGGTTTCTGTAATAATCATCATGTCAAATATTAATTTCTTAGTTGCCTATGAACAACACAAAAATACCAAATTTCAACATTGCTCATCTCATTTCTCTCTTCATATAACCTCATATGACCATGTGACTCTATTCAGGTATAAAATCCAGAAGGAGTCCATTGCATATAAGAACTGTCTATTTTTCCTTCTCTGAAAATATGAGTGTACAGTTATAAAGACTGATTAGAATACAGTACACACAGAAATAGTGTCACCATATAATGCCTATGTGGGTTAATGATCTCCTAATTATCTTCCATTTCATGACCACACATTACATCCTAAACAAACCTATGGGGCCACTAGAAGACAAGGCATCCATAGTCAGTCTGGGAAAATAGCTAAACCTCAGAAAGATCCCTCCTTCCTTTCTCTCTTTCTTCCTCTCTCCACTTGTTCCCTCCCTCCCTCCTTTCTTCCTCTCCCAACTTCCACACTTATTTTATTGCTTCATTCTAAGTGCTGCCACCGCCCTGGTCTGGGGACACACAGATGAGCAATAGACATTGCACTTTCCCTCAGGAAGAGCCCATTCTAGTGAATGAGATAAACATTAAACATAATTTCACTATGAACTTGGGGATTGCTCTCTTGGTAAGTCCTATGTCTAAAAATTCCTGGATGCTGTGGGGGAAAATACAAAAGTACAACTTTTTATTAGTACTTTTCTTTCTTTTTTTCAATTGAAATACAACTGACATGGAACATTGTAGTTTCAGGAGAGTAATGTAATGATTCGATATTTGTATACATTACAAAAGGACCACAATAAGTCTAGATAAGAATCAAACCACGCACAGTGTTTTCTGAAGTGAGATTATCTCCATTGCTGTTTTGCTGTCAGCAAGAAGCATTTGGCAACTCAACAGGTCAAAACTTTTCTACTCTCCTTTCTGTTTCTTGACCAGTTTCAACAATGGCCTTCTGGTATCTCGAGCGAATGCAGTTTTACAGAAAAATAGTTATGGTTCTAATGCTTTTGCTTAGTCAAAAACCATTATATTCCCTGCTACCCAAAATGACATTAAAAAAATCATTTTTTAGGTTTTTATTCTAGTTATCTTAGACATATTCCTATACTGTTCTGCTTAGGTGTATGTAATTTTTCAAGCGCAGCTAACTTCCAACTAAAGACAGAGGACTGATTTTTATGGAAGCCAAAGAACTTCGAAGAGTTTTGTCCTAAAAACAATGGTGACAGGCGACCAGGGTGGGCTGCAGGGAGAACTGGAGAAGAGAATCATGGTGCTCAGAAAGGGTCTGAAAAAGTAGGGAATCAGTTGAACAAACCTCAGGGCCCAGAGTTATGTGTGATTCTGTTACTCTATAAAGTTTGGCTTTGAAGTATAGCTATAGAATTTATTATCAGTTAGTTTATCTCCCGCTTGTTTTATTTATAGAACTTTTCCCAAAATGTGTCTGTGAATACTTATTCCATGGACTGTTAACAAATGTTACATGGAAAAAAGCCACAAAATACACAAAATTATCCATGGTCAGAAAAGGTTCTTTACTGCCAGACTTCTCAGAAATTTTAAAATCTAAGGCACATTATGAATCACCAAGAGAGGAATCATAAGCAATATATATTCAACTTTATTTGATAAGCAACCTCTTTTTTTATAGAACATCTTGTAACTATTGCTTGGAATGAAGTTTGGGAAACAGGCTTAGAATTACTTTCTAAATTAATTTATTCTCTTAAGGATAACAATGAATGGTGAGGAAAATGTTTCATCACATATAAAAAATTAGAGAATAAAATGACTCTGGGATTAAAGTATTCCTATGACAATTCACAAAATGGCTAATTCGCATGGGCAAAATAATTGAGAATTGACAGTTACTACGATATTATTTAATTTCACAACAGAATGGTGAAAATGAACACCAGTGTAGTTTACATATATATGTGAAATTTGACAATAGCAATCTGTTCCTAGGTACTTTAGAGTCAATTATGTAGAGCTTCCCAAGTGGCTCAGTGTATAAAGAATCTGCCTGCAATGCAGGAGATGCAGGTTTGATCCCTGGGTTGGGAAGATCCCCTGGAAGAGAGCATGGAGAATCCCTTGGACAGAGGAGTCTGGAGGGCTACAGTCCATGGGGTCACAAAGAGTTGGAAATGACTGAAGCAACCAAATGCACATATACATGTAGAGTTAGAATAATTTTTATTTCATTTTTTCAGTCTACCAGAGTGGATTTTTCAAGTTTCACCCATTTGATGTAAACATCAACAGTTTGTAGCATTTCCATCCTTCTTTTGCTAGAAATGAATTTTCTGGTTTAGGATATGGCTTCACTGGAGATGAATAAAAGTGAAATCTAACTGAATGCTGCATGATTTCATAACTCTGTAAAAACATATCGACCGCTTTGAATTGGTCTATGAGGATCTCTTCCTGTTTGTTTCAATATCAGTTTTCTCTATTACTCTAGCGCCTGCGTTCAGTGGGACCTTGTGGTGTCTCTTTGGGATTCTAACACATGCTATAGAACTCAATGCCCAATTCCACTTCCTGATTACTTGATAGAAGTAAAAAGTACAGTTGTGCTTTTTGTTCCTGTGGCATCTGAAAAAGAAATGTGCTCTTTTCTGGAATTAGATTGTTTAATCTATCTTTTTTATTGAAAATCATCCTTTAAGTTATTGGCCATATAGTAAAACACTTTACTTAACAGATAAAGTAGAAACATATTTCAGGTGGGTGGAACTGTGTTTCTTTGAAATTAAAAAAAAGGCGGGGGAGGTCGAGAACAAGATGGCAGAGGAGTAGGTGGACCTGAAGTCCATCTCTCTGCACAGATACATCAGGAATACACCTTCAGACACAGAAGTGCATGCAGAACACCAGCTGAGAGTGGACAGGAGTACCTGACTGTGGAAAATAAAATATAGAACCGTGCAAAACTTGGTGTGATGGAGGAACTCGGGGGAAAAACAGGAGTGTTAGTAGGACTGGACCTGCCCTCGGTGGGTGGGGGAACTGAAGCAGGGGTCCGATCCCCACATCGGGACAACTGTCTGAATCAGAGTTGAAACCTTTAAGGCTGAGAGCGAAACAGCTGATCTGTGACAGCCTAAATGGAATGAGACTCAGACAGTCCTTGCCACAGCCATACATACCCCGGACAGGAACGCTGGTCCCCTGGAAGGCACAATGGTTGGGAGCTGGAGTTTAGGGAGCAATCCCAGGTTGAGGGCTGCTGTGGACTGCAGAGAGACAGATTGAGGGGGTGTGAGGGAGGAGATCAAGGTGGGAAATGCCAGTGGAGGAAAGCCAGGAAGCTATGGAAGCAAGGCAGTACTGCTGAGTCACATCTAGGGGATGGAGCCATCACCATAGTCTCTCTCTCCCCACACGCCAGCATCAGCAGCTGAACAATAGAGAGGCTGGCCCAGCAAACACATGATGCACTGAACTACAGAGTAGGACCCCAGCCAGGGGGTTCCTTTAAGTGACTGATGTGCCAGACTAAGAGTAGGACCCCAGCCAGGGGGGCCCCCCTCTATGTGCCTGAGGCACTGAACAACAGAGAAGGACCCCAGGCCAGGGAGCCTCTAAGTGCCTGCATGGGCAGAACTACAGAGAAAGACTGGCCGAAGAGGCCTTTTGATCGCCAGCTACAAGAGGCCTGAGAAGACTGATAGGGCCATAACTCCTGCAGGGGGCAGTCTGTGTCCCCGCACACTTGGCACCACCATGGTCCCTGCAAGCCAAGCAGCCGTGCCATGTTCATGCTCAACTCTCAGTGGGGCAGAGCTGCCACAGGCAAACAAGTTATTGCCTCCATGCATGCAGGGTCACTTTGGTCATGTCCAACTCTTTGCGACCCTGTGGACTGTGGCCTGCTAGGCTTCTCTGTCAGGGAGGGGGGTTCTCCAGGCAAGAATACTGGAGTGTATTGGCCAATACTGGTTGCCATACCCTTCTAGAGCACTTTATTTCCTGCTGCACTAGCCGACAACCCCCTGAGTACCTGGTGCTGCCAGAACCCCTGTGACCCAAGCAGCTGCACCACCTCCACACTTGGCCCTCACAGGGGCAAACCCAAGTCCTCCAGGGCAGCCTCAGGAGCAAACCCCAGTGGACAACCCCCATGCAGAGGTGGAAATAAAACCACAATTGAAACCCAGGGGCAGTGTGGCTAAGGAAGAAGATCCAAAACTTTCCCACCAGCTGTACAAGCTGCAGATTAAATCCACACAATCAACTAGGCAGACTCTGTGTCTATGGAATATATAAAAGGCCACTGAGAGCTCCCACAAAAGAAAATGCACTAATTCTGATAGCTGTGGAGATTGGAGGCAAGAACACACAGGAGTAGGACCAGATTAGAATCTGAGCTGCCTCCACAGCAGGTCCAGAGATCAGCACAGTGTTGGAGGGCATCCTAGGGAGGTGAGGTGGACTGTGACTCCCAGCGAGGGAAAGGACTCTGAGAGCAGTGACTCAAGAAAAGCATTTAGTATTCTTAGTTTTTGACTTGTTCTGTAGATTCTTTTGGATTTTCTTTTTCTCTTTCCTCCTCCCGCCACCCCGTTGTAGTTGTCAGTTTTATTGACACTAAGAAATTCAATTAAGCGAGCTTTTTTCTCAGTCACATTTTTTATTGTTGTTATAAACCTCTGCCTCTATGTTGGGCTTTTGCAGTTCTGTGGAGTTTTCCTTTTTTTTTTTTTCTTCTGTTTTTTTTTCTTTTCTCTTTTTTATAATTTTAATTTTTTAAAACCTATTATATTTTTTCTATATTTGTTCCTTTGTTTGCCTTTCCTACTGTTCTTTTCCTCTTGCAGTTAATATTAAATGTATATACATCTTCTTCATCTACCTATATTTAACTTTGCATATCTATTCTTTCTTTTTTCCTTTCCTGTCAATATATTTGTTAGTTTTGTTTTCATTGCTTTATTCCCCACTTTGCACCTTGCTTTAGTTTTGTTTTGTGTGTGTGCTTTAGTTAGCTTTGTTCTTAACTGGTAGATATAAGTTTTGACTTCCTTTGTTTTCCAGGTCAGTCTCCTGTACTTTATTTTTGTTGGACTGTTTTGACTTTGCTCATGGGTATACATATATGTATGTGTGTGTGTGTGTATGCCATTATTTTAATTATTATTTGTCTGATTTTGTAACTGCCATTTGTTTGGGGTTCATCTTTGGTTTCTCATTTTTGAATATTTGTTTTAGTTTCACTTAATGCCATAACGAATCACTTGTGGAATCTTCATTCTTGACTAGAGATCAAGCCCTGAGCCTTTGAAGTGGAAGCTCTGACTCCAAGACCATAGACTACCACAGAACTAACTAACCGTAGGGAGTATCAAATAGTGAGAACTCACACAAAGGAAGCCACTTGAATACAAGACCTGGCATCATCCAACCATCAGCACCCTGTGCAAACAAGCAAACAAACAAAACAAAAACTCAGCACAAATTTCACCCTATATGAAGCTTACACAAACCACTGGACCAACCTTAGGAGAGCAGAAACCAAAAGGAAGAAAGAATTCAACCTTATTCAAGGAAAGAATTCAACACTTCTTGAAACCTGGGAAAAGGAGACCTCAAACACAATACATTAAAAAAATAACGAAAAGGCAAAGAAATACTACACAAATGAAGGAACAAACTAGAAACACAGAAACTCAAATAAATGAAGAGGAAATAGGCAAACTACCTGAAAAAGAATTCAGAATAATGATAGTAAAGATGATCAAAAACCTTGAAAACAAAACGGAGAAAATGCAAGAATCAATCAACAAAGACCTAGAAGAATTAAAGAATAAACATACAGAGACAAACAACACAATTACTGAAATTAAGAATATTCTAGAAGGAATCAATATCAGATTATATGAAGCAGAAGAATGAATCAGTGAGCTGAAAGATAAAATGGAGGAAATAACTTCTGAAGAGCAAAATAAAGTAAAAGAAATGAAAAGAACTGAGGACAGTCTCAGAGACCTCTGGGACAGTATCAAATGCACCAACATTTGAATTATAGGGGTCCCAGAAGAAGAAGAGAAAAAGAAAGGGTATGAGAAAAATTTTGAAGCGATTATAGTTGAAAATTTCCCCAACTTGGAAAAGGAAATAGTCAATCAAGTCCAAGAGGCACAAAGAGTCCCATACAGGATGAACCCAAGGAGAAACACACCAAGACACATACTAATCAAACTAACAAAGACTAAACACGAAGAAAGAATATTAAAAGCCGCAAGAGAAAAGCAACAAGTAACATATAAGGGAAACCCCATACAATTAACAGCTGATCTTTCACCAGAAACTCTGCAGGCCAGAAGGGAATGGCAGGATATATTTAAAGTACTGAAAGGGAAAAATCTACAACCAAGATTACTATACCTGGCAAAGATCTCATTCAAAATTAATGGATAAATGAAAAGCTTTTCAGACAAGCAAAAGTTAAGCGAATTCAATACCACCAAACCAACTTTACAACAAATGTTAAGGGGGCTTATATAGTCAAGAAATACAAGAGCAGAAAAAGGATCTAAAAATTCAACCCCGAACAATTAAGAACATGGCAATAAAAACATATATCGATAATTATTTTAAATGTAAATAGACTAAATGCTCTAACCGAAGACACAGACTGGCTGAATAGATACAAAAACAAGACACATGTATACGCTGTCTACAACAAACCCACTTCAGACCTAAAAACATATATAGACTGAAAGGGACAGGATAGAAAAATATATTCCATGCAAATGGAAAGCAAAAGAAAGCTGGAGTAGTGATCCTCATATCAGACAAAATAAACCTTAAAATAAAGAAGATTACAAGTGATAAGTAAGGACACTACATAATGATCAAGGGATCAGTCCAAGAGGAAGACGTAACAATTGTAACTATCTATGAACCCAACATAGGAGCACCTCAATACATAAGACAAACACTAACAGACATAAAAGGAGAAATTGACAGTAATACAAAAATAGTAGGAGACTTGAACACCCCACTCACACCAGTGGACAGATCACCAAAACAGAAAATTAATAAGGAAACACAAGTCTTACATGATACATTAAATGAGATGGATCTCATTGATATCTTCAGGACATTCCATCCAAATGCAGAAGAATACACCTTCTTCTCAAATGCACATGAAATATTCTCCAGAATAGACCACATCTTGGGTCACAAATCAAACCTCAGTAAATTTAAGAAAATTGAAATCATATCAAGCATCTTCTCCGACCACAACTCTATGAGACTAGATATCAATTACAAGGAAAAAAAAACTGTAAAAAACACAACCAACTGGAGATTAAACACCATGTTTCTAAATAACCAACAGGTTACTGAAGAAATCAAAAGAGAAATAAAAAAAATTTCTAGAAATAAATGACAATGAAAACATGACAACTCAAAACCTGTGGGATGCAGCAAAAGCAGTTTTAAGAGGGAAATTTATAGCAATACAATACTATCTCAAGAAACAAGAAAACATCGAATAGACAGCCTAAGTTTACACCTAAAACAACTGGAAAAAGAAGAAGAAAAAAACCCCAAAATTAGTAGAAGAAAAGAAATCATAAAGAACCAAGCAGAAATAAATGAAAAAGAAATGAAAGAAACAATCTGGTTCTTTGAGAAGACAAACAAAATTGACAAGCCATTAGCCAGATTCATCAAGAAAAAAAGAGAGATAAATCGACTCAACAAAATTAGAAATGAAAAAGGAGCTGTTACAACAAACAATGCTGAAATACAAAGGATTATAAGAGACTATTACAAACAACTACATGACAATAAAATGGATAACCTGGAAGAAATGGACAGATTCTTAGAAAAGTTCAGTCTTCCAAGACTGAATGAGGAAGAAATAGAAATTATGAACAACCCAGTTACAAGCACTGAAATTGAAGCTGTGATCAAAAATCTCCACAAAAAACGAAAGCTCAGGACCAGATGGCTTCACAGGAGAATTCTATCAAATATTTAGAGAAGAACTAATGCCTGTTCTTCTAAAACTCTTTCAAAAAATTGCAGAGGAAAGAATGCTTCAAACTCATTCTACGAGGCCACCATCACCCTGATACCAAACCAGACAAACACAACACCCAAAAAAAGAAAGCTACAGGCCAATATCAGTGATGAACATAGATGCAAAAAATCCTCAATGAAATTTTAGCAAACAGAATTCAGCAATACATCAAAAAGCTCATACACCATAATCAAGTTGGGTTTATTCCCAGGATTGAAGGATTCTTCAGTACGAGCAATCAATGTAATACACCATATTAATGAATTAAAAGATAAAAACCATATGATAATCTTAATAAATACAGAAAAATCCTTTGGAGAAATTCAGCACCTATTTATGATTAAAACTCTTCAAAAAATAAGCATAGAAGGAAACTATCTCAACATTAGTTCAGTTCAGTTCAGTCGCTCAGTCGAGTCCGACTCTTGGCGACCCCATGAATCGCAGCACACCAGGCCTTCCTGTTCATCATCATCTCCCGGAGTTCACTCAGATTCACGTCCATTGAGTCAGTGATGCCATCCAGCCATCTCATCCTCTGTCATCCCCTTCTCCTCCTGCTCCCAATCCCTCCCAGCATCAAAGACTTTTCCAAATGAGTTAACTCTTCCCATGAGGTGGCCAAAGTATTGGAGTTTCAGCTTTAGCATCATTCTTTCCAAAGAAATCCCAGGGCTGATCTCCTTCAGAATGGACTGGTTGGATCTCCTTGCAGTCCAAGGGACTCTCAAGAGTCTTCTCCAACATCACTGTTCAAAAGCATCAATTCTTCAGCGCTCAGCCTTCTTCACAGTCGAACTCTCACATCCATACATGACTACTGGAAAAACCATAGCCTTGACTAGACAGACTTGAGTTGGCAAAGTAATGTCTCTGCTTTTGAATATGCTATCTAGGTTGGTCATAACTTTCCTTCCAAGGAGTAAGCGTCTTTTAATTTCATGGCTGCAATCACCATCTGCAGTGATTTTGGAGCCCCCCAAAATAAAGTCTGACACTGTTTCCACTGTTTCCCCATCTATTTTCCATGAAGTGATGGGACCAGATGCCATGATCTTAGTTTTCTAAATGTTGAGCTTTAAGCCAACGTTTTTACTCTCCTCTTTCACTTTCATCAAGAGGCTTTTGAGTTCCTCTTCACTTTCTGCCATAAAGGTGGTGTCATCTGCATATCTGAGGTTATTGATATTTCTCCCGGCAATCTTGATTCAAGCTTGTGTTTCTTCCAATCCAGCGTTTCTCATGATGTACTCTGCATATAAGTTAAATAAGCAGGGTGACAATATACAGCCTTGATGTACTCCTTTTCCTATTTGGAACCAGTCTGTTGTTCCATGTCCAGTTCTAACTGTTGCTTCCTGACCTTCATACAGATTTCTCAAGAGGCAGGTCAGGTGGTCTGGTATTCCCATCTCTTTCAGAATTTTCCACAGTTTATTGTGATCCACACAGTCAAAGGCTTTGGCATAGTCAATAAAACAGAAATAGATGTTTTTCTGGAATTCTCTTGCTTTTTCCATAATCCAGCAGATGTTGGCAATTTGATCTCTGGTTCCTCTGCCTTTTCTAAAACCAGCTTGAACATCAGGAAGTTCACGGTTCACATATTGCTGAAGCCTGGCCTGGAGAGTTTTGAGCATTACTTTACTAGCATGTGAGATGAGTGCAATTGTGTGGTAGTTTGAGCATTCTTTGGCATTGCCTTTCTTTGGGATTGGAATGAAAACTGATCTTTTCCAGTCCTGTGGCCACTGCTGAGTTTTCCAAATTTGCTGGCATATTGAGTGCAGCACTTTCACAGCATCATCTTTCAGGATTTGAAATAGCTCAACTGGAATTCCATCACCTCCACTAGCTTTGTCCATAGTGATGCTTTCTAAGGCCCACTTGACTTCACATAAAGGCCATATATAATAAGCCTACAGCAAACATTATTCTCAATGATGAAAAACTGAAAGCACTCCTCCTAATATCAGGAACAAGACAAGGGTGTCCACTTTCACCACTATTATTCAACATAGTTCTGGAAGTCCTAGCTACAGCAACCAGAGAAGAAAAAGAAATAAAAGCAATCCAGAGCAGAAAAGAAGTAAAGCTCCCACTGCTTGCAGATGATTGATACTGTCCATGGAAAACCTTAAAGACAGTATCAGAAAATTACTAGAGCTAATCAGTGAATTTAGCAAAGTTGCAGGATACAAAATCAATACACAGAAATCACTTGCATTTCTATATACTAGCAATGAAAAATAAAAAAGAAATTAGGGAACCAATCCGATTCACCACGGCAACAAAAGAATTAAATATCTAGGAATAAACTTACTTAAGGAGACAAAAGAACTGTATACCAAAAATTATAAGACACTGATGAAAGAAATCAAAGATGACATAAACAGGTGGAGAGATATTCCCTGTTCCTGGGTAGGAAGAATCAGGATTGTGAAAATGGCTACACTACCAAACTCAATCTACAGATTCAGTGTGATCCCTATCAAATTACCAATGGCGTTTTTCACAAAACTAGAACAAAAAATTTCACAATTCATATGGAAACACAAAAGACCCCAAATAGCCAAAGCAGTCCTGAGAAAGAAGAATGGAACTGGAGGAATCAACCTTCCTGACTTCAGATTATCCTACAAAGCTCCAGTCATCAAGACAGTATGGTGCTGGCACAAAAACAGAAATATAGACCAATGGAACAAGATAGAAAGCCCAGAAATAAACCCATGCACCTATGGGTACCTTATTTTTGACAAATGAGGCAAGAATATACACTGGGGTGAAGACAGCCTCTTTAATAAATGGTGCTGGGAAAACTGGACAGCAACATGTAAAAGAATGAAATTAGAACACTTCCTAATATCATACACAAAGATAAACTTAAAATGGATTAAAGACCTAAATGTAAGACCAGAAACTATAAAACTCTTAGAGGAGAACAGAGGCAGAACACTTGATGACATAAAGCAAGATCCTCTATGACCCACCTCCTAGAGTAATGGAGATAAAAACAAAAGTAAACAAGTGGAGCCTGGTTAAACTTAAAAGCTTTTGCACAGCAAAGGAAACTATAAGCAAGGTGAAAATATAATCCTCAGAATGGGAGAAAATAATAGCAAATGAAATAACTGACAAAGGATTCATTTCCAAAATAATACAAGCAGCTCATACAACTCAAGACCAGAAAAACAAACAATCCAAATCAAAAAGTGGTAAATAGACCTAAACAGACATTTCTCCAAAGAAGACTTACAGATGGCTAACAAACAAAATGGCAATCCACTCCAGTACTATTGCCCGGAAAATCCCATGGACAGAGGAGCCTGGTAGGCTACAGTCCATGATCAGTGAAGGCAATGGCAACCCACTCTGGTACTCTTGCCTGGAAAATCCCATGGACGAAGGAGCCTGGTAGGCTGCAGTTCATGGGATCACTAAGAGTGGGACATGACTGAGCGACTTCACTTTCACTTTTCACTTTCATGCATTGGAGAAGGAAATGGCAACCCACTCCAGTGTTCATACCTGGAGAATCCCAGGGATGGGGGAGCCTGGTGGGCTGCCATCTATGGGGTTGCGCAGAGTCAGACACGACTGAGGCAACTTAGCAGCAGCAGCAGCAGCAATGCACATATACGGAATCTAGATAAATGGTACTGAAGAATTCATTTACAGTGCAATAATGGAAAAACAGACAGAGAATAGACTTATGGACATGGGGAGAGGGGAGGAGAGGATGAGATGTATGAAAAGAGTAACATGGAAACTTACACTACCATATGTAAAATAGATAGCCAATGGGAATTTTCTGTATGGCTCAGGAAACTCAAACAGGGGTCTGTATCAACCTAGAGGGGTGGGATAGAGAGTGAGATGGGTGGGTTCAAAAGAGAGGGGATATATATATATATACCTATGACTGATTCATGTTGAGGTTTGACAGAAAACAGCAAAATTTTGTAAAGCAAGTATCCTTCAATAAAAAACAAGTAAATTAAAAAAAGGCAGGGAGTGTTCCCAGCTCATACTTTAGAGTGAAGGTTGGATATTTCTGAGGTGGTAAAATTGAGGGTAATGGGTTTTGATTTAGATATCTCAATTTAAAAGTACACCACATGTGTTCAAATAGAAATAAAAAAAAAATTAAAATGCCCTCCATTGGTGTCCTGCAAATAAATTCATCAGCATCATCTTTCTAGAGTCCATATATATGTGTTTGTATACAATATTTATCTTCTTCTTTCTGACTTGCTTCACCCTGTATAATAGGCTCTAGATTCATCCAGTTCGTTAGAACTGACTCAAATGCACTCCTTTTTATGGCTGAGTAATATTCTATTGTATATATGTACCACAGCTTCTATAAAGCTATTATCCTTCAGATTAAAAAAAAATAATTAAAATGTAAAATCTTGGTCATAAAGTGCTCCAGAATAGTAAGTTGTTAAAAAGCATTTGCAAATAATGCAGCATTGTCTCAACATTAAATAACAATGGAAGCCAAGTGGATTTCATGATTACCTTTGTTCTAGGATGTCCTTAGATATGATAATCTGATTGTTAATCCACACTTTCTCCTTGTCAGATTGGATTTCACAGTCAGTTCGAAAGGGGGATTTCATCTTTTAATTAATTTATTTAAAAAATTGTCTATTATTTATTAACTGAGCTATCCTGATATTTTAAGGTGTAAAGAAAGTCAGGCATTTATTCAACAACGATTGATCATTATATATCTTACATACCATAGTCTATGCATGGATCTTCATGCTGTCCAGAGACAGTATAATTCACTGCAAAAAAAAAATTGGGAAAAATCAACAATAACTCAAAAACTTGTCAAAATTCTTGTATCAAATTCTTAAAAACACAACAGTTTGGACTTACTCAAGAGGATAAAGAATCCAGACTTAAAAACTGGGTCATACATGGCCTTGGACCTGTAAAGTGTGAGGACCAGCTTGCAAGAGTTGATTGTCCTCATGTCTTTCCAGCTCCTAGTTTCGTAATGTCAACTTGAAATGAGCCATGACAGAAATAATTACACCATACAAACTGGCAAGTTGTACAAACTGAGGACTTTTGTCCCCAGAAAACTGGTTTTGAGACATTTACCTGTACACCACTGAATGTATGTTACTTGCTGGCTGAAGTAATTTATAACCAGATCTGTGCTTATTCTAGTAAAAAAAAAAAAAAAGAAGAAGAGGATAAAGTTAGAAATCAATAGGAGAAGTAAAAGTGGTGAATTCCAAAAATTGTGGAAATTAAAAAACATGCTCTTAAACAAGCAATGGATTAAAGAAGTAATCACAAAGGAAATTATAAAATACTTAGAGATGAATAAAAATGAAAATAAAACATACCAAAACTTATGAAACACAGCAAAAGCAATGAGTGCTATGGAGAAATCTTATCGCTATAATTGCTGACATTAAAAAACAAGAAAGATCTCAATTCAGCAACGTAACTTTACAGCTTAAACAGCTAGAAAAAGATGAGCAAACTAGAACACACCTCAGTACAGTGACAACCACTTTCCCAACGATGACACAGAAGCACAGGATATATGTTACTCAGGGACCTCTCCTGCAGTTGCTGTTTGAGACCTGAAAAGAAGCTGGGTTTAACTTAAAGGTGGCACTTTGAAGTATGGCCACAGGAGGTCAGTAGTGTGCTGCGGGTCCACCAAGAAGCAAAAAAAAAAAAAAAAAATTGAGCCTTCTCTACTCTCTTTAATCCATAAATTCCTTACTCTAAACTAGGAGTATCTATTCCTTTCATACTTTCAGATAGATTGATAGATTAGCTTTAATAAATAATGTTTGCAGCTTATAAAATAGCATAGGCACTAATCTCTTCTTAAAGATTCATGTACTGTGATACTAGTGTGTTGAAGAAATGGTGTTTCATTAAACCTGTGTTTGATTAAGGGTGTTACCACCTATGTCACGTTTAGATCACCACTTTTCAAGGAAAATACATGCTGTTTTTGTATAACCAGATCACTTTCCTGTACACCTGAATCTAACACAACATTGTAAATCAACTATAGCCCAATAAAAAAATACACTCAAACACGTTTATTGTTAGAATTAGAGTATGCATAATTTCAGATTTCTCTGATATTTGGGACAGCAGTTCAGTACCTTGGATCTCATCCTTATGGATAAGTGATCTTATCTGAGCCTCAACTTCTTACCTTTAAAATGGGGATAATACCGTTACTGTCATAGTTGAACGAGACTATGTTGGTGAAGTACCTATCATTAAGCCCTAAGATTTGTGGTTCTGGATGCCCAGAGCCCTTTCTGTCTGGGGAGAATGCAAAGGTGGATGCAAGACAGGGCTTGCCCTACGCCAGTGAAAGCCACAGGGAGGCAGATCCATTTTCTACTCTTGACCCCTGACTGTTAGTGCGTGGGTGGTGGCCAAAGGGTGGCCGTGAGGCTGGGGGCATGGCAGCAAGGACCCAGGATGAGCAGAGTTCAGAAGGACGTGGGCTGGGCTTTGCTGACCTTGTGTGTATCTGTGCTCAGCGGTGTCCGATTCTTTGTGACCCCACGGACTGTAGCTCACCAGGCTCCTCTGTCCAAGGTATTCTTTAGACAGGAATACTGGGGTGGGTTCCATTTTCTCCTCCAGGGGATCTTCCTGACCCAGGGGTTGAACCTGTGTCTCTTGCATCTCCTGCATTGGCAGGTGGATTCTTACCACTGAACCACCTGGGAAACCCTTAGTTTCTGCCTAAGTACAGTTCTCCTAACAGTTCCAGGAACTAATTTATATCCTTGGAACAAAGTCCTGTGTACCTCAAATTAGAAAATCTGCTGCTGTTTGCAACCAAAAGCACTGAATAGTGTAAGTTTCAACTTTAATTTGAGTGTAAGTATGCAAAATTAATAGTTAAAGAAAGATTTTGATTGGTGGATTGTTGAATTATTCCTGAGTTTTATTCCACAAAATAATTTCAATTGTGAAAGAAAAGCTAGATAACACAAAAGATGCCTGTTTTTTGGATATTTCAATATAAAACATATTTTCTAGCCTCAGAAAGCAGAGTTTCAGCCATCCTGTAGTTGTCAGCCAAGAAGATTGTCTAAGACATAGGGTCACAGATGTAGAAAACAAACATTTGTTTGCCAGGGGGAAAAGGTTGGGGGGCGGTGGGGGGAGAGGGATAAATTGGAAAATTGGGATTGACATATACACACTACTGTATCTAAATTAGATAACCGATAAAAACCTACAGTATAGCACGGTGAATGCTACACAGTTTCTGTAATGGCATATATGGGAAAAGAATATAAAAAAGAGTGGATATGTATATTATATAATTGATTCACTTTGCCATACACTTGAAACTAATATGACATTGTAAATCAATTATACGCCAATACAAATTGATTAAGGAGAAAAAAAGAAGATTGCGGATGGCTGCGGGCACTTATCATCCTGGGCTGCCTGGATGAGTTAGCTGGGTCCTGGGTAGCTTATCTTTCTTCCAGCTCAGGATGGTATATCCCAGCTCTGTTTCTCAGGGAATCAGCAATTTCCTCTCATTCCCTCACCCCCACTAGACCTTGAAGAGACTGAATGGAAATACCTCTGAAATCCATTAATAAGAGGACAGCAGAAACATAGTTCACACTTGTGTGTCATAGACGTGCCTCAGTATTAAAACACAGATTCCTGGGCATAAATCACATAAGGATATAGAAAGGCCACTAGCCATTGTACCGGAAGGTGTTTGCCCTTCAAATAAAGC
This sequence comes from Ovis canadensis, assembly GCF_042477335.2. Classification (NCBI taxonomy): domain Eukaryota; kingdom Metazoa; phylum Chordata; class Mammalia; order Artiodactyla; family Bovidae; genus Ovis; species Ovis canadensis. Next base: position 73,139,392 of record NC_091252.1, read on the forward strand.
TGAGGGTCATTTGTTCAGTTTTTGAAGTTAAATGTCATGTAGTTTTGAAATTTTCATTGGGATTTGAAGCCAGTAACTAAAAACAAGCCAACAAAACAAAATAAACCCCAAACTACTGCTCTTTATCTCCCCAAACAGTTCTTATTCTCTCACATCACACTCACCAGGACAGTTTTCTTGACAGGAACTTCTGTTTCCTTTCTTCCTCCCTCTCTCTCTTTCTTTCTGTTTTTCTTTCTTGTGACGAATATATGATGTTTCGTTTTGAAGCACTCTTTAAAGGAGAGAGGTGAAATTTTCCCTCTCTGTCCTTGGCTGCCCACCCTCTCCACGCTTGTCTTGGGAATGAAGTCAGAGAGGATGATACCATAGATGTCTGATGATTTTAAAATAGGGTTAACATAGGTTCCCCTTAAGAGGGGAAGACATTTGGATCACCTGTATTCTAGGTTGATGATAAAACTATCTTATAAAATTGGTTAATTTTGCTGGGTTTCAACTATTTACTATGCTGGAAACAAGGGCCTGCAAGGAGGTCCAAGGGGAAGAAATTGATGATGAAGGAGGCCTTGACTTACAGCTTTTACTAGCAGTAAAATCTGAAGCCTTGAAAAATCTCAATAGTGCCCAATTACATAAAACCAAGTTAATATTTCTTGCATTATCAATATTTAAAAGCCACTTGGTGGACCATGTTGGGACACCTATATTTTGTAGTTTGTAAGGAAACAGCTGTGGTCGCATTTATAGTATTCCATTGGATAATGTGCTTCCAATTCAGGATGTGCAGTTTCTCACTGGTCATGTTTACAGACGTGTTTGCATCCAGTTCAGTTCAGTTCAGTTGCTCAATTGTGTCTGACTCTCTGCAACCCCATGGACTGCAGCACACTAGGCTTCCCTGTCCATCACCAATTCCTGGAGCTTGCTCAAACTCATGTCCATCGAGATGGTATATCTAGAAAGTGAAAGTGAAAGTGAAGTCGCTCAGTTGTGTCCGACATTTTGTGATCCATGGACTGTAAGCTCCTCCGTCCATGGGATTCTCCAGGCAAGAATACTGGAGTGGGTTGCCATTTCCTTCTCCAGGGGATCTTCCTGACCCAGGGATCGAACCCAGGTCTCCCACATTGCAGGCAAACGCTTTAACCTCTGCACCACCCAGAGTGTCCCCTAAAAGTTAAAATGAAATCTTGGAAGAAAAGAGGCAACTCATTTTCCTCACCTCCTTCTCTTTTTAAGAAACTTCTCTTTGAATTTAATGTTTTTGCGTGATATTATTTCCCTCTAATAGTTAAATATTTTTGAAAATTACTCTGAAGTCTTCAGTGACTCCTTTCTGTATCAGAGACACACTTTGCAGCAGCCCCTTCTCTTACTCACTGCAACGATCTGACCTCCATATTGACATACATCTCAGATATGATCAGAGGGACGCTATCTTTCGAAAATAAACCAAAGAGAAATGTAGTTAGCAAAATCTAGTTAAGAGAATCCATTTAACATTGTGATGTAATAGAAACAAATTTCTTTTCTTGCCTCACTGATATTTACAAGTTACTTGAAGCCATTTTCAGACACCTCTGTTTGCTGCAAGCATAGGTAACAGCTGGTAACGTTTATAGCATTCCGTTTAATAATATACTTCAGAGTCCAGATTTAAGATTTCAGATCTGTATTTTATAGGCATATGTGCTTCCAGATATCAGAAGACTTTGAAGTTGGATAAAATCATAAAACAGAAAGCATATCATTCTACCACACATTTTTTAAACTTTTTTTTTTGCAAGTCAAGTATTACTATTAGTATGATGGCTCTTTTTTATATTGCTTTAATTTTGAATACTCTTAAGATCTTAAACTATTCTCCTTCCTACAAAAGTCATTCTTAGCAGTTTCTTTCCATACCTACCCCATAATACAAAAATGCAACCCTGAAAACAATTGAAAACAAATTTGTTTTGAAAACAACTTTTAATATGAAATACTGTTGAATTTTATGATAAGTCTTATTGAATTCTCCAGTTTTTTTATTTTTTAATTTTACTTTATTTTACTTTACAATACTGTATTGGTTTTGCCATATATCAACATGAATCCGCCACGGGTGTACATGAGCTCCCAATCCTGAACCCCCCTCCCACCTCCTTCCCCATACCATCTCTCTGGGTCATCCCAGTGCACCAGTCCCAAGCATCCTGTATCCTGCACTGAACCTAGACTGGCGATTCATTTCTTACATGATATTATACATGTTTCAGTGCCATTCTCCCAAATCATCCCACCCTCTCCCTCTCCCACAGGGTCCAAAATCTGTTCTATACATCTGTGTCTCTTTTGCTGTCTCGCATACAGGGTTATTGTTACCATCTTTCTAAATCCCATATATATGTGTTGCTGCTAAGTCACTTCAGTCGTGTCCGACTCTATGCGACCCCATAGACAGCAGCCCACCAGGCTCCCCCGTCCCTGGGATTCTCCAGAAGAACACTGGAGTGGGTTGCCATTTCCTTCTCCAATGAATGAAAGTGAAAAGTGAAAATGAAGTCACTCAGTCATGTCCGACCCTTAGTGACCCCATGGACTGCAGCCCACCAGGCTCCTCCGTCCATGGGATTTTCCAGGCAAGAGTACTGGAGTGGGGTGCCACTGCCTTCTGCGATATATATATGTTAGTATACTGTATTGGTGTTTTTCTTTCTGGCTTACTTCACTCCGTGTAATAGGCTCCAGTTTCATCCACCTCATTAGAACTGATTCAAATGTATTCTTTTTAATGGCTGAGTAATACTCCATTGTGTATATGTACCACTGCTTTCTTACCCATTCAGCTGCTGATGGACATCTAGGTTGCTTCCATATCCTGGCTATTATAAACAGTGCTGCGATGAACATTGGGGTACACGTCTCTTTCAATTCTGGTTTCCTCAGTGTGTATGCCCAGCAGTGGGATTGCTGGGTCATAGGCAGTTCTATTTCCGGTTTTTTAAGGAATCTCCACACTGTTCTCCATAGTGGCTGTACTAGTTTGCATTCCCACCAACAGTGTAAGAGGGTTCCCTTGTCTCCACACCCTCTTTAGCATTTATTGCTTGTAGACTTTTGGATGGTAGCCATTCTGACTGGTGTGAAGTGGTACCTCATTGTGGTCTTGATTTGCATTTCTCTGATAATGAGTGATGTTGAGATCTTTTCATGTGTTTGTTAGCCATCTGTATGTCTTCTTTGGAGAAATGTCTATTTAGTTCTTTGGCCCATTTTTTGATTGGGTCGTTTATTTTTCTGGAATTGAGCTGCATGAGTTGCTCGTATATTTTTGAGATTAGTTGTTTGTCAGTTGCTTCATTTGCTATTATTTTCTCCCATTCCGAAGGCTGTCTTTTCACCTTGCTTATAGTTTCCTTTGTTTTGCAGAAGCTTTTAATTTTAATTAGATCCCATTCTCCAGTTTTTGAGCAGAATGTGTTGGGAAAAGCATGGTCTGTGGATTCTGACCCATCTTTTGTTCAAACCGTATTTCAGTTAGATACCCCTGCACTTAACCTCAGTGAGCTTTGCTTTACTCTTTCATGAAGTGGGTAAAACAATGCCAACTTACAAAGTTGTTTCAAGGATTAAATGAGAATGACTGTAATAGCTAATATTCATAAAGGAATTTCTACATGCCAGAAACAGTGGGGGAGGAAAACCGTTTCCTCTGCCCTCTTAGGTTCTGTGTCTGGGGACCTGTGAATGTCACTGAGAAAGACAGATTAACAAGAGAGAAGGAATACACACTTATTAATATTTTACATGCACAGGAATTCACAGGAAAGAAGTGAAACTCAAAGGAGGGGTTAGACTTGGGAGCTTATGTAACATTTTGACAACCAAAAGAGGGTTTGGATTTCAAGGGACTATAAATTGTGGGGAAGTAACTAGGAAATATTTGGGGGAACTAGTGGAAGACACAGGTTATTTTAGTAAAGTTTGTTTATGCAGAGTCATCTTGGTTTTGACTCTCTCTCATAATAAAGGTCACTTTCCTCATTTTGGAATAGGAGTGTGGGGAGAACTTAAACTACCTTCACAAACGGAAATTTATGCCTGCATGCAGGCAAGTAAGGGGAAGGCAGAGAAGTCTTCCTTTTTTCTGTTGAGTCTTAATTTCCTTTAGCTTAAAAAAAACTTTATGCCAAATTGGCTTATTTGTGGATGACATATCCTGATTCCTTTCAGTACTGTGCAGAGGGCTTTATGCAGATCAAGTGTCCTTGGAAAAGGTGCCACATTAATTAGGGCAGAGAAATATGAATGTCCCTTCCTATGTCATTACAAATTCTCCTAAGAGTGACTTTTGATTAGGACATAATAGTCTAAAGGACACTTCCTAATGTACTTTGCCATTTCCCTATTGTTGAAGAGCATTCAGATGGTTTCCGCTCTTTGTTTTGCTATTAAACACTGCAGTGAATATCACTGTGCCTGGATTTGTATCTGCATTTTGGAATTTTCACCCTTAGTATGAGGCCTCAAAATAAAATTAATGCGTCAAAGGATTCTAACACTTTGAAGCCAATTTGCTTTCCAGATTGATTGCCCTATTTATTGATCTCATTCCATCCTTGCTATTGTAATTTAATCTTTTTCTAGTTGATAGGCGCAGAATGGTACTTTGTTTCAACTGAAGTTTTTAACATTACTAATGAATTGGGCAATAAAAATTTACTGAAAACCTGTGTTTTCTCTGTTGAGAACTGTTTATTTATGTCTTTTTTCTATGTATCTGTTGCTTTGGTGTTTTCCTCGTTGATCCCAGGACTTCTTCATATGTTAAGATTATTAACTCTTTTTTCATTATCTGTTTGACTTTAATTCGGTTTGTGCTAAATGTGGTGATTGAGAAAATTTAAAGTTTAATGGAGTAAAATCTAGCAATCTGTTTCTATTGTAACTTATTCCCTTGTTTTTATGATCTAAAAGTCTTTACCTTCCAGAGATCAGAAAAAAATTGTTAAAGTGTATTCTTCTAAGTTTTATTTTTGGTTTAAGTTTTTTCCATTTAATTTTTTGGTCAGTCTAGAATTTGTTTTGATGTGTGGTGTAAGGGGAAGATCAGAGTATTCTTTGGTCTGTACCATAAGACTGGGCCCACAGAACTTGGGTCCCATTAAAAATAAATGAACAAGACATCTGAAACAAGACACGCAAAGCCAAGTAATCAATTAATGGATTTTTTTCTTGGAAAAAAACTGTCTTTTCAAAAGCAAGAAACTTAGAAAATTTTTTGTAACCCTAGGTTTAACTTAAGATTTAAAAACACAAGAAAGTCTCTTTTTTTCCTCTTAATTATTGAAGGCATACAAAATATTGTGCTACATTGCTTCACTCATGTCCAAGTCTTTGCGACCCTATGGACTAGAGCCTGCCAGGCTCTTCTGTCCACTGGATTCTCCAGGCAAGAATACTGGGGTGGGTTGCTATTTCCTTCTCCAACAAAACACTACTTTTACTTTATTCTAGAAAATCCATTAGAACAAACTCAGGGAGATAGTGAAGGACAGGGGAGCCTGGCATGCTGCCCCCCATAGGGTCACAAAGAGTCGGATACGACTTAGCGAATGAACAACAAAGAAAATCTGTATCTTGGTATGTAAACACTCTGAAACTTATATCTGTATCTATATCACTTATATTTATATCTAGTCTTTATTATCCACAGTCATGCATACATTCTTCGTTTGGCCACTACTCACCTTCTAAGGACTTGCTGGGTTAATTCTCTGCTGCCACACTGTAAGTTTGGACCTCAAGAGGGTATCCTGATTGAGATTGAAGCATATACATAAATAAATCCCCAGCCAATGCTTGATTTGAATAGATATATGGGAGTTGGGGATGGAATTGACCAGATGCTGAACCATATGATAAACACAGAGGGTCATGGTGTGGTATAAAAACTGGGCATTTATATGGTACAGCTGGCTGTGCATAATCTTCTACTAATTTATAAGGCAGGAGCATCTGGTCTCTAGCTGCTGCTCTTTCCAATTTTCTAACGGCCTTCTCCTTGAGTCTCTTGTTTAATCGAGCAGCTCCCCCCCGCCCAACAAACAAGCTGCGGGAAAGAAGGGGGGTGGTCACACCAGGGAAAAACAACATGGTCCTGAATATGCCTTTCAGAGAAGAAAGGCAGAAATAACTCCAGGAAGATTCTTGGTCTCATTCTAAACAAGACTTCTTTCTTGGCTGGTAGCATTTTGAACACGGTCTTTTACATGGAGCGTCTTGGTTGCTATCATTGGGCAGGGTCTTCCTCTATAAGAAGTTTCTCTTTGTCCCTTAATCTATTAGAGAATTTAGGTCAAATGAAAGCCTCATATTGCTTTCAACCAGAATTAGTGTTAGCTTCTGTTTACTTTGAATTGACTAGCATTACTGGGGACCCTGCAGGCAGAATTGGGAAGCAGGCTCTATGACTCACTCCTCACCCTACCCCTCCCCTCAAAACATACCTTCGAGGGAATCTGCCTCCCTACTCACTGTTCTTTCCTCTGTTATCATTTTTTCTTCCTACCTCCTGCCAGGACGAGGTGGGGTTATGGAGGTGGCATACGCTTTATTACCTACTAGACTAGGATCAGCATTCTACTCCCTATCTACCTAAACCCACTCATGTATTAGGCGATGAAGGTTTAGAATATTCTTATTTTAAAAGGGACTTCCATCATTGATTTCAAAACATTCAAAGAAATGAGCATCTTCATGATGAAATTTTGTTTCCTGAGATGCATGGATCATATACTTAAAGAAAAGAAGCTCTTTAACTTCAAATGATGCTATTTGGGAAGAAACCCACTGGTCTAGGCTTTAGAAGAACTTCAGTCCTGATTTTGCCACTCATAGCTTTGTGATGTTGGCCATGTCACTTAGCTTCTCTGAGTCTCTGTTTCCAGAATGTTATGGTGGGGCTAATAAGACCATCAACTCATTTTACAAGAATATCTTTTAAGATGTAAGACATTAGGCAAATATAAGTGACTAAGATTAGATCCATGGACATGTAGAGTATTAGAGCTATTCATAATTTATTTAACCGTGTCCTCGACAATTTCTTCTCACCCCCTCCTTCAGGTTTAGCCATTTCTTCTGGGGCTGTATGCTGTGCTTGATGGCCCATGAGCTTCCCACCATGCCCTAATCCAACCTAACACTACCTTCACTGCTGGCACTCTGGGTTTTTATGTAGTGAACATTTTTAACTCCTCTGATCTTAAGAATCACTAGGGATACTCTCCTGGTATATTTAATCTGTATATTTAACCGATGTCCCAGGTGATTTTTATGATCACTTGAGTCTGAGATACATGAATTCAATAAATATGAAAGTAGAAAGATGTCCTCAAGATCATTTAAGCCAGTGGTACTCAAAGAATGTCTTTCCAACCGGGAGAATCAGTATCATCAGGGACTTGTTGGAAGCATCAATTATCAACCCTCTGTTGAGTAGACACCCTGGAGGGGAACCCACTGACTTGTATTGTAACAAGCCCTCCAGAGATTCTCACATAGGCTAAAGTTCCAGACCACCGGCTTAGAGCAGCCCTCTCCTGTTCTTGATTTTACACATGAGAAATGTTGATACTCTCTTCTCTCACTTTGGGACCTTGAGTGTTGTACCACAGTCCCTAAAAAGATTGTGAACAGGATGGAATGACAGAAGGTAGGGAGCCACTGAGGATGGGGCATCAGTGAGTGTGGTCCTTAACTCTCTCTCTCTCTCCCTCCAGAGTGAGGTCTTGCCTGTGCAAATAAGGAACCATGTTTACCAAGGATATTGCTGAAAGACACAAGCTTCTGGAGAGCCATGTCCCTGTGGTAAACCAGAGCCTGGTGTTACCAGTGACTCTCCACCTAAGAAATCCCCTGAGAACCCAGAAACCAAGGAGCCCCAGTTCCCTCCAGAGAAAGACATGCTTCACCCTTGGAGAAGTTTCAGCTCTGCTTTTGGTGGTTAGTGTCTGCTCATTCTCAGGATGGTTGATGAATGAATTCTAATTAGTGCTGCCTAAGAGTCATCTGGAATTGTAACCTATGGGTGGACACTAATGCGGTTAGATCACACATCTTCTTACATCACAGTGGTGAGGAAGAGTGAGTGTTCAGCAGCTAGTCCACACATCCTTGGTGAGCGCAAAACCAGTGTTCTGAACTTTAGCCATTGACTACAATTTTCACAGTGTTTTCAATATTCAAGGACAATATGTTCTATTATTTAATACTTTTTATTTACTGAAATTTAGAAACTCTTTAAAAATAGTTTTGAATTTATAAAGAATTTATGAAGATAGTACAGAGGTTCCCCATATACCTACACTTAATTTCCCTTATCATTATCTGATGTTGGTAATATACACTTGTCATAATGAATGACCCAATCATGATACCTTATTATTAAAGTCCATGCTTTCTTCAGAAATCCTTAATTTTAACTTAATGTCCTTTTTTTCTGTTTCTTGATCCCATTTAGGATATCACATTAAATTTAGTTGTCATATTATATTTGGGTTTTAACCCAGACCTATTGAACAGTGAACTGATGCAAAATGATGATACTCTGTGTCATGTTATTGCCATGGGTGTTAAAGCTCTTTGCCTCTGACCCAGGAGTCTCATGTCTGCTGTCAGCATTGAAAAAATATTGACAGGCTAATTTGTTAGCTTCTAATTGGGGTAAACTATCAGATCTCTTACAGTTTTTGAAAACTTGGTGTTATACAATTGAGATATTCAAAAGAATATGGAATATATTAAATTTAGAGATATCGAGAATAATTCACTTAAATTGTAAAAGCCCTCTTAAAAGTGATTGTTTAAAGGTTGCCAGATTTATAAACAGAGTAATAGGGTTTATAAGTTGAACTGAGAAACCAAGAATAATAAGGGATTTGAATTTGTCATTCTCATAAATCAAGCATTAATTGAAAATAATCCCAATATCCTCTGAATAATTTTTTTTCTGGCAAAAAAGCCGTTGCTAAGGATGTCATAAAACTCATGTTTTATATCATGAAACTCATGTGTGGGCTTAGTCACTCAGTCATGTTCAACTCTGAGGCTCCATGGACTGTAGCCTGCCAGGCTTCCCTGTCCATGAAATTTTCCAGGCAAGAATACTGGGGTGGATTGCCATTTTCTACTCTAGAGAATCTTCTGGACCCAGGGATAGAACCAGTATCTTCTGCATCTCCTGCTTTACAGGCAGATTCTTTACCACTAATGCCACCTGGGAAGCTCCATAGACTCATACAAATAATCCCAAGCTTGATCTTGGGTTTCTGTCCTATGAGAACCCATCCTAGAGATGAATTTATGTCATGAACTCTTACCTCAACCCTATTTTGAGAATACTCTCTAAAATTCCTCCTCATCAAAGTGGGCATACCCCTTTCATATTCCCAATGTCTCTCTCTCCATCCTTTTAAAGAAAATCTGGGATGGGACTTCTGGGCTTGACCACTATCCAAGGAGAACAAACAATGCCTAGGAAATGACACTCAGTTGGAAGAAGAAACAATTACTCTAGGAGAGCTCTCTGCTCAGAGCTGCCCACAAGCTGCTCTCTGCTTATCTCCATCATTGCAACTTTGTCAAGAGTGGCTTGCTCTCTCATGCTAACTTATGGAGAAGGATAGGCAGCAGCTTGTACAGAATGATAAGAAAAGCTCCCGCTCCTGTCCTCCTCACCACTTCTCCCATGATCTCAGTGGTTCTACTCTTGTTTCACTAAATTATCTGACAAATATGAATTGAACATCTGCTGTGCATTGGTTTTGTTCTAGAGAATGAACAGGCAGCTGTGGGAGCAAAACCAAGCCAAACAAAATGACAGCCCTAGTGGAGGAGGGAAAGACAAACACTCAACAAGATAAATAAGTAAACTACATTGCATCAGGTGGTTTAAGTGCTGTGGGGGAAAATGAGGAGTAGAGAGAATTGTAATGGGTAGTCTGCAACTTTAGATTGAATGATGAGGGAAACCTGAGGGGTAAGGCAACCTTCCAGTAAATACTTGCTAGAGGTGAGGGCATGAGCCTATGGATTTCTAGCACAGCTCTCCAGGAAGCAGCTGGTATAGAGGCCTTGGGGCAAGAGCATTTTCATTCGAGGGCCAAGCAGCGGAGTCAGTGTACTGGAGCAGAATGAGAATAGCTGAAATCAGGAAATGAGGTCTGAGAGATTACGAGCTAAGGAATTAAATCATCCAGGGTCTTGGGGACCATGAGAAGAACTTTGGTTTTTTTTTAACCTTTATGAGATGGGGAGACACTGGAGGATTAGGAGCAGAAGAGTGACATGATCTCATTTACATTTAGAAGATCACCCGGCTACCCTGCTGAGACCAGACAAGAGCGAGGCAAGAGCAAAGAGGAAGACAAGCCAGGTGGCTCTAGAAATCATCCAGATGAGAAAGGCTGTTGGCCTGGAATAAGGTAGTTGTGAGAAATGTTGTATTTTGGAGTTTAGATCCAAGAGAATTTACTGACAGATCAAATATGGGATGTGACTGAAACGGGAGAAACAAAGATGGCCCCAGAGTTTTTGGCCTGAGAACCTGTAACTGTGGAATTGCCATTTGATCGTAGGGCAAGATCAGTGATGAGCTTCCCTAGTGGCTCAGATGATAAAGAATCTGCCTCCAATGCAGGAGACTGGGATTTGATCCTGGGTTGGAAATATCCCCTGGAGAAAGAAATGGCAACCCACTCCAATATTCTTGCCTGGAGAATTCCATGGACAGGGGAGTCTGGTGGGCCACAGTGCATGGATTTTCAAAGAGTCAGACATGACTGAGCAACTAACACTTTCACTTTTCTTTTTCAAGATCAATGAATGCCTCAAGTCCTGCTCAACTCTGCTCCATTCTGGCTGCAACTTAGTGTGGGTCTAACAAGTCTAATTAGGATTTCATCTGACAGGCTTCACAAGTCTATCCTTCAAAAACCCAAATAATAGATATTTCAAAATGCAAAGCAAAAAAATTGAACGATTTATTGAAAGGGATATATGTATATATATATAGTTGACTCATTTTGCTATAAGTAGAAACCAACACAACTTGGTAAAGTAACTGTACTCCAATAAAAATTAATTAAAAAATATAGATTTATTCAGCCCTGAAGTCTACAGGCTCTACAGTGGGATTGCTGGCGATCTCTGGGAGGGCTCGTGGCCAGGGCCACCTCCCAGGACTGCTGCTACTGGTGCCGCTGTCCCCGAGGTGAGTCGCTGCTGACCCATGTCTCCACAGGAGACCCTCCAACATAACAGGGGCTGGTTAAGTATGCTGAGCCCACTGATTGCTCCTCCCAGTCAACAGCCAGCAGAGCAGCATCAGGATTCTTCTGGAAGCTTGAGTGCTCTGTGTAAAGAAGACGTGAGTGTGGAAGAGGACAAGGAAGTGCTGACTCTGTTGTATGACATGTGTCTGAACTGTTACTTTGATCCCCAGACTGGGAAATGCTATGAGTTGGTGTAATGCCTCCTTCCAGGGCAAAGAATGGCCACTCCAGGTGGAGGAGGATAGCAGTTCTGACTCTGCTAAGTTGGCATCACAATGAGTGTCTTGGACAGGCCCATGGAATTAAAAGGAGGGTGGCTCAGTGGTAAAGAATCCACCTGCCAGTGCAGAAGACACAAGAGGTGTGGGTTCAATCCCTGGGTCAGGTAGATCCCCCTGGAGCAGGAAATAGCAACTCACTCCAGTATTCTTGCCTGGAAAATTCCATGGACAGAGGAGCCTGGAGGGCTACACTCCAGGGCGTCACAAAGAGTCAGACAGGATTGAGCAACTGAGCGCTGAGCAAAAGAAATGAAGTTAGCTTGTACACAATGTTCAATGTTAAGACTACCTACATTCTTTTTGTGTATGCATATGTTTTTTATAACTGTGAAGGAATTAATACAGAGACAAGATTATACAAAACTTTATTGATTGAAATAGTGTGATAATATATTCCTAATACAATGAAGAATACGACATATCTTTGTTACAAGGTATTTTATAGTTGGTTAAGAATGCCCAAGCCATATGCCTAAGCATGAAAGCAAAAACGACGTATAGCAAACACGAAACAAAACTTGGTTCTACCTAATAACTTTCACGAGGCAACCATAACGTTTTAAAGCCAGACGTTAGGACTATTGAACTTCAAAAACTTAAATGCTGTTGGCCATGTATAATCCTTACTCCCAACCCATCCCATTGCTGTTAGTTGCCCCTCAAGAGGACAGTAAGCCCCCCAAAAAAGCATAATTCAAAAACACAGATTAAAGTAACTTTAATTTTGAGATGTATGCTCAAATTCACTTTTTATAACTATAGAAAAGCAGTAAGGCTAATTCTCTAGCTCTTTCTCTCTTACTATCTCCCTCCTTGCATTTCTGAATACTTTTTAATATTTATTATTGTCTAGGTGGCTCAGTGGTAAAGACTCTGCCTGCCAATGTAGGAGACTCAGGAGACACAGGTTCGATCCCTGGGTCAGGAAGATCCCCTGGAGTAGGAAATGGCAACCCAATCCAGTATTCTTGCCTGGAAAATTCCATGGAGAGAGGAGCCTGGAGGGCTACAGTCCAGTGGGGTTGCAAAGAGTCGGACACAACTGAACAACTGAGCATGCATGCATACATGTAACTGTGTAAAACCAGAAACTCTATACTTTTGTCACATTTTGAACAATGTTTTATGAGAAATTGTATAAAGGTTCTCCAATTCATATTGTTTCACAAGAAAGACAACCTTTAACACATATGCAAGGCTGAGCCCAAAGTGAGGAAGGCCACTTGAGCCCAAGGTCATAGACCTTTACTCACTGGGGACATGGAGCTGTTAGAAGATTGTTCGGGGGCTTTAATGGCCCTACAGTCTCTATCAGCACCAGCTCCTTTTCCCAATAAACCCACCACCTATGCTATGCTTTCAGCTGCTACCTGGTCCCCAACCATCCCTCATGTCCCCAGTCAAACTGTCATTCAAAAGATCCTTGTATGCAGAGATAATAAAGATCCCACTGGCAGGAGACCCTTCACTGGAAGGGCTGGGTAATGAGTGTGGTATAACTTAGAGTTAGTATAATTAAGTTATAATTTAACTTGTTGCTGAAAATTATTATACCTGATTTTGAGAATAAGGATATAGTCTTCTCAGGCAGTATTAAAAATCAAAACAAAAACAGAAAAAAAATATTAATGTGCTGCTGCTGCTGCTGCTAAGTCACTTCAGTTGTGTCCAACTCCTAGCGGCCCCATGGACTGCAGCCAACCAGGACACTCCGTCCATGGGATTTTCCAGGCAAGAGTACTGGAGTGGGTTGCCATTGCCTTCTCTGAATATTAATGTGAGTATGTGCTAAATGAGGGAACTTATATTGAGTAGGCGTTCTTTGGTGATTAGATGTTATTGTTGATAAACTATTTAGATATTAATCCAGCGATCGTGAGAAGCTTCTTAAAAATACCATTCTTATTTACATACGGTAGAACTTAAAATAAAATATTGATTCATTAAGTAGGAATATTATATAATGGAAAATGAATGTCTTTGAAGTATATTTATATAAAATAGAAACATATGGGAAAATACTTCTTCACATAAAAATTCCACTTATGTGAAAGTTGAATTACCTATGTCATGTTAACTGTCAGTAGAGACTGCAAAAGAATTATATCTGGATCACTTGTTTGTAAAATTATTTTTAAAGATTTATTCAAGAATATTTTTTAAAAATGCCCACACTTCTTTGGTTCTTTAGTTTTTATTTAGCAGACTTGGAAGAATGGAGATTATGTTAGAGATGTTAGAGACAGAAGCAAACTTCTGTATTTCAGAGAGTCCTTTTTTCCTAACTCTTTAAATTCTGATGATTTTGGGGGTGGGGTGGGGAGAAGTGCTGCTTAAATTTAATTTACAAATAAAATATAAAAGAAGAAAGAACTATTAAATAAAGTCCCTGAAGTATAATGGTGAACACTGTGTTAAGAAAATATAAAAACTAACATTGTAACATTGTAAATCACCTATAATTCAATTTAAAAAAAAGAAAATATAAGAATAGCTTTCAATAAGATTCTTCAAAACAAGTCATCTCATTCTCAGAGAGCTTTGAATTGCACTCTGCAGAGTATTTCAAGGACTTTCCACGCATCTCTCTCGGCTTCTCTGACTTTTTCTGTCTAACATGGGCTGGTATATCTCAGCCACTACACAGTAACCAGTGTGAGGTGAGGTAACTTTAATTTCAACAACTCTGTGAGCTCCTTCATACACCTTTTGCTCCTGCACACAAGGGAGAAAAAATGAGATGATAAACAGTTTTCAGTAAGTCATTGGCTTGCTCTATTTTTGATAAAACTAAGTTGTTCATGACCACAGTAGTAGTGGGCTCTAGAGCTACCTCCCAGACACATCCTCCATCTCCCGCATCCTAGTTCCCAGACTGAGAAAGGGACAGGTCACATGGCTGCTGAGGAACCACACGACTCCTTCCTGAGTGATGTCCATTGATTGCCCCAGTGGTCAGAGTCTCTTTTTTAAGAATTTGAACTGTGCAGTGAGGAGAATGGAGTAGACTTGGAGACAACTGTAGACGTGTGACTTACTTCTCCAGTTCTCCTTCCCAGTCATTATAAAACGTGGCAGCACTTTATTTCTTGCTTCCAGCTAGCTTAAGATTGATCTTTGCTGCTGCTGCTAAGTCGGTTCAGTCGTGTCCAACTTTGTGCAACCCCACAGACTGCAGCCCACAGGCTCCACTGTCCCTGGGACTCTCCAGGCAAGAACACTGGAGTGGGTTGCCATTTCCTTCTCCAGTGCATAAAAGTGAAAAGTGAAAGTGAAGTTGCTCAGTCGTGGGGTCGCTCTTAGCAACCCCATGGACTGCAGCTCACCAGGCTCCTCAGTCCATGGGATTTTCCAGGCAAGAGTACTGGAGTGGGGTGCCATTGCCTTCTCCGAAGACTGATCTTTACCTCCTAGTAAAAATCCTCCTCTCCCCTCCACTTTCCTATTTGAACCAGTTTGAATGGATTTCCGTTGTTTTTATAGCCAAAGGAACCCTGTCTTAGATGGATATCAAAAAGGGGAACATTCAGTTAACCACCAGACCAAAGTAAAGGCACCAATGGGAGATTATAATATCATAGCAAAATTGGCACAAATATGTAACGCTCTGATCCAAAAGCCACTTTAAAAGGTGTATAAAGATTCCATAAAAATGAATATTTGTGACCATCAAATGGAATTGAATACTGTTAATATCAATCTTTAGATATACAGGGAAGATCAAATGGAAACCAACTGAGAGATTAAAAAGGTGCAAGCGTGCACACAATTCTGATGGTGATGGTAACCATCAACTGCTTATCAATGAGGGTGAAAGGGAGAAGGAACTAAAAAAAGATAAGGAAAAATGAGAGGGGGTAGAGTAGCAAAAGACAGGACCTGTTCCATGGCTAGAATTTTGCTTAAACAAAAGAAAAATACCAAGAAAAAATACTAAATTTATCTGTCTGAACTTACCTTTTCCAGTGAATTGTTAATTATGAAGACTCGATATACTAGCTCATAGTATTCCATTGACACATTTTCCCCTTTTTGGTCTCTGTATGGTAAGTTGGGAGCATGGAGATTTACCAACAAAGATCCATTAATGTGGGCTATATTTATGACTGGAGGATCTATTTTTGCTGAAAGAATAGGAAATTTTGACAAATCACTAAAAATGTAATATTTCACAGGAACACATAATAACAAATCATTATTAAATTCAGGGATCAGGCAAAAGTTATCATGGAGGGATACTGCTAAGTTGCTTCAGTCGTGTCCGACTCTGTGTAACCCCATAGACTGCAGCCCACCAGGCTCCATCGTCCCTGGGGCTCTCCAGGCAAGAACACTGGAGGGGGTTGCCATTGCCTTCTCCAATGTATGAAAGTGAAAAGTGAAAGTGAAGTTGCTCAGTCGTGTCTGACTCTTTTCCACCCCATGGACTGCAGCCTACCAGGCTCCTCAGTCCATGGGATTTTCCAGGCAAGAGTACTGAAGTGGGGTACCATTGCCTTCTCCTGGAGGGATACTGGTGACACTCAAAATATAGATATCTGAGAAGTTTCTTTGAAGATGATTTTTTATTTGCAAAGACTGATGTATTCTGAATCAGCTTTAAGAGGATATTAATCAACCACTTCCATAGCATGCAGTGATTGTTTCAGAAAATGAACTATAAAGAGTTATTTGGGTGAATATTCTTGGTGTAAGGCAAATATTTTGTAGGCCCTTAAAGAGGTAAAATTTCAAAGCAGCATTAAAATCATTCGAAGACTTGTTTGTATAAGATTATTTCAATGGAACTATGTTATATACTATAGAGTAGCTGGAGAAGGATTGAGAGAGAATTTTTGTTTCTTGAATTTTGGTGTCAATAATCAGATGATCATTAACTAGGAAAGAAAACCAAATAAACCGTCACTTTAATTTCCCCCAGGTTAACTATTTGGGGGCAGGGTTTAAGGTCTGTTTAATTTAATTTAGCAAGTTAAATTCATTTAGTAATTCTAAATGAATTAATTCATTAATTGATTTTGTTGTTGTTTTCTTGTTTGGCATTCATCATGTGTTTTAGTTTGTAGATTTCTATCTTTTATAATTCTTGAAAATAAGCCATGATCAATAAATTTATAGAGAGATAAATTGATATAGAGATCGGGATACATACGCTTTTATTCTAGAATTTCAGTTCAATATCTGTCACTATTTCTTATTTGATTTTTCCATGTCTTAATTTCTTTTTTATTTTTCCATCTTTCTTTCTCAATATTTTGAATGGTTTCTTCAGAGCTGTCTTCTACTCCAATGATTTAAGAGTTGGAGACCAGATAGTAACTGGACAAGAACAGCATTTCTAAACTGATCTTTGCATGTGTGCATGCTAAGTCACTTCAGTCATGTCTGACTCTTTGTGACCCCATAGACTGGAGCCCACAAGGCTCCTCTCTCCATGGGATTCTCCAGGCAAGAATAGTGGAGTGGGTTGACATTTCCTTCTCCAAAACTGATCTGTCACTCCTCTTAAAATCGAAATTTTAATTTAATTGATTATATATTTTTGTTTCTATGAGTTCAATTCGAGTACTTTCCAGTCTATTTGATCTTAGTAATATTTTGTCCTTTGATTATGTTTTTATTCTCCTCTATTATTTCTTTAAACTTATTTATTTTATTATCTGCTTTCAATAATACGAATCCTTAAAGCATTGCTCCAGCCAAGTGCTTATTTCTTACAAACTTGCTCGTGTTGATCTGCTTCCTTGTGTTTTTATTGTGAACACATGTCGAAAGTTGGTACTCATTTTTGTTGCTTCGGTTTGAAGTTTTAAACTTTAAATAAACTTAAAAAAAATCAACCTATAAAATAGATGCAGACAAATAAATCATGACAATATGGCTAAACAAATCTTTACAGATAAACACCCCTGTACAGCTACCACCCAGACAAGAACAAGGACATTACCAGTGCTCCAGAAAACTCCATGTTTTCTCCAATTACTTAACCCCAGAGAAAAACCACAATTGTCCTAGCTTTTATTTCCATGTACATTTGTTTTTGGAATCATGCAATATACACTTTTTTGTCTGTCTGGCTTGTTTCACTCTTTTACTTTTATTTGTACATATATAATTATGGGCTGAATTACGCCCCACCTCAGACTCAGAGGTTGAAGTCCTATCCTTAGCACCTCAGGATATGACTGTATTTGGAGACAGGATCTTAAAAAAACACAGTTAAGATAAACTGAAGTCATATGGGTGATCCCTAATCCAGTGACTGGAATCTTTATAAGACTGAATACAGAGGGATGACCTTGCAAGGACACAGTGAGTGAGGTGGTCAAGGAGCATGGCTTCAGAAGAAACCAAACCTGTGAATACCTTGATCTTGGATATCTAGCCTCCAGAACTGTAGGAAAATAAACTTTTGTTGTTTGAGCCCCCTAGCCTGTGGTAGTTGGCTATGTCTAACACATACATATCCATCCATGATGCATGTATCAAGAATTTGTTTTTTTGATTGCTGTGTGGTATTTAACTGTATGAATAACACAGTTCATCCATTGTGTTATTCACAGACTCTTAGTTTGTTTTTAGTTTTTGGATATTCTGAGTAAAGTTTAATGAACATTCTTTTGTGTGTAGTTTGGGAAACAAGCATTTTGTTGGGACTATAACTAAGGGTGAAATTTCTGGGTGATAGAGTTGATATATGTTTAACTTTTATAAATACTTAAATTTTTTCCACAGTAAAGACACCATTTTTATTCCCATCAGCAGTATATGAAAGATTCTGTTTTTCACTTGACATTATTATATTTTAAAAAGTTTAATTTTGGTCATTCTAGTAAGTGTGTAGTGCCAGTTAATTGTGTTTTAAAGTTGCATTTCCTGCTGACTAGTGGAATTTCATGTTTATTGGCCATTTGAATGTTCCCTTTTGTGAAAAGACTGTTCAAGTCTTTTGCCCCTTATTATTGATGTGTAAGAGTTCTTTGTACATTCCGGACATAGTCCTTTTTCAAAAACATGCATTGTGAATATTTTTTCTCTGTGGCTTGCATTTTCATCATTTTAATGTTATATTTTAATAATCAGAAGTTCATAATTTTAGTGTAGTCCAATTTATCAGTCATTTCCTTCTTCATTAGTACTTTTGGGGGTCTACCTATCTCCAAATCATAAAAATATTCTTCCATGTTATTTTACAGTGGTGGTTTAGTTGCTGAAGTTATGTCCAACTCTTGCAAGCCCATGGACTGTAGCCCACCAGGCTCCTCTGTCCATGGGATTTCCCTGAGCCATCAGGGATTCCCATGTTATTTTATAGAAGTCAGCAAAAGTTTTCTGTAAAGGGCCAGATAATAGATATTTAGGCTTTGTGGGCCATGTATGGGGCTTCCCAGCTGCCTCAGTACGTAAAGAACCTGCCTGCCAATGCAGGAGACATAAGAGATGTGGGGTCAACCTCTGGCTTGGGAAGATGCCCTGGAGGAGGGCTTGGCAACCCACTCCAGTATTCTTGCCTCGAGAAACCTATAGACAGAGGAGTCTGGCAGGCTACAGTCCATAAGGTCCCAAAGAGTCAGACATGATGGAAGTGGCTGGGCACACACACGCATACATGAGCCATATGTCTCGTTGTAACTGCTTGACTTTACCATTGGTGAGTGAAAGCAGTCACAAACAAAGTGTAAATGAATGGGGGTGGCTTTGCTCCAATAAAATGTGATTTTATAGAAACAGAAGTAGGTCAAGTTTGGCCCACAGTCTGTAGTTGCCAAGTTTTACTGTTTTCATTTCGCCATACTTGATTTTGAAAATGAGGGATGTAGGGGACCAAGATTTCTTGTTTTTCCAACTGATCCAGTCTCCTTCATTAAAAAGGACAGTGGTTACTTTACTGAATGGCACCATGGACATGGATCACATGACCTCATCTGTGTAGTGCTGCTTCTGAACTTGGGTCTGAGCATTTGCTTCTGCAAGGTATCCCATGGCACCGTCAGCCTGGTACAGCCTCAAAGTGGTGTTTTCTGGAACATAAGGTTGTATGCATTTGAATCTCAAAACTTTCTGTATTTAGGAAACATTTGATTCTTAACAGTCAAGACTGAAACATACACCTTTCTTTGTTTCTCTAAAGGGCTTTTCCCTAGTCTGCACTTTTATTGAGAGTAGAGCCCTATGTGGGGGCAAGAATTTCTGGGAGTGCACTCCCCATGCTGCGCTGGCTATGACATTGTCTTCTGTTCAGGGAATGGCTGTTTCCCCTCCCAGGGTCTAGTTACTACTAGTTACTAAATTGGGCAAATGTCCTCAGGGCAGGGGGACTTCACTTGGTTTCTTCTCTGGTTTCTAGCTGCTCTGTTTTGGCACCTGGGGATTTCCTTCCTTTTCTTTCATGTTCCTCTATAGAGTTAAGAGAATGTGGTATATTATATTCAGAATTTCTAAGCCTCTTAGAAAAGGGGGATTCATTTTAATTTGTAACCAAAAAAATTGTTAATTCACTTTTCAACTATGTTGGAAACTTTGCCCAATTGCCTGAAGAAGGAATTCTTATTTGTTTACGTTTTAATCATGCAAAGTGGTTGATATTTAATTCTGTTTATGGTTTTCATGCTCCAAATTCTGGTGACCATAGACCTCCTGCCTATCACTTGAAAGATGAGAAGCATGAGTCAGTTTTGTAGGCCAGTATGATATGTATAGGGCTTCCTGGTAGCTCAGCTGGTAAGGAATCCGCCTGTAATGCAAGAGACCCTGGTTCAATTCCTAGGTTGGGAAGATCCCCTGGACAAGGGATAGACTACCTACTCTAGTATTCATGGGCTTCCCTTGTGGCTCAGACTGTAAAGAATCTGCTTGCAATGTGGGAGATCTGGGCTTGATCCCTAGTTTGGGAGGATCCCCTGGAGGAGGGCATGGCAACCCACTCCAGTATTCTTGCCTAGAGAATCCCCATGGCAGAGGAGCCTGGGGGGCTACAGTACATTTGGTCACAAAGAGTCAGACATGACTGAGTGACTAAGCACAGCATAGCACGATATGCATAACTGATTTTCTCCTAGTAATATTTGTTCTTTCTGGCCTAAGTTATGACTGTTGAAGAATTTTCCTTGAATCATGTGCATACAGACCTCGTCCTTTGAATGTATCGGCTTATTATTTTAGATTCTGGTTGTTTGATGTGTTATTTGATCCTACATACAGATGAAGCACATAATGTCAAGCACTGACCTAGGAACACCAGAGAACCTGACTTACAGACTTCCTAAGGGCTCCTGATCTGTGATCTATGATGGAGGAATCTGTGACTCAGAGACCATTATCAGCTTTTTCACTGGACTGCGATTGTGTTACAATGGCCAATTTAAGATTACTTGACCTCACAGCACTGTTTTATTCATTGACTTCTCTTTCCTTGAGATAGTCACAAATAATGCCGTCCCCTGATTTCCTCCTACGTCTTTGGCTGTTTCTTTTCAGTCTCCTTTTAAGATTTATCCTCCCTTTCTTTAGGATTGACTGGTTGGGTCTCCTTTCAGTCCAAGGGACTTTCAAGAGTCTTCTCCAACACCACAGTTCAAAAGCATCCATTCTTTGGCGCTCAGCTTTCTTTATAGTCCAACTCTCACATCCATACATGACTACTGGAAAAACCATAGCCTTGACTATAAGGACCTTTGTTGGCAAAGTAATGTCTCTGCTTTCTAATATGCTGTCTAGATTGGTCATAACTTGGTAATCCTTGGGGACTCAGAATACTACTTCTGAACACAAAATGGATCAAAGATTTAAATGTAAGAGCTAAACTATAAAACTCTTAGAAGAAAACTTAGGATAAGTCTTCATAGCCTTAGATTTGGCAAAGGATTCTGAGATATAATGCCAAAAGCATGAGCAACAAGAGAAAAAATAAGTGGACTTGACTTCATCAAAGTTAAATACTTGGGGCTTCAAATGATGCCATCTAGAAAGCTCAAAGAGAAAACACAGAATGGGAGAACATACTTGAAAATCACATATCTGATAAGATATTGTTGTCCATAATACATAAAAAACTTCAAATTCAGTGATTAAAAACAAAGCATTCAATTTCAAAATGGGCAAAGGGTCTGAATAGACAGTTCTCCAAGGGAGATATGCCAAAGGCCAATAAACACATGAAAAGATGCTCAATATCACTAATCGTCAGGGAAATGCAAATCAAAATCACACGAGAGACCACTTCATATCCACTAGGACTGCTATAATCAAAGAGTCAGATAGTGGTGCTGAGGATGTAGAGAAATAGGAATCCTCATACTCTGCTGATTGGAATGGAAAATGGTGCATCTGCTTTGGAAAACAATGCAGCATTTCCTCAAATGATTAAACAGAGTTATAAGGTGACCAACTGATTCCACTTCCAGGTATATACCCAGGAGAATTAAAACATTTCAACCCAAAAACTTGCATATGAGTGTTCACAGGTACTCTATTCATAGTAGCATAAAGGTGGAAATAACTCAAACAACCATGCATCAACTAAGGAAAGTATAAACAAAATGCAGTGTATTCAGGTACTGCAGTGTTTTTCAGCAGCAAGAAGAAATGAAGTACTGATATATATTACAACATTAATGAATCTTCAAAACATTACATGCTAAATGAAAAAAGCCAGTCACAAAAGATCACATATTATGTGATTCTATTCATATGAAATATGACCAATAAATGGTGCTATTTCTTCCATGGACAGAATTCACTGGTCTAGGATACAGGAAGTAAAAAATGGAGGGGCAATTCTCACTTTTAAACACAGTGAATGATTCATCAAATGGTTTGTTTCCCATACACTTGATCCTTTCCTTCTTCTGGGTTATAACAACAACAGTTTCCAAGAATTGGAAGTTAAGGCTGCCTCCTGATGGTTGGGAGATTTTTACGCCATTTAACCAACAAGGAGGAAAGAGGTCCTTGTGTTGTCTAGGGTGACTGGTTCCAATTATCAAAGTGAAATAGAGCTGTTATAAATACATTGGGGTCAAATATGCTAGGCATCCTCAGAAGTGCTTCTTAGAACTCCTATTTTCAGAGATAAAAATTAATGTAGGCTATGTTAAACTAATAGAATAAAGATCAAAAGGACACAAACCCCTGAAAAATGAAAGGCTGAGGTGCTGGCTGAAAAGAAAGCAGATGCTGAGTTAATCATGAGAGGAGAAGTTATGAATATTAACTACAGCTTCATGACTAGTTGCATTGTGAGGACTATAATATCTGTATTTTTGTTCTTGTTTTGTTATGCATATCTTTGTACATACACTTTAGACACATTTTTCTCATATATTTTGTCTACTATTTTATATGAAGTCCATTAGTTTTTTAAAAATAATTTTCATCAGAAGTTATAATACATTATTCTGAGATTATGACTAAATTAGAAGGAGAACAAACATTATTGAGAATTGGATACAAGAGAGTATTTTGGATCTCCTGTTTTGGAGAGGTAACTCAAAGCCTTAATTTTCTCAATAGAAAAATTGTCTAAAGTATATTTTCAAGAACGTAACCCTCATGCTTAGGAAGGGCAATGTGAATCCTTTCTGCTATATAAAAATACTTTCTTTTCTAGATGGCAACATCCAGGCAGTAGGATGGAGTGTCAGCTTCATAATCAGAGGCAGCCCATTTTGAACCCCAACTTGGCTTATATAGGCTGTGAGACCTGGGCTATTTCCAAAGAGTCTGTCCCTTGATTTTCTGGACAGTAAACAAGAACAGTAAAATCCATCTGCTAAGGTTGTTCTGAAAATGAGATCAAATGAGATGATGGTGTGCACCTCAGCAAAGCCCAGGGCCTGGTAGCTAGCTAGCCAGGCTCCGTGAGGGCTATTGAAGGTCAGGGAAAGCAAATGCAAAGAAATGCCATGGAACTCACTTTCCCACCATGGAGTGAACCGCTGTGTCATGGTCCAGCCTGAGTGGATCCCAGCCAGAGTTGTCTTCACTCTCCCATAATAAGGTTCCCATATATCTGACGTTTCATTGGTAAGGTCACAGAAGAACTCTCGAATCCCCCAGCAGTTCTCTTTATTTTTCCACTGTCTCTCTCCATACCTAGAGACAGAAGAAGACAAAATCTGAGTTCCTTTATTCCACTGGAGAAGTTTTTTTCAGTCTATTCAGTTTTCAGACTGGTTGGCATTTGTCCTCCAATATCATCAGCACCCCTGTGAAAGCTGACAGTTGCTCCTAAGTCTCTTTAAATGTTTTTTTCTTTTTGTTAATAAAAGTGCTATCTTGTTGAAAGATAAATTCAAGCCTGATAAGCTTCTGTCCCTAGCATAAGGGTTTTTGGGTTTTTAGTACTTAGGCAAGCTTTTCTTCTGGTGTCTGAACCAACTTCCATTTTTGACTACGTCCTTCAGCCTCCTGGGGTTTCAGTGCTTTGTGGTTTTCCTCACTTCTCATCAGCCTGCTGTTGAGTAATACGCCTGGTTCTGAGAAGTTGCTACCACTTTTCATCTCAGGTGATGTTTACTCAACACCTAAGGCCAATCTCTTTTTTTGACAACTGATCAGAGGTGGTAGTGAGGGTTAGCTGAGTTTTGCAATTAGAGGGTGGGAGAGAGGGAGGAGAACCCAAGAACATAATGTGTCAAAGAGTCAGATACAGTAATTCAGCCTAACACTCTGGGATGGTATAACAGGAAAAGGGAAGATTATTAGTCACAGATCAGAGAAAACGCAATAAGGTGATGGTGGGAACAGAGGAGGGATTAGATGCTGGGGAGAAAAGCCCCCAAAATATTTGCTGAAGGACTTGAAATATAATTCTATAGTCATATAAGGAGGAACATTGATGGTATTTGTACTCTGCAAACTATATGTTGACAATAGTTTCATTATATCAAAAGATACCATATGGGCAGAACCAATAACATATATCAAAAACAATTTAATGTTTTCTAACATTTATTGATGAGACATTGTCTTTGCTAGCTAAATTTAGCTGTAATGACTGGCTTATGTTTTTGGTGTAATACCTTATCTTTTGTCCTATTCCAGAGGGACAAATCCATGAGTATATCTATGTCTAACAGGGATATATCCATGAGTATATTTATGAGATATCTAACAGTATATCCATGAGAACTGGATAGACCCAAAGCAAAAAATTTCAAAAATATTAATCTGCATCGTGCTACTGAAAATACCACATAGGTAAGATGGGATCCAGATATTCTGAATTTTATACAAGTCTGGGAGCTCTATTTAAGCAAAAGAATTAGAACTATGAAATTCTTCTATGGGGCCCTAAAGTCTAATCTTCATTAATTTCACGGTAAAACAACTTCTAATCCACTGTTTATATTGAACCACAAATAGGCTCATTTTGGACATGTTTATACTGCCTAAAGGGGAAGCATAAAAAGATCATTGATCCCCACTTCCTATATGCAAGGAGCGTTTTCAAAATAGATGCCCAAGTCTCTTTTAGAAGTGGAGAAATTTTTATGATAAAGATTCATAAAGTTTATAATTGCTGCACAAAACATGTTGAAAAAAGCCACCAAGACCGAGAAACTTTTGGAGATAGTCCTTCTGAAGTTAGAGAGATTGATTAATGGAAAAATTTGACCTTGAATCTATCCCATGCTAGAGAGACAAGAATGAATTTATGGCATAAAAACTGCCATTTTGGTCCATAGCTGCATCTGATCTTCTGAATTTCTAATAGAAAACCATAAAAGCTAAACAGTAATATTGCCTGCCTCATGTTCAACTAGCATCTCAATCTATGAAAGAGAAGGAAGAGCCTCAATTCCCACCTTGTACTCCACCGCCCCACCATGTCCAGAAAAAGATGTGTGAAGGGGAACATCTGCTATCTGCAAATCAGAAACTTCTGTTCCCAGGCCTCGATCCAGGAAAGGAGTAGATTATATCTGAGTTTTTGCATGGATCCATCAGAATTAGCCTGAAGATCATGCAAGAGGAACATGTTGTGGTGTGTTCCAATTTGCGTTCATGCTTACAGGAGGCATTCCATTTTAAAAGGACTTTTCAGAAAGCTGTGATACATATACACAATGGAGTATTACTCAGCCATTAAAAAGAATACATTTGAATCAGTTCTAATGAGGTAGGTGAAACTGAAGCCGATTATACAGAGTGAAGTAAGCCAGAAAGAAAAACATTAATACAGTATACTAACACATAATATGGAATTTAGAAAGATGGTAATGATAACCCTGAATGCGAGATAGCAAAAGAGACACAGATGTATAGAACAGTTTTTTGGACTCTCTGGGAGAGGGAGAGGGTGGGATGATTTGGGAGAATGGCATTGAAACATGTATAATATCATATAAGAAACGAATTGCCCGTCTAGGTTCTATGCAGGATACAGGATGCTTGGGGCTGGTGCACTGGGATGACCCAGAGAGATGGTATGGGGAGGGAGGTGGGAGGGGGTTTCAGGACTGGGAACACGTGTACACCCGTGGAGGATTCATGTTGATGTATGGCAAAACCAATACAGTATTATAAAGTAAAATTTTAAAAATTAATTTAAAAAAATAAAAAAATTAAAAAAATAAAAGGACTTTTCCTAAATAGCAAACTCACCCTAAATTTAAAAAGACTTTTAATTGAAAATGTACTTTACACACTCACTTCCACGTGTCCCACAACTTATTTTTCAACTATCAATAGCATCAGTTTAATTGAGATTGAGTACTTATTATATGCTAAACAAGTCGCTTCTAGCACTCAGTGGACAAATGTATAGGAAGAGTCAATTGTGAAGCTGAAGGCTGAGCCTGTGAGGCCTCAGTGAGGTCTCCTAGGGATGAAGTACCTCCCTCCACAGACTTCACGTCATCATGCATTTTGTGTCACCTTCAGGGGAGACACTCTCCTGCCCCTATCTCTGCTTCTTCTCAACCCTTTTGAAACTGACAAAAGCTCAGATCCTGGCACACCATCGCGTTCTAGGGCACGGAATCTCAGCAGCCATCTACTAGCTGGAGGAAACTCAGACGACTTACACTTTATACTGCACGAAATAGATACTGTTGTTCCCAAGACAAGCCCGCCCAGGCTGCCAGTGCAAAATGTTGTGAAAATTTCGGGATTGAAAATGGACTCGTTGAGGTTTCAGAGACTCGTTGGCTGGCTGAGTTTCTAAAACAACAAGAAGAGAGACAAAACTGAACATTGATACAAGCACCATTGTCATTAGCCATAACTGGCAGGGTAGTAATATCTCCACTGGGATTCTTTGGAAGAGCTGCTAGAAGAGCAGGTGGTAGAGGTGGAGCCCAGAAATTAACATTTTGGATCTTTGATGTGATGGATTTTGATGCATGCTAAAGTCTCAAAACAGTTGTGATCCGGACTGTAAAAACATATGTGCTAATCTCTCACATCACTCCTAAACGGGAGAGGAAGTAACAGTAGTGAGAAGATACTGTCTTTTGATCTGTCCCTGGTGGTGATGAGATATAATGACTGAGATGCCCATCTTCCTAGGAGGCCTTGTATTACCACCCCTCAAGGTTTCACCTGGGATCAGCTCGGCCTCCAGGACCTCACCATAGCACTCATTCCTCTCTCTGGTTTTTCTTCCATCTCCAGGTCCTGCCTCATTGTCTTCTTCCTGTCTAGTTGACCTGGCTTTATTCCACGTAGGTTGCATCTACTCCTGAGTAGATCCTCTTACCTACCTGCATCCTGGTTCCAAGTGCCCGAGCATAATTGCTCAGGTGACTGGTCTAAGCTATGGAGGGAGACTGCCCGAGCCAGGAACTTCCCTGAGAGGCATCTCATCATGGGTCATGACGGGAATGGGCATAATTTCACACTGGCACAGTTTGTGCTTTCTTGCTCAATTAATGGGATGTGACAGCTCAGTCTCACCAGCCTTTAGTCTGCTGGAGATAAAAGATCTTTGACAATTTTTTTTTTTCTGGAGTCTGAAGGAAACCAGAATATATCACCCCCAGAAATGTCTCTTTGACATAAAAATTATTTTGAGCTGAAGGCAACTGAGAAGCAGCAAATGCAGTAAAAGCTTTCTTGATCCCCTCCTTTTCTGCCTAAATGCTATGCTATGCTGTTGCTCAGTCATGTCCAACTCTTTGTGACCCCTGACTGTAGGCTGCCAAGCTCCTTGGTCCATGGAATTCTCCAGGCGAGAATACTGGAGTGGGTTGCTGTGCCCTCCTCCAGGGGATCTTCCCAACCCAGCGACTGAACCCAGGTCTCCTGCATTACAGGCGAATTCTTTACCCTCCGAGCCACCAGGGAAGCCGGCATATACATTCTTCTTTTACTTTTACTGGAGACAGACTCTTACCGGCCCAAAGAAAACACTAGAAGAATCTGCAAATGAAACTTCTCCATTAGTTTCCTCCCATGTATTGACTTTCCCGCAGATTGCCACCTTTGGAAGCCTAGAACTGCTCTCCTTTGTCCTGTCATATTTGCACAGGTATATCATTCCTTGTTGAAGATGCTACAGAAGCTGGGACTTTCAGACGCCATTTTGAGTTCATCTTTGTTTAAGTTCATCACTAGTGACATGCTGTGTATGCACTCATAAACAGTTTTTCTTTTATTAATCTTTTTGCTAGAGTCCTAGTTGACTTTTTTACTGAATAAATTTGTCATGTAACATTGTGTAAGCAAAAAAAAAAAAAAAAAAAAAAAGAAGAGAGTACCAGATGAAAACGTAAAAGAGGCAGAATTAAAGCTTTGCCTTCCTGACAGGCCCAGCGTTTCTGCTGAAGGATAGGAGATAGGCAGAAGCAGGAGTCAGGAAGCATGTCTCCCCCACCTGTCTCTTCCTCATCTTCTATCACTTGCCCCCTGGCTTCTCCAGAGTGTCCTCCTTTCTCCTGCTCTACCATGCTGGGCGTGGCCCCATCTGAGGTTTCTGTATTGGCCCTTTCCTTTTCCTCGAATACTCTTCTCTGGATTTCCACAAGCCTCATTTCTTCACCCCCTTCAAGTCTTTGCTCAAATATCATTCAAAGGGAAGTGAATATTTTGATGCCTATGATCTCCGCTCTGAACTTTCGAAATTTGTTATTCTCAGGGCTTCCCCGGTGGTCCAGTGGTTAAGAATCCCCCAGCCAATACAGGGGACACAGTTTTGATCCCTGGCCTGGGAAGATGCCACATGTTGTGAGGCAACTAAGCCCGTGCACAATTACTGAGCCCACATACCCTAGAGCCCACGCCCCACAACAAGAGAAGCCATCACAATGAGAAGGCCATGTACTACAGCTAGACAGCAGCCCCTGCTCACTGCAGCTAGAGAAAGCCTGCAAGCAGTGAGGAATACCCAGCACAGCCAAACATAAGTAAATAAATAAGACATGTGTTATTCTCTAATGAGTAAGGCTGCTTCCTTAGGTATTTATTTCTACCAACCAAATAGTGTCAGTGCTGTTATTTGGTTTTTATTTTTTATTTTTTTTGGACTTCCTTTCATCCAAAGTACAAGAACATATCTCTTGGAAAGAGTCAAATGCCATGATTGGTTTCGCTCACACAAGTCACTATTGGATCAATCATATTTAGCACATAAAAACTTTGAAAGTTTTCAGGAGTTGATAGGAAGTGATAGGCACAGTTTCTTAAAGACCCTGCCTACAGTTGATCTGCTATCCTGAAAACAAATGGTCCAGTGTCCTTTATCTCGTCTGTGTTCAGGCTTCTCTCATTTTTGTGACACCGTTGGTAAGCACCATCAAAGAAAATAACAAGCCCTCTGTGAAAAACACCGCAGGTCTTTTACCTGCAAGAACTCATTGAATTTGCCCAGCTCACCTATGAAAAGGATAATATTATGGCCTTTCTCTTGCAGACCAAAATCCAAGCGTTGGGGAGGTAAAAGAGCTGGCAAAGTGGCAGACAGTGAAGCTGATTTTATACCAATGCTGTCTGGCTCCAGAGCCTGCCTCTCAGCGGCTACAGCAAAACAAGAGCAAAGCCTGGGGGGACAGGAGCCAGTGGAGGAGGCAGAACAGTGAGGAGTCAAAGATAGTCCTCCCTTTTGCCCTCTTCCTCCTCTTCCTGGCTGGCATTAAGAAAACACATTTTGAACATTAACCATCTATCAGGCACTGTGCTCAGAGCTTCATCTCTTTTTTCATTCTTACAACCACCCAATAAGGTAGAGTACTTTTATTAGTACGTTTTACAGATGGGAAAACTGAGGTCTAAAGAAGTTGTGTGATTTGCCTAGGGTCGGTAAGATGCAGCACCTAAGTCATTTTGGTGACACTTAATTCCTGTCATATTCTTTTAATTGAATCCTTGGTATGACCAAAGACCAAAGGCATAGTCTACCCAAATCCACACATTTCTGGGAAATGGAGGCTTGAGTTGTGTTTAAATGATCAGTCACTGGGCAACTGTAGAATGCTGGGAAAGCTCCTTGAGCCACTGACACTGAAAGGTACACATCTGTTAACTGGGGCCCCCCATGGTTTTGCTCAGAGGTAAGCTGGGGTGACAAGATGCTCTCTGTTCTTGAAGACTTCTCCATGAATGCCAATAGCAAATTCTCACATGTTGTTTATGATCTATTCTATGCTAGGCACGGTGCTAAGCACTTGGCATATATTATTAACTCATTTAATCCTCACAGTGACCTGCAATCCCCATTCTACAGATGAAGTAATCAAGGCAGAGGCGGTTTAAGCCAATCAGCCCAGTTTTTCTAGATAATAAAGAGATAGAGTTGAAATCCAGGTTCAGGCAGTCTGGTTTAGGAGCTCTGCTTGTCCCCTGAAGTTGAAAGAAATGCTAAGGAGACAGAGAAGGGTGTGTATTTGTCCTGTGTGGAGTTTTTTGAACCCACTAGAGTGCCTCCTCTTTAGTAGCTACTCATGAAGTCCAGTCATGTATTTATCCAGGCTATAGAGGGAAACTGGGCTTCCCAGGTGGCAGGCAAAGAACCTGCCTGCGAACGCAGGAGACTCAAGAGACATGGGCTTGCTCCCTGGGTCAGGAAGATGCCCTGGAGGAGGGCATGGCAACCCACTCCAATATTCTTGCCTGGAGAATCCCCATGGACAGAGGAGCCTGGGGGGCTACAGTCCATAGGATCACAAAGAGTCAAACACAACTGGAACGACTTAGCTCACTGAGAAACGGACCCCATGTCTGTTCTGACCAATTTGTGACAGGAGAGAGCTGAAATCTTTACAAAGCCCAGAAGGGCGAGACTGCCATGTCCAATAGTGCCCTGGAGCAGGCTCTGATGACAACACTGAGAAATTAGGAAGAAAGGAAGCACTTACCTACCACACCAGGCAGGAGGACACTGAGGAGGAAGCCTAGAAAGCAACACTTCAGCGTCATGGTTGCGAGTGTGACTGGTCGGGTGGCCAGTGTTCACCTCAATGAGACGACAGCGCTGGACAAGAGAGGGAACCAGAATCCTCTCGCTCAAAGATCCCCTTTTGGTTTTAACCATGCTTCTTGAAGTAAATACAATTTCATCCTGTTCGTGTATTATCATTTGAGAGGAATAAGTATTAAGAATCATTTCAAAAATATTGTCAGTTAAGTCACTTTAATGTTGGGTTGGTGGGCCGGGGGCAGGCAGGGTGAAGAATTATGCAAGATTCTTGCAGGTGAGTGGAGGAGGCCTAAACGGCATCTGGCAGAGGGGGCAGAGGGGCTGCCAGTGACTCTGAGTAACGGGCTTGGCGGTTGCAGTGATCAGGGCCCCTGGCAGTGGTTCAAGCAGGTGGGGTCTCTGGCTAGTTTTTCCTTTTCCTCCCTTCATGGGAGCTCCTCGAGTAACCTCCCGGGTGTAGACCTCATACCCTCTGTCCGCCTGGCCTCTCTGCAGGACTCCCTCCCACCTCTGCGGCCATCCCAGTCCGTAGCGCCCTGGGCCCCACGCAGCTCATGCTTCTTCCTTTTCCATCTGCACTCTCCATTTCCAGCAATCTAGCTGATCAAGATTTTGAGCCCAACAAACCAAGTAAACCCTTAAAAGGAGGAAGACCAAGGACAATCATTTTGAACTATGTTAAATCTTCGTCATATCTTCTTGGAAATCTAATCAAACTAGGTCATCTGTTCTTTGCCCATGATTCACTATATCAGTTTTCTTACCAAACTTTTTTTTTTTTTACTGCATGTTTTTAGCAACACTAAGATTATACATTAAAGCACAAGAAACTCAAAGATTTTTTTTTTTAAAGAGGCTTTTGGGGTAAAAGAAGAAATACATGCTGGTTTCTTTTTCCTCTTGGGAAGTTGAACTTTCAAGCTCTTGGTAGCATAACCCCTTCAGTCGGGAATAGTGATGGCTGCTGAGCAGTATCCATTAATTAATAATTATTTAAGTAATAAGTAAGTAAATACTTGACTCAATAACATAGTTTCTGCCCTACCATGAGATAGGCATTGTTCTCAGCATCAAGGATGAAGAAGCAAATAACATAGACATTGTCCCTACTCACCCGAAGATGAGTTTTAATGGGGGAAGTAGGCACATTCCCTAAGCAGGATGGGGGGCTTTGTGGAAACAATGCTGGGTTTTCCAGCACTTTCTGGCAGGGTCAGACTTTTGAATCCAAACTCCTTACCTCCTCCAGGTGAAGTTTCCACTGCTTCTAAGATGACTTAGGCTTTCAAAGAAGAAACAGCAGCCTATCTCAGGTGCCCTTTGTATGAATACTTTCTGAGGGATCTTTGTCCCTTAGCATTTTCAGCATCATCCTTCATTTCCTTGCTCGTGATTCACCACTGAACGCTAGACTTTTTACTCACCTTGGTTTCAAGTGGGGAATAGTCATTTAGGTTTGAACCATTGATATTCAATATCTTTAATGCCAATAACTCATGTATTAGAGGAACCAAATTGCTCCAACTTCCAGTTAAGAAAAAAAAAGAAATGAATTCAAGGTTTAATAAGTAGAGAAGCAGAGAAGGAAATTGGGGTTTCCAATGTAGTGACTTTTTGTAGGAACAAATAAGGGGAAAATGAGGGGGGGAGAAGGTTGGGAGAGGGCAGAGAATATACTAAGAACCAAATTTGCTCAAATATGTGTGAATGTCTGTGCTATGTTAAATTTCAGAAACTGAGCTCATCTTGTCACCCTCAGATGAGCTGTCTGATTTTCTGAGATCACAGTCTGCATAAAAGCCGACACTGCCAACCATGCCTCGAGTTAATGAAAAGATACAATTAAAATACCACCAATTGGAAAGCAGAGGAATTTGTACAGAATTATTTCAAATCAAATGAGATTGCTTTGGGAAGTAAGAAACTTACAGACAACGGGAGACCTCTGCTTTACTCGGCTTCAGGCATGAAATGCTATCTGCAAATTTGTTCCCTCCCCTCCCAAATCCCCCAGTCCCAGCCAGCAACCCCTTAGCAGGAAGAGGCCACCTCGACAGTGACCACGGATGCCTCTACCGTGTTGGATCTGGAGAGAGCTTGCCTAAAGCCTTGCCTTGGACAGACCTGATTCTCTTCTCCTGTGGCTTCCAGCTGACCAACAATTCATCAAATTAAGGAATCTTTATTCATTATTTTTAAGAGTGATATGAGATTTTAGTTATTATTTTAGAAATACATATTGAAGTATCACAGATGACATGACATGATGTCTGGGATTTGCTTCAAAATAATCCAAGCAGTTGCGGAAGGGGGATGACCAGCGATGAGCTGATAACTATTGAAACTGGGTACTGGGTATGAGGCAGTTCATTATACTCTGTACTTTTGTATATATTTGAAACAATTTGTAACAAAAGAAAAAAATTTTAAGTTTATCTACAAGGTGTCATCTCTGTGAAATTTCTTATAGTAATTTTAATGCCATTTTATTGATGATAATAGTATCTAATAACTATGAGGCAGTATGTTGGATCCTTTTTGAACATTACTTTAGTTAATCCTCATGACAAGCCCAGGAGTTTGGTATTATTATCCTGATTTTGCAGATGAGGAAACAGAAGCTGAGGGGCAAGAGAAGCTGACCAGGCTCGATAGCATGCAGTAACACAGTGAGCAGTGAAGCCAGGTCTGCCTGCCT
The DNA here is from genome assembly GCF_042477335.2 of Ovis canadensis. NCBI lineage: Eukaryota > Metazoa > Chordata > Mammalia > Artiodactyla > Bovidae > Ovis > Ovis canadensis. The sequence goes on from NC_091252.1 coordinate 73,173,049, forward strand.
TCAGGGTCTGAAGCTTATAAAAATCGGAGTTGCTTTTTTTCTTATAATGTTGATTCCATAAAGGGATTGAATGATGTCAAAGAAGATTCAGCTATTTATTCTTTTGTTTATTCACTCAAACAAATCTTTACTGAGTATGTGCTGTGTGCCAGGCACCCGACTAGGCGTGTGGTACTGAACAAGCCAGCAGGGCCAGTCCACAGGGAGCCAGTGTCATTGTCTTCAGTGCATCTTGGTAATGAAGGGTTATATGTTTCTTATTATCTTCAGAAGGTGTTTAAAAACTGATGTTCTGCACTATTTCAGTGGGTTTATCCAAGGGGGTCAGATAGATTGGGTTTCTGCTTCATGTCCTATCCCTCATTCTATGACTTGGTAAGCAGCAGGACATCTTTCAAACTTCAATCATGAATTACATCTCAAACACCACTCTTCTCAACCTACAGAGAACCACATGCCTCTAGTACCCTTAACTGGGAAACTATTTGTTCTTTCTTATCCACTGGGCCCTCAATAACTCCACTGAGTAATAACCATGACCTTTAAGTACTTCTGCATTCTGGAAATAGCTGGCATGAGTTTTAAAATAGTTTATGGGCTTGAATTCAGAAAAAAAGGAACTGCATTGTTCAAATACAGGCAATAAGCACAATGACCAATTTGATCAAGTTTAATTTTATTTTTGGACTTTGTACACTAATAGATTATTCTCAATCTCCATTAGGAGCCCTAATAGGATTTAGGGCTTTATTAAGATAACTTTTTCTGCTCTTCTCTCATATTGTTTGGATAAAAGATGCTACTGATTTTGCTTCGATTGTTCTCGACCGAGGTTGGGTGTCATCAGTCATGACACTTAAGCGCTAGCATATGCCTGTACCTTGTTGCAACTCTGAAAGGATTCTTGGCATAGCCAGGTCACCCCCTTGATCGCAACCATGTAGGTCTCTGCTGCCATCATCTCCTTCCTGGGTTGAGGCTGTCTCCTTGCCATTCTCCCTGCCTCTGCCGCTGTCCTCTGCCTCAGGCAGATTGTTTCTCTGAAATGCCAGATCAGAGCCATTGCTCAGAATCCTCCCATGTCTTCCCATGCCTCTCAGAATAAAAATAAAACTTTTGATGCTCACCTCTGAAGCTCTGTGTAATCTAGCCCTGCTAGATTCTAAATTCATCTGCTATAACTCTCCTATGGAGAAGGCAATGGCACCCCACTCCAGTCCTCTTGCCTGGAAAATCCCATGGATGGGAGAGCCTGGTAGGCTGCAGTCCATGGGGTCGCGAACAGTCGGACACGACTGAGCGACTTCACTTTCACTTTTCACTTTCATGCATTGGAGAAGGAAATGGCAACCCACCCCAGTGTTCTTGCCTGGAGAATCCCCGGGACGGGGGAGCCTGGTGGGCTGCTGTCTATGGGGTCACACAGAGTCGGACACGACTGAAGTGACTTAGCAGCAGCATAACTCTCTTCCTAACTCCAAATGCTCTGGCCCTGGTTGCCTTTTCTGCTGTTTGTCAAATACATCAAGCACATCCTCCACTGAGACTTATTTTTATTAGCTGTCCCTTCTGCCTGAATGCTCTTCCTGAGATGTCCAGGCTCACTCACTCATATCCTTCATATCTTAACTTGGATATTATCTTATCAGTGAATCCCTCTGTGACCACCCACCACGGCAGTACTTCATCTGCTTCATTTTTCTCCATCACACTTTCATTTAATGGACTGTGTTATTTTATTCTTGCTGTCTGTCTCCTCCACTAAAGTACAAACTCCATGAGGTCAGGAACATTGTATGTTTTATTTGCTGCTTCCCTTGGGAAGGATGTTTGGCATAGAGTAAACACAGAATACGTATCTAGTGAATCAGTGAAAGGAAGTGATAAAGCAGTTTTCATGAATTTGCAAGATTGAAGTTAAAGGAATAAGAAGATGCTTCTCTGTTTTGGGGGGCTTCCCTGGTGGCTCAGACAATAAAGAATCTGCCTGCAATGCAGAAGTCCTGGATTAGATCCCTGGGTGGAGAAGTTCCCCTGGAGAAGGGAATGGCAACCCACTCCAGTATTCTTGCCTGAAAAAATTCCATGGACAGAGAAGCCTGGTGGGCTACAGTCCATGGGGTTGCAACGAGTCAGACACGACTGAACGACTAACACTTTGCTTTTTATGGTCTGAGTTTTGGAGTCCTGGTGGGAGAGGGCTGAGATTCTCTGATGCCTGGGATCACTATAGTTGTCAGACACACAGAGGAAACAATGACCTTCACTGTATTATGTGGCTATGAAGCTGGACAGATTAATCTATGTGACCTGAGAACTATTTGCTTCCTGAAGGTTGGAGCGATTTCCCTGAGAAATCATCTGGGTGCTTTCCTGGGTGGGACATGGGGGAACTTGGGGGTGGCATTTCTTTAGCAATTTTCTTATAATTCTCGCATGATCATTAGTCTGCTTAGATTTTCTATGTCTCCTAGGTTTAGTTTCTACAAATTGTATTTCTTTAGAACAGTCAGTCTCTACTTCATTCATGCTTTTAAATGTATTTGCAGACAGTTGAGCCAATTATTCCCTTATGGTACATGCAATTTTGCCTGTTTCTGCAGCTTCCCTTTTATAATTTCCTATTCTGAGTAGTGATATTTTCTCCCTTGTTTTGTTATTTTTTTTTAATTTTTTTTAATTTAATTTTATTTTTTTCCATTCATTAGGTTTTCCTTTTTTTTTTTTTTAATTTTAAAATCTTTAATTCTTACATGCATTCCCAAACATGAACCCCCCTCCCACCTCCCTCCCCATAACATCTTTCTGGGTCATCCCCATGCACCAGCCCCAAGCATGCTGCACCCTGCGTCAGACATAGACTGGCGATTCAATTCACATGATAGTATACATGTTAGAATGGCATTCTCCCAAATCATCCCACCCTCTCCCTCTCCCTCTGAGTCCAAAAGTCTGTTATACACATCTGTGTCTCTTTCCCTGTCTTGCATACAGGGTCGTCATTGCCATCTTCCTAAATTCCATATATATGTGTTAGTATACTGTATTGGTGTTTTTCTTTCTGGCTTACTTCACTCTGTATAATCGGCTCCAGTTTCATCCATCTCAACAGAACTGATTCAAATGAATTCTTTTTAACGGCTGAGTAATACTCCATTGTGTATATGTACCACAGCTTTCTTATCCATTCATCTGCTGATGGACATCTACGTTGTTTCCATGTCCTGGCTATTATAAACAGTGCTGCGATGAACATTGGGGTACATGTGTCTCTTTCAATTCTGGTTTCCTCGGTGTGTATGCCCAGAAGTGGGATTGCTGGGTCATAAGGTAGTTCTATTTGCAATTTTTTAAGGAATCTCCACACTGTTCTCCATAGTGGCTGTACTAGTTTGCATTCCCACCAACAGTGTAGGAGGGTTCCCTTTTCTCCACACCCTCTCCAGCATTTATTGCTTGCAGATTTTTGGATCGCAGCCATTCTGACTGGTGTGAAGTGGTACCTGCATTCCTATACACTAATAATGAGAAAGTAGAAAAAGAAATTAAGGAAACAATTCCATTCACCATTGCAACAAAAAGAATAAAATACTTAGGAATATATCTACCTAAAGAAATTAAAGACCTATATATAGAAAACTATAAAACACTGATGAAAGAAATCAAAGAGGACACTAATAGATGGAGAAATATACCATGTTCATGGATTGGAAGAATCAATATAGTGAAAATGAGTATACTACCCAAAGCAATTTACAAATTCAATGCAATCCCTATCAAGCTACCAGCCACATTTTTCACAGAACTAGAACAAATAATTTCAAGATTTGTATGTTTTGTTATTTTTAGTTAGGTAAGCTAGTTATTTATCTTTACCACTCTGCAAGGAACCAGACTTTGTGATTAGTTATATATATTCTGCTTCTTGAAAATTTCATGTCTCATTCATATCTCCTCTTTTACCTTTTAAAGTTCTTTTCTTCTATATATTCTTTTTAAGAAAAAAAATTCTTTGTGTCAGATGTTTATTGCATTTGCTTTGTTCTTTATTTGATAACAATACAAATATTTGCACTAGGAATTTATTCTGGACTGTATCCCACAGGTTCTCCCTTTGTTTCTGAAATGTGATTTTTTTCCCCCTCTATTATTAACAATTCTGTAACTTGGATTACTTTTTCTGATCCAAGCGTTTTTAAAGAGAATTAAAAATAAACTTTCCAAGTGGGAAAATTTTTTGATTTCAGTTCTCATTGCTGCTTTTTCGTGATTCCCAGGGAAGAAAAAGATGCTGATTTTGGCAACCATTTGCAACTTGGAAACCCCCTTTATTATTGCTTTGCTTTCTGGGAGGAGTGGAAGAGCAGAGCAGCAGATCAGTATTATTATTCATGAACAAAGACACAACATGGCCAGACAATCCAACAAGGACATTGAGCTTCTTAACAAAATTTAAAAATCCTCACGAACCTCAGAGTAAGCAAAGGACCTTTCCCATTTTAAAATAATGACTTCATGTACTATTTTATGATAGCATTGTGAGTAACCACCGTAAATAACGTATGCCAGTATATTCCCAGCTTCATCGAAGGCTGTTTCTGGGGGTAGGTGCCAGTTGTCAAAGAATAACACATATTCAAAGACAAGTGGAAGGGTTAGTGTCCCCCCTACCCCTTTGGTTTTGAATAATAGGAAGCTAGAAACATCAGACCACAACAGAAAAATCCTGGACTTTGGAGCCAAGTGACACTTGAGTTTGAGTCTCTCAAAATGAGTTTCTCTGAGTTTCATTCACCAGTGTAGTCCCCAGCCAGGTGCTCAAAGACCTGGAGGATGCCATTTTTTATCCCCCTCCACCAAATGCTCAGAAAAACCCAGAGCACTAATTTTTGATTTCTGGAGTCTCTGGACTTTTAGGCATCCTAAATTTCCCAGTCAGGGTCCCACTTTATACTGCAGAGGTGACCTGCCTTCCCCCGACATCTTGTCCTTTCCTCAGCCTAAGAGGCTCCTGCAGAGGTTCCTGCCCAGGGTCAGGCTGGGCTCCTGGCTTCCTGACTCCTTCACCTCCGAGCTGCAACCCACCCCCACTCCCAGCTGCACTGGTCCCAGGGCTGCTGTCCTCCAGGTTTTATTGGCTTCTGAGTGCCTACTGTGCTGTGTCCCCGAGATACACCTCTGTGATTTCTAGTTTACCTAACAACTTTTAGCAACTTCCCTGTGCCCCAGTTTCTTTACTTGGAAGAAACGTAGAATACTTTTCACATCAGGTCACTTGGGGATCAGTAAGAAATTTGCCAGACATCTGCTTAGAGCAGAGACTTGATAAATATCAGCCCTTCCTGCAGGCTGGGGGAGTCTGAAAGACAGCTGTTGCAGTTTTCCAAACATTCCGGCAGGAGTCAAGGGGGATTCCTGCTGTGTGAAACAAAGGATCCCTACAGATCTAGAGACTGAGTCATATCTGTTCCATGTAACCCTGCAAGACACTGGGAATGATGGAAAAGAACAGTTCTATAGATGGCACAACACAGGTGGAAATGTTGAGGTAAAATCAGTTCACTGAGTTTGATTCCCTGTTACAAAACATGGAAATTGGTGCTCTTAAAATAATATAAAAGAGACTTCCCTGGTGGTGCAGTGGATAAGAATCTGACTGCTAATGCAGGGTACATGGGTTCGATCCCTGGTCTGGTAAGATCCCACTTGCTATGGAGTAATAAAGCTGATACACCGCAACCATCGAGCCCAAGCTCTAGAGCTTCAGAGCTGCAACTACTGTGCCTATATGCCACAAATACTGAGGCCTGCATGCCTAGAGCCCAAGCTCCACGAGAGAAGCCACAGCAATGAGAAGCACTGCAATTGAGAGTAGCCCCTGCTCGCCTCAAGCAGATAAAGCTGGAGTACAGCAGAAAAGATGCAGCACAGCAAAAAATAAATAAAAATTATATAAAAAAGAAGAGTTGTTTTGTAACATGTCTAGCTTATCATCTGACTTTAATCCCACACCTTTATTCCAGATTTTAACTCAGTTCTTGCTTGCAAGAATTTGTGGTTCTGCAAAAGTTTTCAGATTTTTCTGGAATCACAAAAACAGACCAATTCTCTCTACACACACACACACATACACACTTTGTGGCAAAAGGAGTAAAACTGACATGGACATAATCATAAGCCAAACAGAAGTGACTGTGTAGACAATTCATTCATCAGTAAGTATTTACTGAACACTTGCTGTGTTCAGGAACACTTGCCAGGCACTGTCCTAAAGTCTGGAAATATTACAGGGGATTAGAAAAGTTCTTCCTCTCAGAGAGCTGATATCCTAGCATCTACATGTGGAGGCAGACACATGACTGCTTCCTCAGGCAAGGATCAGTGCCGTAAAGATGAAGCAGGGGGCAGGGGGAGAGCTTGTCAGCAAGGTGCTGTTGCCAATGGAGGTGAGCAGAGGCCTGAGTTGGGTGAGGCAGGGAGCCCTCCACAACCTAATTTGCACTTATAGGTGAGAAGAAATATGTTTTTCTCATGGCTTATTAATTTACTCATGTAATTTGCATTTAACATTTTAGGGGGTCAGTTAATTAATTTGTCTTAAAATTCCTATCCTCTTAGTAATTCTCCAAACTTCTGTGTAACATAAACTTTTGGTTTTCCTTGTGTGTGTTCTGCACACTGATTGCTAAATATTAAGATATAGATACAAAAAGACCATTTTTAAAGATTAGGTGATTTTTAGGATGGTTTTAAAGATATGAATAATTAGAAAATGATTCTATGATATTAATGGATAGAAACAAGTGAATGAATAAAAAACATCCCAGTTAAATGAATAAATGAAAGCAAAAATGAATTTTAAAGTTACTTTATTAAAAAATATCCCTTAATGGTAACATTTCATAAAAATATACATACATGCTTTTACTTACACATTCTATTTAATACTATGGATTTCAAGGCAATTTTAAGTGCAGTTTCGAAAAGCATTCAGGATTTCTCCTGAAAGTATATATACACAGACTTCCAAAAACAAATACCATGCTGAGGCACAAAAAGGAAAACAATCTTTATTATCTCTTAAAGTGGTTAGAAAGGACCCTGGAGTTAACACCTACAGGAAGCAGGGTTATGTTCACCATTAACCTGTAGACGCAAAGGTTCACATGTGACAATGGCTTTTTTTTTTTAAAAGAGATTGCAGTTTTCAGACGACAAGCGACAAGGCCAAACAAGCTCTTTACACTTTTATCTAAACCATGACACTCCATCTGATTTCTATCAAGATGACGCCATTTCTGAAATCATGGATCTGTTCACGGAATCAAAGTGGAAAAACTCTTCAGGAAAACAGCTCCTTTCCAGTTTGTGATCTTGGTTCATCTCATGACAACTCTCTGGAGTCTGCTGTAAGTCTGTAACCAATTAAGGACTCTTTACCACCTTCATCCACAAGCAGATCCACTAACACGTGCGGTTTATCGTAACCAAAAGAGGTGGTGGTGTTTCTCAGCGTTGTGAAGTCCTGTCCTTCAGTCTTTACTTCAGTTTTATTACTTGGGGGAAATTCTGAGCTGGAGCAGTTGTCTAACACCACCAGGCCACTATCAGAGCCATCTCTGGAGTGATACGCATTCAAAGTGATGCTGCAGGATTCAGACTGATTGCTGCTTGCGTGGATAGAATCCTCTCTCTCTGGGGTCAGAGGACTACATGGGGCCAAGTCAGAAATATTTTCTTCAATGGTCACCACTTCCATTTCACTAGAAAGATCTCCGTGTTCCACTTTTTCTGGATTGTCCTCAGTGTGTAGGCTTGAAATGGTCCCTGGGGACAGCTGTTCATTTTCTACGGCAATTGGCTGGTAGGTGATGGGTGATATCATTTTTGAATCAAATTTTGCCTCTGAAGAGGCATTTTTCACCACAGACAGCTAAGGGAAGAGAAATCAGTGATTAAACATAATAAATTATTACACTTAAGTGCTTAACCTCAAAAAAAAAAAAAAAGGTCTAAAAGGGTAGAGGGTAACTAAATGTATCACTCATTGGCATATTTAGGATAACAGTGGAATAGTCTGCTAATTGCCTTTCTTTTTAATGGAAACACCATTAAGATTAAAAACAAGTTTTTTGAAAGTCACTATCTCACCAACATATGTTGCTTTTTGTGTGCTACCTTCAACAACCACGCACGTTTCATTTGTAATAGGAGTACAGTTACTTATTCTAGGTAATGTTTCACCATTTGTCTTTATAGTCTAATTTTCATAGGCTCAATAATTTTATACTGATGATGAAATCATTTATCTAAGTGTTAAGGTGTTCTAATTTTTACCATTTATAGAACATGCTGAAGTTAATATTTTTATACTTCTTTTTATTTATGAAACTATCTTTTTAAGGATTAATTTTTTAGAGTGTGGCACGCTTAGGATGCTGCTACTTTGTACACCCACTGCATACTTATCAACTCCTCAGGATTAAAATTTCTTTTTTGCCAGCATACACTACTTTTATTACAAGGTACTAGTGGATATTCAGGTTTATTTTTCCTTCTCTAGTAGGTGTAAAATAGCACACTGCGCGCTCCGTTTGTGCTTTACCACTGCTGCTAAGTTGCTTCAGTCGTGTCTGACTCTGTGTGACCCCAGAGACGGCAGCCCACCAGGCTCCCCCGTCCCTGGGATTCTCCAGGCAAGAACACTGGAGTGGGTTGCCATACCACTAGTAGTTAATAATTCATATGTGAATTGTCTGCTAACTGTTGACAGTTCTTATCCCCTCTACTTAAAGACAGTGTTTCCATAACAAATTTAAACGTGCCCTTTACATATCACAGGTGCGATTCCTGTCATATCTGACTTAACTAGTTATCATTCTGGCACCTTTAAATGTTCTTTTCATCATACTTTAAAATGTCAGGCATTAAAATGTCAACCTTCTAGTTTAGACTCACTGCTGGTCATCTTTCCTTCTAGTCTTCAACTACCATGAAGCATTTCTGTATTTGCAGGTTTTCGAAAGCCACACCTTATTGACAGTGGGCCTTAGCACACACTGTCCCTTGGTACCTGGATGAATTCCTCTGCCTCTCAAGACTGTTTAGCTATCACTGCCCCTGGAGAAGCCATAACTAACCCAACCCCACAAAGATGGACCAAGTCCTCACTGGCATGTATATAAACCTCGATCTTCAACCCTCAGATTGCACTGGACAACCACTGAGTCCTTATCATTTTCCCACTTGACTTTAAGCTCCTGAGCACTGAGGCCTAACTATGCCTCTGGCCCTCATATAAAAAGGTACCCGCTGCATAGTAATAAAACAAAAAAGTGGTTTTGGGTATGTGGGAGATTGAGTGATTTATGATAGGTGACATGCAGCTGAGCATCATTCTACTTAAAAACAAAATTCGAAGAATTATCAAAAAGGTTTAAATTAACATTTTAGTGTCCAGCTCACCCTTGAGCAATACAAGGGTTAGGCACACTGAGCCTCTCTTGCAGTCAAAAAATCTATGTATGACTTTTGACTCTCTAAAAACTTAACTACTAAGAGTCTGCTGTTGGCCAGAACCTACCAATAACATAAATAGCTGATTAACATATACCCTGTGTATAATATTTACATGCATTTTATACATTTATGACATACCTAACTTCACTTAATGTTTTCAATACTTCTAAGCTATATGGTGAGTTTTTCTTCAAACTGTCACAAATCTCCAAAAAACTTTCCAATATATTCACTAAAAAAATACTGAAGTGGCCCTGTGCTGTGCAAATCCATGTTGTTCAAGAGCCAACTATAAATAGATATAGAAAAAAAAATCTAAATATATTACCAAGGATTTGGGTAACTTGGTGCCTTCTCGCTTAATTGGATACAACTTCTTAATGATGCAACATACAACTACCGCAGCAAATACAAGAAAGAGGAGTAAAGCAGCAACGATAGGAATCCAAACAGGATCTACGAGAAGGGAAACAAATCGCAAATCAGAATTGCAAGTGAACAGTGCTGGATCCATCAAACAGTTACACAGTCTCAGTGCTATTCTTTAATGGATTTACATATCCGGCAATTAATATGGTCAGAGTTTCAAACAACACTGACACAGAAGTCAGAAGACATGAGTAAAAAATTAGGTACCTGTCCAAGAAATCAACATGTGATTCCTCCCAGCTTTCAGATTCTAAACTTTATGCAACTATACTGTCATACAGTGTGCCTAAAATGACTTTTTCATAATAATTTCCTTACACACCCCAATATGGTATGTCTTTAGTCCCACCCTTCTGAATTGTTACATTTTGTTATTTAAAGATTACAAAACTTAATAAAATACACAGATGTACACAAATACACACATATAGGCAAGCTGCACAGGAATAAAGTCCCTTTGAAGGTAAACCAGATATAAAGAATAATATAAAATAGGGAAGGTTTGTTTCAGAGCACAAACACCTACAATCACGACTGTATATTTTTCTCTAATGCTGCTTTTTATTTTCACAGCACAATCTTCAATTTTTTTTCCCAGTCTTCTCTTCAAATTAACAGTGCTCTACATGCTGTGGTGGTGTTTGCCATCCTTCACAGCATTTTATTACCTTTAATTTCTATTCCAAAGTTACTTCTTTGAAATAATAACTCTGACAGCAAGATCTTTTTTGACCCATTTCCTAGAGTAATGAAAATAGAAACAAAAATAAACACATGGGACCTAATGAAACTGAAAAGCTTTTGTATGGCAAAGGAAACCATAAACAAGACAAAAAGATAGGAAGGGACAAAATATTTGCAAAGTAAAGGAAAGAGGATTAATCTCTAAAATACAGAAACAGCTCCTGGAACTCAGAATCTAAAAAAAAAAAAAACAAACAAACCCCCAAAACCAGACCAATCGAAAAATGGGTGGAAGACCTAAGCAGACATTTCTCCAAAGAAGACATACAGATGGTCAACAGCACAGGAAAAGATACTCAACATCACTAATTATAAGAGAAATGTAAATCAAAACTACAATGAAGTTATCACCTCACACCAGTGAGAATGGCCATCATCAAAAATTTTCAAACAATAGATGTTGGGGAGGGTGTGGAGAAAAGGAAACCCTCTTGCACTGTTGGTGGGAATGTAAACTGATACAGTTACTGTAGCAAACAGTACGGAGGTTTCTTAAAAACAGAACTACCATACAACCCAGCAATTCCACTACTGGGCAAATACCCTGGAAAACCGTAATTCAAAAGTGAGATGTATGGAGACAGTAACATGGAAACTTATATTGCCATATGTAAAACAGACAGCCAATGGGTATTTGCTGTATGTCTCAGGGAACTCAAACAGGGACTCTGTATCAATGTAGAGGGGTGGGATGGGAAGGGAGATTGGAGGAAGGTTCAAGAGGGAGGGGACTTATGTATACCTATGGCTGATTCATGTTGAGGTTTGAAAGAAAACAACAAAATTCTATAAGCAATTATCCTTCAATTAAAAAATAAATATATTTTAAAAAAGGACATGTGTACCCCAATGCTGACTGCAGCACTATTTACAATAGTCAGGACATAGAAACAATCTAAATGGCCATCAACAGAGGAATGGATAAAGATGTGGTAAGCACTTACAATGGAATATTACTCAGTCGTAAAAAAGGGAATGAAATTGGGTAATTTGTAGAGATGTGGATGGACCTAGAATGTGTCATATAGAGCGTAGTCAGAAAAACAAGGATGGTACGTTAATGCATATATGTGTAATCTAGGAAAATGGTACAGATGAACCTATTTCCGCAGTAGGAATAGAGATGAAGACGTAGAGAACAGACATGCAGACATGGAGGGGAGAGGGTGGGACAAACTGGGAGATCAGCCTGACATACACAGACCACCATGTGTCAAACAGATAGCCAGTGGGAACCTGCTATAAGGCACAGGAAGCTCAGCTCGGTGCTTGGTGATCACCTAACCGGGTGGGATGGGGGTGGGTGGGGATATATACACACACACAGTTGATTCATCATGCTGTATAGCAGAAACTAACAGCAATCGTACTCCAACAAAAAAACAGAATAACTCTGGAAGTTACTAAAATAAATGCCTATATCACACCTGTTAGAGGACATGAAAAAAATTTTTATAATAGGAAAAGATAAAATAACCATATAAGCAACACAGCACCCTGCTCAAAAGCACTGGAGTGGACAGGTAGAGAATGCTGCCTGCATATAAGCCACAGAGGTACCATTGTGCAGCCACCTGTCAGTCTGGTTTGTAACTCAGGATTTCTTTTTTTTTTTTAAATAAATCTGGGGTATTTGCATTATTTCAAATTTTATGCATTTTCTTACTCAAAATAGCATAACACAAAAGGATATTAAATGCACTGCATCATTTTAAGTTATCTATTTGGAATCCTAACATAATGGCCTAAAAAGTTTTCAGTATTCATTAAAGTGTTTGGTCTGATTCTTCAGGCTAGATTTTCATTCTTCGAAAAGAAATTTACAAAATTTTTTGTACATTTTTAACCTAGGAAATATATTCTAAAAATACTTGAACAACATAATATATATATACATACACAGACGCACACACCCAAAGACAGTCACCAAAGTAGTATGATTTATAAAGACAAATCGACCAGTTAATCCAAAAATTGAGAAACATTAAATATGATCTTTGGGCTTCCCTTGTGGCTCATCTGGTAAAGAATCTGCCTGCAATGCGGGAGAGACCTGGGTTCAATTCCTGGGTTGGGAAGATCCCCTGGAGAAGGGAAAGGCTACCCACTTCAGTATTCTGGCCTGGAGAATTCCACAGACAGTATAGTCCATGGGGTTGCAAAGAGTCGGACACGACTGAGCGACTTTCACTTCACTTAGGATCTTCATAATAAAATATTTTAGAGACATCAAAAATACTATTAATAAAGTATGTAAAATAAAAAATATTTATAGCATATGCTTAGCGTGTGTGTATGTGTTCAGTTGTGTCCAACTCTTTGTGACCCCACGGACTATATATAGTCCGACAAGCTCCTCTGTCCATGTGATTTTCCAGGCAAGAATACTGGAGTGGGTTGCCATTTCCTACTCTAGGAGATCTCCCTGACCCAGGACCAACCCACGTCTTCTGTGTCTTCTGCACTAGCAGGCAGATTCTTTAACACTGAGTCACCTGGGAAGCCCTATATACTAAGTTATATTTGTACTACAGTATGATCATGGCTACAAAGCAAAAGAAAAAACAGGATGGAAAAAGCCCCACCAAACTGTGAATAACTGAGTATTCATTTTGGCAGAACTACAGCTTTTGTTTCCTTCTGGCTTTTTATATTTTAAAAAGTATCTATAATGAACATTTAAATTTCATAACATCAAAAATAAGCCCGAAGTTTTGTTAAGGTACCTGCCAAATGAGAATGCCTGTTAAAGAAAATAATAATAAAATGAAAACATTTATTTTAAGAATGTGTTATAAAAATGACCTATAATCTATGATTTAAACCAATCTTTATCTATTTTTGAATGTTAATTTCCAGTGCTTGTCCAGTTCCCAGGTAACACAATTTTAGTCAGTGCACATCCCTACTTTTTAGTTTATAAACTTACTGTCCCCAGGAAGAATATTTTAATGGATATATAACATCTTGCTATATTAGAGTAACAAACTGATGTATGTCCTTACTCATAATCCTGAAATGCAGAAATTTATGCACACAACTTTATGTGTTACAATTTTTCTTTGCTGGGTCAAAGGTCATCACATGGCTTTCTAAATTGGTTGTTTTGTATCTTTTAAGACTGAAAAACGGCCTTATTTTTAATTTTAAACTTCTGAAGAATGGAACTACTGAATATTTTTTGTAAAGAGCAGAGATGCACTGAAATTAAAAATCAACTCTTTTCACATTACCATTTTAGTGATTGATCACTGCTTATACTGGGTTTCCCTGGTGATTCAGTGGTAAAGAATGCACCTGCCAATGCAGGAGATGTGTGTTAGGTCCCAGGGTCGGGAATATCCCCTGGAGAATAGCCACTTCAGTGTTCTTGCCTGGGAAATCCCATGGACAGAGGAGCCTGCTGGGCTACAGTCCACAGGGTCCCAAAGGAATCAAACACTACGTAGGGACTAAACCACAGCCCTACATTTAGGAAAAAATTGTAACAACTTACCTTCTGTGTTGTTATCATCAGAAAAGGTAATACAAAGTTCATCAGACTTTTCAGTTGTAACAGCCCATAATTCTGAGACTCCTTCTGCTGAAACACAGTACTGAGAATTCAGCGAGGACATAGGAATATTTAAGAAGCACTGAGTCTCATTACAATCCTCTTCCTTTGTGTACATTTTATCCGTGGTCTGGACAGAAGAAGAAAACAAAGAAAATGCACGGCACCTTTTAATTTGGGAAAAAAAAAAATCACCATACTTATCCTGGTCGAACATTTGAAGAAAAACACAGACATGATGAGTGCTGAACATGTCTGAACATAGTGTTGATATTCAAACAGTAAGTCAACCTGTTACTTCAACACAGCATGATGCATGATGCTATAAATCCATTAAAATGTTCTTTATAGAGATTATAAATTTAAAAATTAAAATATAGATTATGAATATAAAAACTCAAATAGCAGAAACGTTCAGTGTTAGCTGTCAAACCAACAAATGCTCACTGGTCCTATTTCTGCAGTGCCTGAAACTTAGCTGGTGAGAGAGACGAGCATCTCATACGAAGAATAACTCAGGCATCTTGCCGGAGCATCTCTTGGCAATAATACATGGAAGGGACTGAAGCAATCTCTGGGAGCTTATTATTCATTCAACCAGCCACAGTGCACGGATCACTGTGCTAGGGCCTAAGGACACAAAGGTAAGAAGTGGTGCCTGACCTCCAGTAACTTATGACAGTACAAGAGACACAAGAAAGAAATGCAAGTGAGTGACGAGGACTGTAAGAGAAAGCCCCACTCTGTGAAATGAGGAATAACCGGACCACAGAGGAGGAAACAGTCCATGGGGTCAGAAAAGACTTCAAAGGAGAGCTGGTTTGCCAGCTGAATACTGAAGAATAAACAGAAATTCTCCAGAGTAGACAAGGTGGAGAAGGGCATTCTGCAAAAGAGCAGGGTACCTGCAGGAGACCAAGAACAGTAAGCAGTTCACCAGAGCACAAATGAAGATGAAGCTGGAAGGCTGGAGACATGTAGCTGGAAAGGATGCAAGAGGCCAAATTATGAAGGCCAAGGGGGCATGCCACGGAGGAGAATTTAGAAATGATTCTGTACTTAATGGGGACTTGTTAAAGGGTTTTAAGCAATGAAGTAACGTGGTCAGATACGCACTTCAGAAAGACAACTCAGCTGGCGACCAAAGTGATGTTTCACAACCTAAATCAGATGTCCTTCTTCTCCTAACATCCTTCCATAAGGCACAACGGCTCAGTGAGAAGAAGCAGCTCTCTCCAATGCCTCAAGAGAAGTGGTCCCCAGTGAACCCTGCAATGTCAGCTGCCCAGCGCCCTGCTGCTCCCTTCGCGTGCCTGGGTGCCTCTGCCAGGCTCTGCCGGAAACTTTCCCCAGGTACGTCCAGGAGCTCACCTCCTCACCTCCCCCAGCCCTGGCTCCAGTAACACTTCCCAGCGAGGCCTGGCCACCCTGCTGGAAATCACAACGGCCCCACCCTGCGCCCGGCCCTCCTCCCTGCTCTGCGCTTCTCCCACAATACTTATCACTGGAGCTTTGTCTGCACTGCTCACAGCTACTCCTAGGGCCTAAAAGGCACCAGGCATGTGCTTGACAAATGCTGTTAAGTTAAGGAATGGCAGTGCTGTGGAGAGTGGATGCAACAGAAGAATTCTAGGCAAAGTGTGGGCTGCACGTCACTGCCAGGGTGCAATCATGTCCTACAGAAGTACTGGTAGCTTCTTCTTTCAAAGACAGCGATTCCAATTAGAACTTCGTATTACTTCACATCACTACCAATGAGGAAGAAAGGATTAAAGCTATCCTCATCTTACCAGTGGAGAAATGGAGATACACAGGTTAAGAGTCTAGATTAGAACCACACTGTTGGCAAAGAAAAAACTTAAAATGTATTCATGTGGCCAGTGTTAAAGATTAACTCCAGTACTGATTCCCTTCAACATATATTTCTTTTTTTCTTACTAAAACTGATGAGCCATGAGTCTTGACTGAATATTCATAAACATTCTACTTTCATTTTACCACATATAAAACAACTTATGCAAACAACAGGAAAATTTCAATGTAGAAAAAGATGAGATAGAAACACATACCTCACTTCTATTGACGCTCACAAATACATGGTATGTGAATGTATAACAAGTATTTTCATCATCATACATAGGTTCTGGCTCTTTTCCATTTACAGTAATTAAAGGGTGAAATATATCAACAATGATTTGGTTTTCCTTCTTTCTGATACCCAGTTTAGGTGGTCCAACTTTCCCTGGGGGGTGGGGAACAAAAAAGAAGTACAATTTGTATCAGCCTTGGAACTGTGATCCACAGCATATTATATAACATTACCAAACTCAATCCATCAATCTCCTCTTTTTGTTGCTGTTGTTCTAAAGCAGGACTGCATTTAAATCATTCCACAAACATCCAGAAAATATTTTAACTGTCCTTAATGAATCTTGGTAAAAAGCCTTGACATAAAAGAAGCTTTATGAAGTTATCTTTCCTTTATCTTTGATTCTGTAGATTGAAAATCATTAAACAGAAAACAGAACATGCTTTTTAAAACACATGTCAGAAAAGGCATTGTAATTATCTTTGAATTCGCATCAAAACTCTTTATATTTCCAGTGCCTATGGACACATGGCACGAAGATGTCATGAAAGTTTGCAAAATACATTCAATTTTTACTACGAAAATCAGAACTAGCTATTCACTGATTCCATAATATTTATTATTATGTCTTTGATGTCTGGAACTTTGTAGGTGAACCATTTATCTAGTCTTCACATATTTATTGCATGCCTCCTATGTGCCTGACAGATCTGTTTTTATTCACCACTATACCCTAGGGCCTAGCATACTTTCTGGCACACAGTATGACCTCGATAAATCTGTGTGGGAAAAATCTGACATAACAGATAGTATAATTATCAGGTGACAGAAGCGTGGACTCTGGGGAATGAAACTACTTCAAGGGCGGGTAGAGGCAGGGCTTTTAGAAGAGACGAAGTAGGCACAAACCAAAAGGAAGGAGCAGAATCCAGGCAGTGGTTGAAGTCATAAAGCACGGAAGTTGAACAAGGATGGAAGAGAAGCCAGAAGGCAAGGCATTAAAGAGCTACAAGACTGGGAAGGAACCATGTGACTACAGACTTCTCTTACCCATGAGTGACGGTATGAAAGCTACAAGGTAGGGTGTTAGCCAAAAAAGAATGGGCCCTGAAGAGTCTGGAGCTTGAGGTGACAACGAAGCTCAGGCAGATCATGGGAATGGGATGTCGGCAGCATGAAGAACTGAAAAATCACTGTGATTGAAGAGATTACAGAGCTGTAAAATTGTCATGTGTTAAAAATGTTAAATTTAATGTGTTAAATTGCCAGAGGCCTTGAGGTGAAGACTGAGAGCAGTTCTCAGGTTTAGAAGGGCAAAGTGACGGGCACCTCTTAGCTCTATTTTGTGGGGCTTGGGCGAAGAGAAGACAGGAACTCCCTAAATTCCTCCAAATGCTCCTGAGGGCATTGTGATAATTTTTAGCAACTGCTTATAAAAGCAAATATATATAGAAGACACGAATGAAATTAAAATTCAGACATGTATATATTCTACTCACCTTCTTTGCATAAAATAAATTCTTTGGACTGTGCATAGACAGATTCTTCTTGTCCAAGCCTGACCTTAACTCTACCCCAGACAGAACTCGATGGATCATTAATTACAGAAAAGATATTACAATAATGTTCGGAGGTATTGCAGGCATCCATCCATTTCCCATCCCTAAAATAAAGAACACAAAGGTAACTTTTACTGTTAATACATAAACCATTTCTGTCCGTGCTGTGCTGTTCATTCACAGCATGGAGCTGATAGAAAGAGATGAATAAGAACAGGATGAAGAAGCTAGATAGAGTGGGAAACTTTTACTCTTTGGTTAGAAGATCTATAAAATCATTTACAATAAAGAGGCTCAATTCAGAATAAGACCTGTAAAAACCACATTCCACATGCAATTTTTAAAAAATCTGTGCTTTAAACAAATCTAGAGTCCATTAACAGCCATAACTTATAGAATCCAACATATAGTAACCCCTGACACACGCCAAAAATTCTGTTGAAATTTTTCTTTCTACTTCATATATACACTATACGAAGTAAGACGACTTGGCTGTTTTAACACAGAACTGTAAGCTTTATTCGTCATGCCTTAACATGTCAGAAGTCAGTGATACTCCTCTACCCTAAATCTGACACAAGATGAACCAAGAGGCAGGAAATATTCTGAAAAGAATTAACTGGCATCCTTATTACATCTGGATGTCGTTAAGCAGTTCAGGCAGTTCTGCCACATGGGAAGGAAGGATGATGGAAGAATCAGTTATGAGATGTGCAAAGGCCTTGGCAAAAACAGGATAAAAAGATAAAAGTGACACTCACTCATAGTTCATCACTTGTACGGTAAACATAGGATTCTGTAGCATAACGGGGTAATCCCAAAATATAACAGTGTTCAAGTTGTAGGCTTGTATTGTAACATTGGCTGGTGGTGGAACTACAAGAGATGCAAAAAGTAAAAAGGATCATAGTGAGCAACACTAACATTACAAAACCTTAATGTAAGAAGCCAAACATACACTTAAAGAATTCACCAGGATAGTAAATGTATTTAAATTCAAAATTTCTAAAAATTAATTTTATTAAACAATGTACAGAAGCATTCTAATTCATTTTAAATTACTGAAACAACATTGTGATATAAGGGACACACAAATACAGTATGAACAATGGTGGTTACCAGGGGGTGGAGGGACGGGGGAATGTGGGATTGTGTCCAATGGGTATAAAAGTAGGCGTACAAGATTAGTAAGTTCTCAGTATCTGCTGTATACCCCGTGCCTATAACTAACAAAACTGTATTGTTTACTTATAGGAAGACTCTTGAGAGTCCTCAGACAGCAGGAAGATCTAACCAGTCAAACCTAAAGGAAATCAGTTCTGAATATTCACTGAAGGACTGATGCTAAAGCTGAGGCTCCAATACTTTGGCCATATGATGTGAAGAGCTGACTCACTGGAAAACACTCTGATGCTGGGAAAGACTGAAGGCAGGAGAAGGGAGTGGCAGAGGATGAGATGGTTGGATGGCATCACCGACTCAATGGACATGAGTTTGCACAAACTCCAGAAGGTAGTGAAAGACAGCTAATCTTGGTGCGCTGTATGTAGTCCATGGGGTTGAAAAGTTGTACATGACTTGGTGACTGAACAACAACAACAACAACAATTGCTGTATTTAAAATGTTTTTTATGAGTGTAGATCTCATCTTGAGTGTTTGTACCACAACAAAAAATGTGGCATATACATATAATGTAATGTTACTCAGCCTTACAAACGAATATGATGATTCTGATACCTGTTGCAACATGGATGATCCTTGAAGACATTATGCTAATTGGAATAAGTCAGATACAAAAGGACAAATACTGTATGATTCCACTAATATGAAGCATACAAAATAATCAAATACATTGAGACAGAGACTAGTACGGTGGTTATCAGGGGCGGGTGCGGCGGTAGGAGACAAAGGGGAGTTAACGTTTAATGGGTACAGAGTTTCAATATGGGATCATGAAAAGTTCCAGAGATGGCGTGCTGGCTGTACAACGTTAATATACTTAATGCTACTGGACTGCACAGTTACAATAAGAAAAACGGTAAATTTTACATTATATATATTTTACCACAGTAAACATAAAACACAATTGACTTAAAAAATACTAATATAGTATGAGCAACACATTCCTAGAATGTCTTAGGAGTTTTTATCAATAATTGCACTGCAATAATAATCCTCAATTCATTTAATCACTAGAATTTTCTCTATTTGGTACCAAAGACTATATTCAATGTCTAGGGAAGAACTGGCCACAAGTGGGATGGTCAATTTCACTCTCAAGTGCTACCTGGGTTCTCAACCCTCCACTCAGCACTGTTACACCTTTACTGCCTTTTCTCCAGCACAGCAATTGATACCGAACGACTGCCTGATGGAGCCATCAAGCAGTCCAGTTTCATCAGCATTTTGCTCTCTGAGGTGTACAGGGCTTTTTTCAAAACATACCCTGTATTCCTCCTGCCTTTGCTCTTTTAAACCATTTTAGAAAATGTCTGTTGATAAGACGTGCAAGTGTTACACAAGAAAATAGGGCAGAAGTCACTTTAACATCTTATAATCAAACTCTACCACATCATTATCTAGTTACTAAAAGCTGCCATTTGTTCCCCTGCTGGGTGTAAATGGTTATTGTCCACCACCCAATAGAAAACTGAACACACACCTCCCTTCCTCCTTTTCTCTCTTGCTCTATCTCCCTCTCCTTTCTTGCCCTTCTCCGAGAACAAACATGAAGGTATAGAGTTAGCAATATGACCTGAAATGTAAGAGCATTCAATCCTACCTATCTAGAAAACTCCATCAAACATGATTTGCTTGTACAGCTAAAATAAATGAATGAATAGCACTGTGGTCAGGTGCAGTGGCTTCCAAACATAACCTGTCATCCTAAAAACCTCAAAGAGAGCCAAAAGTTTATACTTTTAAAAAATGTATTCCAGATAATAATGATAATCACTTAGATTTATACCGAATTATTTGTTGTTTATTCACTAAGTTGTGTCTGGCTCTTTGTGACCCCATAGACTACAGTCCCCCAGGCTCCTCTGTCCATGGGATTTTTTAGGGAATACTGGAGTGGGTTGCCATTTCCTCCCCCAGGGGATTGTCCTGACCCAGGGATCAAACCTGCATCTTCTGCACTGCCAGAGGATTCGTTACCACTGAGCCACTAGGGAAGCCCTATACCCAGTAGCCTTATACCTAGTAGACTGTTCTAATAAGAAATATATTCCCTGGGTTGGACCTTAAGAAATCCGGATTCTTTCTTTGCTATATTACTAAAGAGTTGTTTCAGAATCTCTCACCTGTCAAGTGAGGTGTTAATTTCACATACATAGGATATTTGCTTACTGCTGAAGAAAACACCTACTTATATTTTTTCCCAAAACAAAAATTCCAATATTTGAAGCCAAACTGGTACACTGTCTTAATTTACAATTATTTAGCAACTGCATTATTGTTTCAAAGCAGAACACGGATCAAGAGTTACTTAGGTAAAAAACACAGTGTATGCCTGCATGCTTAGTCACAAAGTCATGTCTGGCTTTTTGCAACCACCTGGACTGTAGCCCATCAGGCTCCTCTGTCTATGGGATCTTCCAGGCAAGAATACTGGAGTCGGCTGTCATTTCCTCCTCCAGAGGATCTTCCCAACCCAGGGGTCAAACCTGTGTCTCCGGTACTGGCAGGCAGAGTCTTTTCCGCTGAGTCACCTGGGAAGTCCTCAAGGACAGTGGGATTCTACTGTCATCCCCTACCCCTTCTTTCACTATTTTTCCCTTTATTTCAGTGGTTTTCCACAAGAGGTGCTGTGTCCCCCAGGGATATGCAGCACTGTCGAGAGACAGTCTGGTTCTCCTAACGGCATGGTACTGGTGGGGTTCTACTCGCATCTAAGGGACAAAGGCTGGGGATGCTGCTGATATCCTGCAATACACAAGACAGCCCTCGACATTTTGGCAGTCCAAAACACTATCAGTGCCGAACACTGAGAAACCCTACCTTATCATAATTTTAGGAATCATTTTTACCTAGGAAGAAAAATTGAAGAGAGAATGGAATTCAAAATCACCCCACACCTGTCAGAATGGCTATCATCAAAGTCTATAAATAACAAATGTTGGTAAGCATGTGGAGAAAAGGAAACCCTAATACACACTGTTGGTGGGAATGTCAATCAGTGTAGCTTCTATGGAGAACCGTATGAAGGTTCCTCAAAACACTAAAAATAGAACTACCATACGATCCAACAATCACACTCCTGGATATATACACATATCTGAGGAAAACAAAAACACTAACTTGAAAAGATACATGTTCTCCAATGTTCACAGCATCATTATTTACAAAAGCCAATATATGGAAGCAACTCAAGTGCCCATCAGTGGATGAATGGATAAAGAAGATATGGTGTTTGTGTATGTATACATAATACACATATACGCATATATACATACACATATAATGGAATACTACTCAGTCACAAAAAATGAATGACGTTTTGCCATTTGCAGCAACATGTTTGGACCCAGACTGTATTACGGTTCGTGAAAAAAGTCAAACACATGTGCAACCTAAAAACAAATGGATGACTGCATCAAAAAAGAAACAGGCTCACAAATATAGAGAACAAACCAGTGGTTACCAATGGTGTGGCAGGAGTAAGAGAGGAGTAGGGAATTAAGAGGCACAAACTACTATGTCTAAAATAAATAAGCTATAAGAATACACTGTACAGCACAAGGAATATAGTTGATTAATAAGTTTAAATGGGGTATAATTTTAAAATATTGAGTCACTATTATATACCTGAAACTAACACTGAAAATTAACTACACTTCAATAAAAAATAAAAGACAAACAGAATTTTTTGATAAACTAATATGTTTTACACTTCCTGCTCAGCAAATAGCCTTGGTGTCTCATGAAATCTAATCTCCATATCATTGACCAAAGTAGTAGAACAATTTGTACCTAAAGATTGAGATTATGAAGTTGGAAGGATGTCTCATGTTCAAATACTCAATATGCCCTTTGACCTGTAGCCAGTGATCAGTCAGCATTTTTCTACTTTCCCTTTCTGGAATAATGTTGATGGCTTTTGGTATCTATCATCGCTAGTTCTCTAAGCAATTTTCTTGCAGGTAGTCGGGAAGCACTGGACTTGCCAGATTTCGCCCCGGTGTTAGTCGAGTTCCCGTGGCCATACACAGCAGGGTGGACTGAGCTTCCTTAACAGGGCTCCTTCTAAGGTGTGGTCACACCTCAACTTCATGAAGCAACCTGTCTCAAACAGCTTACATTCTATGGTTGAGAAGGAAATTAAAGGCATCCCCCTCTAGGGTCAATTCAACATTAATATCAAATATCAATCACATATAAATATAATTTTGCAACTTTGATACCTAATGTTAAGAAAACTCATAATAAATCAGAACGTCCCTCAGATGCCATTTCTTAATTTTAGCATCTTTTGCTGTTCTTGTTGTTCAGTCTCAAAAGTTGTGTCCAACTTTTTGCGACTCCATGGACTGCAGCATTCCAGGCTTTCCTGTCCTTCACTATCTTCCTGAGTTTGCTCAAACTCAGGTCCATTGAGTTGGTGATGCCATCCAACCATCTCATCCTGTCATCTCCTCTCCTCCGCCTCAGTCTTTCCCAGCATCAGGGTCTTTTCTAATGAGTCAGCTCCTTGCATCAGGTGGCCAAAGTATTGGAGCTTCAGCTTCAGCATCAGTCCTTTCAATGAAAATTCAGGGTTAATTTCCTTTAGGATTGACTGGTTTGATCTCCTTTCAGTCCAAGGGACTCTCAAGAGTCTTCTCCAACATCACATTTCAAAAGCATCAATTCTTTGGCGCTCGGCCTTCTTTATGGTCCAACTCTCACATCCATACATGACTGCTAGAAAAACCATAGCTTTAACTATATTGACCGTTGTCGGCAAAGTGATGCCTCTGCTTTTTAATACACTGTTTAGGTTTGTCATAGCTTTTGTTCCAAGGAGCAAGTGTCTTTTAATTTCATGACTGCAGTTAGTAGCGGAGAAATTTACAAACCATCAGGTCCTGGTTTCTTTTGTTTAACAGCCCTTCCCTTGATTACTCTCTCTAACCTTGTATTTTACAGTAAGAAATAAAAAGACATCACATGGCACCTTCAATCTGCCTGGAAACCTTTGCTAGGTCACTGGGCTCACCAGGCACATTTCCTGCTTTCCCTGCTATTAAAGGTGATGGGTGTTAAGTTTCCTGCCACTATGTAACAAGGATCCTCAGTTTCCAGTAAAGACAAGTCCTTCACTTCCTTTTAAGTCCCTTTTAAAAAATTATTCCCAGTAGGAATGTGTATGTACCCAATCTGAAATTAGTTTCTGCATTTGAGAGAAAGGCATATAGAAATAAACCTATGTACTAGAATATAAAATAAAGTGCATTTATATTTAAGAAGAGGTTACTGAATCATACATTATGAAATACAAACAGCAGTAGACTTGCGTTGCATTAGAGTGATTCTTTAGAGTGAATCAAATATTTCCCAAAATTTAAGTAAAAGCTTGGCATGATTAGACTAGGACAAGGACTTAAATCACAGCTTTCAAAGCAATCAAGACAGGTAGTAGGAAAAGAGGTTTCAATGGATTCTAAAACACAGAAATTACTGCTAGATTATAGAAGAGACTTTTGAATATTTACATCAAAGGATGTAATCTGTGGTTTTAATGCTACCAGAAGAGAAACCATGTGGTGATCAGACATCTGCTTTTGTCATCCTTGCCAAAATCACATGATAAAGTAGACATGAGCAGTTTTCTCCTTAAGTTTCAGAATTTTGTAACCTAAAGTTTAAATGGCTACATAATCAGCTTAAAATAATTGAGGCTTACAGCTAACTTCTATTCATAATAAACACACTCTATGTCAATAAAAATGTGTAGAAATAGCAAGAGAATGGAGTTAAAGGAGTATCTCATGAAGTAGGATCATCTTACAGATGTCCTCATCTCTTAAAAATGCCCAGAAGTTTTCTGCAACACATGTTGTTTTTGGAAATGGGTTCAGAGTCCTTGTAGCATTCTATCTTCACACAACCCAGAGTCAAGTTCAGCTCTTTCTTAAGATCTGTTTCCCCAAACTCCTTTAGAGCTAGCAGCTGAAGGTTAAACAAAATCAAACAAAGGAGAGAAGAATCACTTTTCATAACATTCTAATTACAACGCAGATAAAAAGGAGAGATCTGGTTACAGCGGACTGTTTCCTGGTGATAAGATATGAAAAAAAGAGCAAGGATATGAAAAAACAGCAAGGGAAAGGACAGAAAAGACAAATGAAGTTCAGCACGTGGTGAAGCCCTGCCGCTAGATGGGGCAATGGATGTGTCACCGAAGCCCCTAAACCAGTAGCTGGACAGCTCTATGATCCTCGCTGGGAAAGGCAGCAGGGGGGAAGCACACCATTACAGACACCTCCAGATTTCCTCTGCAGGGACGGGGACAGGGGTGCAGGCAGCCTCCTATGCGCCATCCCGTAGCATCTGAAAGCATCTGTGCCTCGACCGAAAGATGGACAGTCACAGCAGTTCACCAATTTTTACATAATAGCATTCAAAGACAAAAAAATTATGTGAGTGCATGTGAGCGTGGTCAATCATATTTGACTCTGCGACCCCATGGACTGTGGTTCACCAGGCTCCTCTGTCCATAGGATCTTCCAGGCAAGAATATTGGAGTGGTTGCCATTTCCTCCTTCGGGGATCTTTCCAACCCAGGGATCAAACTGGCATCTCCTGCACTGCAGGCGGATTCTTTACCACTGAGTCATCTGGAAAGCCCCCAAAGTTGTGTCCATCTAAACGCAAAACAGAGCTCTGCACTGCATAGACACCATTCGACTATCTGCTCACAACCTCTCTAGGGAAAGGACAAACTGAGAAGCATAAAGAGGTTAAGGAGACAGTGGCCAGTAAGTAAATTGTTTTGGAGGATTCAAAGTCATCTGACACTACAAATCAAAAACAAACTCTCTAACTTGAAGCATCCAGACTCTTTTTTGAGTGAGCAACTCTCAAAATATCTAACAACTTCCTCATGTTAAAGATGCGGGGTTATGGGCATTCTCACAAAGGTTTCTTCTTACACAGCAAATTAAAAAATGGCATGAGAAATCCAGGCAGAAAAAGGGAAAAACATCAAGACTTCTGCATTATTTTCAGAATATATTTATGATTATGATCTATCTACTGGTTTTACGATGCTGATAAAATAACTTTTTTCTTAGTGCTTTCCAACTTGTCTTAGCAAATATTGATAGCACCATCCTCTAAATTTAAGCTGAATAAAGACATTTAAGAATTCTTGCACATGGTGTTTCAAGCATTCATAAAAGTTTTAAAACCGAAACATTTAAATATTGGGGGGCTTCGAAAGGAATCCTATCTATCACTTTGTGAAATGAAAGGAAAAATGATCCTATTTAAAATTCCTTTATTATTTCCTTGTACCTTCATAAAAAGGGTGTTAGAACTAAGGGTTCAAGTGAGTTCATTAAAATATTTCAGGTCTGTTTCACCTTCCAGAGTTCCTTAGCTATTTCAAGACCTCTATTGTCCCTGAAGTCTTCTCTTCCTCCTGTCTGCAGGTTTTATCACTCACTCTCTCTCCCTTAAAATGTAAGGCCCATGGCACTGAAACATGTACACTATCATGTAAGAAACAAATTGCCAGTCTATGTTCGATACAGGATACAGGATGCTTGGGGCTGGTGCACGGGGATGATCCAGAGAGATGATATGGGGTGGGAGGTGGAAGGGGGGTTCAGGATTGGGAACTCATGTACACCTGTGGCGGATTCATGTCAATGTACGGCAAAACCAATACAGTATTGTATAGCAAAATAAAGTAAAAATAAAAATTAAAAAAAAAAATTAATCTGAGATTCTAAAAAAAAAAAAGTAATGTAACTGATGTGAATGAAATACTCTTCTGAAGAGATAGTTCTATCAAATCGTGGCTTACGCTGAATTTGTAATGAACTAAAGCTCCCCAGGTCTTTCGCAGAAACCACAAGCAAATTAGGGCTTATCCAATAAACTTCTTCCCAGCCACTTTTCTGATCTGAAACGCAGTGCTGTATTATTGTTCCTGTTTATTCAATTTCATCTAGTTGGGTTTGCTTGGCATGCCAATAAAATTCTAATTGAACGAGGTCCACCTAGTCCCTGAGAGAACTCATTTCTCAAGACTAATTCTCTTTTGGACTGATTCACTCTAAGTTCAGAAATAGTGTAGGAACAGAAAAAATGAAACAGGACTTTTCAATCTTAGGAAGAATGGGAAAAAGTTGGAAGAAGGAGTTGGTCACGGAGCTTATTTTAAATTTTTCATATTGATCTGGATGAGTTTGTTTTTAAAGCTGACACAATTTCTCATTCATAACTAAAACAATGCAATATTTAAAACATGTATTTGTGAAAATGATGCAAATAACCGAATGACAGTCACCAACATAAATGAAATATTTACTGGACAAGCTATGAGCTCAACTTTGTTATGCATTATCTCAGTTAAACACCACAACCGTCCTAGAAGGGAGGTAGTATTTACATCTTTTTACTGAAAAGAGAGGGGAAAAAAAAAAGCTTAGAGAAGTTACTCAAAGACTTGACAGTGTGCAAAGTTTTGTCGGTTTTAATTAATAAAAGCTGTGTAAGCATCATCTTTGTGATAGTTTACTAAAAGTGGGGAAAAAATATAAATAGAAACTGGAGATAATTGTTTTCTGATGACTTCATAAGCATTTGCTTCAAGTAATTTTGCCTAATTTATTATACTATCACAATTACAAGACAGTCACCAAAAATCTGAACAGTATACTAAATTATTTATTTAGCATGGACATGATTGAAATGGATATCTAGTATTGGGATAATCTGAAACAAAGACACTCCCTTAATAAGAAAATTACAAGTAACTGATTCCTTTTTGTTAGGAACTTATTTAATTCTGGCTCATCTTTCATTTTCTTTGTTCAGTTAAGATGGAGCCATTAATTATCCATTTAGCTCAGTCTTTAAAGGGGTTATTTCTCTCTTGAGTTCTTTAGGTTTTCCTTTATATAGAACCAAAATGTGGATCTTTCAAAAACCCATATAAATCATGAATCAGAATAAAATGAAAACAAATTATTAATACCCTCTTCAATAAATATAATTGAAATGCACTGACTTAAGTATTCTGAATCTCTGAAATACATATCGAATCTAAAGTAATGAAAATTCTCAGCACACCCAGAGCATCACCTAAAGTCAGAGAATGAACAGCTAATAATCAAGTGGAGAAGGTGAGTTAAGAGCCCCACTCCTGTTTTAAAGCAGTCTGCTCTTCAGATAATACCCAGAGTGGAAGAACAAACTGGAAAAAGGTAGCTGACACCTGTGGTTATACAATGCTAAAGTACAGAAGGCCACAGATCTTCCTGTGGAGAAAGGCAGGCAATCCTCCTCCCAGGGCTGGTATCAAGAACGCAGGAATTGTGTAGTCACGAGGGGCCCATGGTCAGGAGGGCTCCGGGCTCAGAAGGAAGGGACTTGTACTTGGTTTACTGCTCTGCCCTAGCCAGGCACCTCAGTCACTCTCTTCTTCTCTTCCCACATCCAGTCATCCCCAAGTTATGCTGACTCTCTATTCTAATTTCTTCTTTTCCATTTAAACTTACCACTGTCTTCTCCCAGGCTTAAGTAGCAGCCTCCTATGTGGCCTCCCTCCTTCGAATCTATCTCAAAACTATCCTCTAAGATGAATGGCCGTTCTAAATGGCGTATCTGATCCTGTATAAAATCACTGATCTCCTGAAAATAATCCCATGGCTACCCACTGATTTGAGCAAGAGTGAGCCTATTATTTTGTTGGCTCAGCACCTGTACTTCTTTCAGGAATATTATGGCTCTCCCTCCTGGCATTCTCCTACTGTTACCACCTGCAACGGTATCCTTCCCATAGCGGGCACCTGACTGAAGCTGGTCAGGAGCATTCTTCTGGGATTTTGCCAGGGTGGAGGAAACTGCAAGATGTCAAAATCCAAAAGCCTGTCAACATCCATAATTCCTGCCAAGGAGAGAAGGCTGCCAATAGCCAAAGTAAGTAATAAAAAATGGAGGGTCTTGGCACTTTGAGTTTCTGGTTCAGCCGACATCTCTACATTTCTGTTTTAACTCTGGTTTGGATTCTCCGAGCCAATAAACTCCTCTTTTTGTCCAAGTGAGCTGAAGCTGTGTTTCTGTCCTTTGCTGTTACACATGACAAGGTACTTCATTAATTGGTTCCTACCAACCAACTGGTTCCTAAACAATTTTGCTGTTGTTTAGTCGCTCAGCTGTGTCTAACTCTTTTGAGACCCCACGGACTGTAGCCCGCCAGGCTCCTCTGGCTATGGAATTCTTCAGGTAAGAATACTGGAATGGGTTGCCAGTCCCTTCTCTAGGGGATCTTCATGACCCAGGGATCCAACCCAAAATGCTTAAATTATTCCACAAATTAAACTTGCTGTTTCAGAGCCCTTCCTCTACACACACAAGTCTCTTTGCACCTCCAGCTCCAACTCTGGGGTCACCTTCTCAGTGAAGTCTTCCTTGATTCCCCTTCTGAGTCAGGCACCCATGTGTTGCTTTCCAGTAAACTATGTGTAAGTTCTAGCTCTTATCACAATGGACTGAAACTGCTCTTATGGGTGACCAACTCGCCCTAGTAATGGCAGAGAATAGAGTTAAGTACTTCGGATTCAGGAACCCAACCGCCAAGCTTCCCAGTGAATAGCAGCAATTAAGTAGATTCCATGCCTCAACTTCTCATCCATAAATAAGAGCTAGAACAGCGTCTACTTTATAGGACGTTTGGGAAATGATGTGATAAGAACTTACAACAGTGCCCAATAACAGTTAAACCATCAAGATCCTTTAAGGCAAAAACTGAAGTTATTTTTGTATTTCCAACACAAATGGTGCAATGTCTCTTCCAAGGAATGACTTAACTATTTGTTTACTTGACTTCTCAAGAGCAAGCCAAAGGAGAGCGGGATATAAAGGGACTGCATCTAACAAGGGTCACAGAGGAAGTCATAACACAGGTGCAGACCCCGCGTTTGCCAAGAGTAAAGGAGGCGGGGTCGCCCTGACCCCTTCTAGGCAGCTGCTAACAGCGTACACAGAGGAAACGCTCCAGAATGCCCCGCTTTCCGATAATCTAGGTTTGCCTCTTTTGCAGAAAGAGTTTACTGATTTCACCGGAGCGCCTAATTATCACTACACCGAGCTTTAGAAAAACATGTTTCCTGGGAAATCTCTTTAAGCAGGTGGAGATAAAGGAGGAACTGAGGTCTGCCAAGAGACCTACTGCCTGACAAACGGACTCGAGAGTACATGCCCTGAACCACTTCCAGACTCGCACGTAAGACGGCCACTTAACTGCCTTTTAATAATTCTCAGCTGGCGAAAGAACGTCTAAGAATTCGGGGCCGACCTTA
Organism: Ovis canadensis; assembly: GCF_042477335.2. Classification (NCBI taxonomy): domain Eukaryota; kingdom Metazoa; phylum Chordata; class Mammalia; order Artiodactyla; family Bovidae; genus Ovis; species Ovis canadensis. The sequence continues at coordinate 73,203,458 of NC_091252.1, forward strand.
CGAATATTTAAGTCATGAGCTGTGGCCACAGTGTGCAACTGCTCACCAGGTAACTCACTTATTTAAAAACGAATTAAGAGAACGCGTTTTGTTTCGGCAACCGCGGAAGAGGCCAGAAAAAGGGAACTGAAGGCTGCAAACCGCGGACACTCGGCGTCACCTTCCCACGGCCGCCCCCTTAGGACCCGAAGCCGCCGCCGGGCGTCGAAGACCGACGCTGGCGCGGTCCCGACCCCGGGCGGGGCTTCCTGGCCGGTGGGGCTCCCTCCTTTCCCGTCCCCACCCGCCTGCGGCCCTGCCGCGAGCGACAGTACCCGAAGAGAGTCTAGGATTCGCGGCGCTCATCTCAACCCAGCTTCCGGTCAGCAAGACAGGGACGAGGAAAAAGAGGAGAGCCATGCTGCTCCAGACTAACGCCAGTGCTGCCCAGCACCACCGCGGGTATACACCCGCGCGAACCTCGGGCTTAGGTCTTGCGTCACTTCCTCCGCCGCCGACCATCCCTCCAGGGGGAGGCGGGGCGTGGACGGGAAAGAAGGGCGCGGACCTGGAGGCCGAGACCAGGACTAGGCGGCCAGCTTGGCCCGGGAGGCGGGGCCAGGGCCGGGAGGCGGGGCCTGGGCGGGGAGGGCGGCCTGGGTGGGGGTAATTAGGGCCCCTGAGGGGAGGCTGAGGTGGCCGAGAAGGTTGAATCGGGTAGGCGAGCTGGAATACAGAGGGAAGTCAAAGAGAGGTCGCCTCTGTGGAAGCTCAGCGTTAGGGGCACGGCAGTCTGTGGTGGCGATCTTGGCTCACCCGTTTGTGAGCACCTTGGGTCCAAAGGTTATGTTCTTTAAGCTTGGCACTACTTGCCGTAATTCATCTTCCTCTTTTTTGCAATCCTTTTTCTAGGATTGCTAGAAACTCCAATACTTTGGCCACCTGATGCGAAGAACTGACTCATTTGAAAAGACCCTGATGCTGGGAAAGGTTGAAGGTGGGAGGAGAAGGGGACGACAGAGGATGAGATGGTTGGATGGCATCACCGACTCAATAGACATGAGTTTGAGTAAACTCCGGGAGTTGGTGATGGACAGGGAGGCCTGGCGTGCTGCCGTCCATGGGGTCGCAAAGAGTAGGACACGACTGAGCCACTGAACTGAACTGAGGATTGCAGAACTTTGTTCAACGCCACAACCTAGCCATAATTCTTCCTTTACCACGTATTAGCCTTTGCCATCAATGCCTCTGGGAATTTGAGAGTTTCGGGCAGAAAGAGTCCTTACATGGCTTCTGGAATCCCTGCATTTGTAGTTGAGGAACCAGAAGCTTTGCCGGGAAATGGTTTGTGCAAAGTGTCACAGCCCAAATCTAATTGGCTCGGGCAAGAACTACTTTATTCTTGGAGGAAAAAGAATTTGTATTACCTTTTCAGCTATTAAATAGCAGCCTCTCATCATTAACATCTGCCTTTTTACCTCTATGACCACATCTATTACTCTGCATTGCCTCACCTATTCTACTTCAGCCACATTGGCGTCTACCCTTCTTGGATCATGCTTAGATATGCATATGGCTAACTACCTAGCTTGCTTCAAGTGTCTGCTTATGGCTTTCTGCAAAATTTTGAGATTGCAACCCATCTTCCCATCCTCTTTACCTTGCCCTACTGTTTTTTTGTTGTGTGTGTGTGTGTGTGTGTGTGTGTGAGGGGCATTTATCACCTTCCCTCATGCTCTACAATATGTATTTTGATGTTTATTTTCTCATCTTTGTAGAATGTAAGCGCTATAGGGTTGAAATCTTTGGGACTCAGTATTTGTTGGATGAAAGAAGGCATGATCACATTAAAATTAATTTTTTTAAGAAAAACATTATGAAGATGTACAACATAGAGAGGAAATATTAGCAAGATCACTTAATTTATAATAATAAACCCCTTAGCTCAGTATTTCTGAAAATCAGTATGAACGACCTGGGATCTTGTTAAAATGCAGATTTGGATTCAGTTGTTCAGATTCAGGTTGGGTCTTGAGAGTCTGCATTTGTAACAAAATACACAAAGAATGCCAATGGCCATAGCTCTAAGATCATACTTTGAACAGGAAGAGTTTAACACAAGTAAATTGTTTGGGGTAATATTTTGTTTGTTGAGTTTATGGTGTTCACTGTCTTAGTCTGCTTGGGTGGTTATAACAGTATACCACAAACTCAGTAGTTTGTAAACCACAGGATTATATTTCTCCTAGTCTTGAGGCTACAAGTCCAAGATAAGAATGCCAGCATGGGCAGGTTAGGGCTGCAATACTCTTCTAAGTTGGGCTTCCCTGGTGGCTCAGATGGTAAAGCGTCTAACTACAATGCAGGAGACCTGAGTTCAACCCCTGGGTCAGGAATTTCCCCTGGAGAAGGAAATGGCACCCCACTCCAGTACTCTTACCTGGAAAATCCCATGGATGGGGGAGCCCGGTGGGCTACAGTCCATGGGGTCACAAAGAGTCGGACACGACTGAGCGACTTCACTTCACTCTTCTAAGTGGCAGGCTTCTAACTGTTTACTCACTTGACAGAAGAGGGAGGGATCTCTCTTTTATAAGGTGTTAATTCCATTCCTGAGGGCTCCACCCTCATGACTCCAGCACCTCCCAAAGGTCACGCCACCTAATATTATCACCTTTGAGGGTTAGAATTTCAACATGTGAATTTTGGTGGTATATAAACAATCAGACCATAGCACTCCCTTTATAAAAGTCACCTTCTAATCAGTGCAAGGATACAAGGATAAATAAGTTTCCTGGTGGCTAGGACAGTAAAGCATCCGCCTGCAATGTGGGAGACCTGGGTTCAATCCCTGAGCTAGGAAGATCCCCTGGAGAACGAAATGGCAACCCACTCCAGTACTTTTGCCTGGAAAATTCCAGGGACAGAGGAGCCTTGTAGGCTACAGTTCATGGAGTCGCAGAGTCAGACCCACTGAGTGACTTCACTTCACTTTGCTGTATAGGAGTTTATGGAGTATAACGTTCAATTCAATTGAACATAATATTCAATTCAGTTCAGTAAATATTTTTGTAGTAGCCATCAAACGTTGAGTTACCCATGGAGTAGACTCTTAGGGGAGATTAGTGTACAGACATGCTCTTGTGTGCTCTTGGGATTGACTCCTGTGAAAGGGAGGTAGAGGAAACAGGATTGAGCAGAGGGAGGTGAGCTAAGATGCCATCCTAACAAAGACTTCAGCTGATCCCTTCCAGGCCTTTTAGAGGTATCTTTGAGTTGGTATGAGTGGCTGGGTCTTCAACTCTCAAGATTGATTAGTCATTGAATATCAACCACCCAGAAAAGGGACATGTTTGGGGTTGCCTGTTTCTTTCAGTGGGGCATTCTCTTCAAAAAGATACATATACCCGCAATGTTTATTGCAGCACTATTTACAATAATGAGAACATGGAAGCAACCTCAGTTCAGTTCAGTCACTCAGTCATGTCCTACTCTTTGTGACCCCCTTGAACTGCAGCACGCCAGGCCATCCTGTCCATCAACAACTCCCAGAGTTTACCCAAACTCATGTTCATTGAGTCAGTGATGCCATCCAAACATCTCATCCTCTGTCACTCCCTTTTCCTCTCGCCTTCAATCTTTCCCAGCATCAGGGTCTTTTCAAATAAATCAGCTCTTCACATCAGGTAGTCAAAGTATTGGAGTTTCACCTTCAACCTCAGTCCTTCAAATGAACATTCAGGACTGATTTCCATTAGGATGGACTGATTGGATCTCCTTGCAGTCCAAGAGACTCTCAAGAGTCTTCTCCAACACCGCAGTTCAAAAGCATCAATTTTTCGGCACTCAGCTTTCTTTACAGTCCAACTCTCATATCCATACATGACTACTGGAAAAACTATAGCCTTGACTAGACAGACCTTTTTTGGCAAAGGAATGTCTCTGCTTTGGTGGCTCAGAGGTTAAAGCATCTGCCTGGAATGCAGGAGACCCAGGTTCGATCCCTGGGTCGAGAAGATCCCCTGGAGAAGGAAATGGCAACCCACTCTGGTATTCTTGCCTGGAGAATCCCATGGAGGGAGGAGCCTGATAGGCTACAGTCCATGGGGTCGCAAAGAGTCAGACACGACTGAGCGACTTTACACTTTCACACACACTAGGTTGGTCATAACTTTTCTTCCAAGGAGTAAGCGTCTTTTAATCTCATGGCTGCAATCACCATCTGCAGTGATTTTGGAGCCCAAGAAAATAAAGTCTGACACAATTCCCACTGTTTCCCCATCTATTTCCCATGAAGTGATGGGACCAGATGCCATGATCTTAGTTTTCTGAATGTTGAGCTTTAAGCCAACTTCTTCACTCTCCACTTTCACTTTCATCAAGAGGCTCTTTAGTTCTTCTTCACTTTCTGCCATAAGGGTGGTGTCATCTGCATATCTGAGGTTATTGATATTTCCCCTGGCAATCTTGATTCTAGCTTGTGCTTCATCCAGCCCAGCATTTCTCATGATGTACTCTGTGTATAAGTTAAATAAGCAGGGTGACAATATACTGCCTTGACGTACTTCTTTTCCTATTTGGAACCAGTCTATTGTTTCATATCCAGTCCTGACTGTTGCTTCCTGACCTGCATATAGGTTTCTCAAGAGGCAAGTCAGGTGGTCTGGTATTCCCATCTCTTTCAGAATTTTCCACAGTTTATTGTGATCCACACAGTCCAAGGCTTTGGCATAGTCAATAAAGCAGAAGTAGATGTTTTTCTGGAACTCTCTTGCTTTTTCAATATTGCCCATCAACAGATGAATGGATAAAGAAATTATGGTACATATATAGAATGGAATGTTAATTATAAAATAAAACGAATTTGAGTCAGTTATAGTGAGGTGGATAAACCTAGAAGGTATTATACAAAGTGAAGTAAGTCAGAAAGAGAAAAACAAATGTTATATATTAACACGTATATATGGAATCTAGAAAAATGGTACAGATGAACCTATTTGCAGGGCAAGAATGGAGAGGCAGACATAGAAAATGAACTTGTGGACACAGCAGGAGAAAAATAGCTTGGGATGAATTGAGAGAGTAGCATTGACATGTATACACTACCATGTGTGAAATAGAAAGCTAGTGGGAAGCCGTTGCATAACCCAGGGAGCTCAGCTTGGTGCTTAGTCATGACCTAGAGGGGTGGGATGCAGGTGGGGTGGGAGTGAGGTTCAAGAGGGTGGGAATATATGTGTACACGTTCACTTTGTTGTACAACAGAAACCAGTGTGACATTGTAAAGTAATTATCCTCCAATTAAAAATAAATTAAAAAGTAAGGCATTCTCCAAAGAGAGCTGGCAGCTGAGGGTGTCTGCCAGTAGCACTCTTAGCAGTAGGGAGAGAATGGTACGAAATTTTCTATTCCTGGGCAGAGCTCCGCAGTCAACATCTGCTGCAGTATCTATTTTTTGGCAGCATTATGCTAGTCACTTGGAGACTAAAGTTACTTATTAATTCATTAAATGTGATTGAGTGCCACTGCTTGTATCCAACACTGCTACATACTGAGGTGTAGACTTAAACAAGACAGAGATGGCCTCTGTGTTCATGGAGCTTGCAGTCTAGTGAGAGATTGAGCAGGTATTAAGCAAGCTATTGTTGTTGCCGTTTAGTTGCTTAATGAGTCTTGACTCTTTTGTGACCCCATGGACTGTAGGCCACCAGGCTCTTCTGTCCATGGGATTTCCCAGACAAGAATACTGGAATGGGCTGCCAGTTCCTCCTCCAGAAGATCTTTCTGACCCGGGGACCGAACCCATATCTCATGCATTGCCAGGTGGATTCTTTACCACTGAGCCACCTGGGAAGCCCAATAAAGCTATTATAAGTATTGAAATTGTAAGTTTTATCAAGGAGAGTGATGGGTTTACAGGAGCATGAACAGGAACTTAATCTAAGTTTTAAGGACTCTTTCTTTAGGTGGTTACAGCTTTGTTAGAACCTGAAGGATGAAAGGGTATTAGCCTGAATAAAGCTGGGTGATGGGGGAATCACAGGCTAGTAAGAGAGGTAAGAGGAAGATCAGTAGAATAATTTAGAAATTCAATATATAAATCTTATATAGTCACACAGAGGTCACATGAACAGTACCCATTTCCTTGGTAAACGTCTCATGCCTAATGGCCAGAGAATATCCAAGTATATGTTGGTTCCCGTTATATCCTCTGGTGAGTTTTTAAAACCAAGAAAACTAATGTGGTATGGGGGATGGTTAAATCTCAGGTCAAGTGCATAGAGAAGTGCTGCTCAGGAGTAAAGCTACACTTTGTAGGCCACATTCAGCATATCCTGCTGCTGCTGCTGCTGCTGCTGCTAAGTCACTTCAGTTGTGTCTGACTCTGTGCGACCCCATAGAGGAAGTTAAATAAAGGCCAAATAAAGTAATTTTAGAAGTTAGAACTATGTTCTAATGAGAACGGGGACAGGGTGTGCAGCAAAAACTATGCTTTTGGCTCCTGGCAGTGTGCATTTCCTTCCTTGTTTCTCTAGCACAAAAGGTCTGTGAGACTCTCTGCAAAGGGGACAGACTGAAAAGTCTGTGGCTAAAACATTCAGTTCTGAATTCTGATTGTTCTATAAATTAAAGCCAGTATGCCCTCCACACTGCTCCTTACTTAACTGTGTTCTTGTCATTATATGTCCACAGACATGTAAGCACTGGAATTATGGTGATCATTACAAAAGGAAGAACAGGATTATTGGAGCCTAACTGTTCTCTGTCTTCCGCTAGAAAATAAGCTCAGTGTTTTCCTCTGTGTTGTAGTCCCTGCACCTAGGCAAGTGCCTATCAATCCTTTAATACTGAATATTATGAGTGGACAAATATATGAATAGACAATGCAAGCTTGTGGGAATGTAGCAGGTAGTAAACTTACAGTTGATCAGCTATAATTGGATCATTGGTTGGAATTTAGACACGTGTGGATATCATACCAAACCAAGTACTATCCATTCTTGCCCTGCACACAGCCCCATTTTGAGGAAAGCCCTTATGCTGATGTCTGATTGTATCAGATGAACCCCTGACTCCAAGGCAGCTATCCAAAGACTACAGTCTTCTAGGAGATGGCTTGTTTTGGAGCACTGACTAAGATTAATGCCATATGCTAGATGCTGACTGTGGCAATCATTGTTCATTGACTGATGCTAATTACCAGAATTCAGCTCCAGCAGCCCGGAATCAGCCTGAAGGGATGAGCGGTGTTGGCAGAAGATGATGTAGCCTCTGACTCATAGTATGGGAGCTACATGTTTATTTCAAGCTTCAGGTTCTCTTTTATACTTTGACAAAAGCATTAAGTCAGAGGTTTTTAGTTTTCCCCACCCAGATTTACTGTACTTAACGTGATTACATTGTAACTCATGCTACACTCCTCAGTTTATTTCTTATCTTTCTAAATATCTTTGCCCCTAGCATCTTAAGATCATTATCTCCTAAAAAGACTTCTAGCTATTCTTAATTAATCCTAAACCCTAAAGTCTGCAAACTTCTTTTGCCATAAACATTCCCCTCACAAACAGGTCTCAGATAATAATCCTTCCAATCCTGGGGACGTTTTTTTGTAAAGATCCTTGAACAAATGTCAATGGTTATTTTATAGATTATTTTCTGGGCACAACTGCAGAAGTCTTTGTGCTTTCTCATGCTTCTCTCAAGCACCTTAACACGCTTTCCAGCCAACTCAACTGAAGAAAGGAAAGAGCAAGTCAGAATCACAAAGGCCTAACTCCTTCATCCTGGAGCCGTGCCTGTGAGGAGAGGGGGTTGGGGTCGTGCCTCCATTTTGTCAGTAATGCCTAACAGCTAAAAACCTTTCCTCTTGTTTCCTTCCCACAATGGCACCCCACTCCAGTACTCTTGCCTGGAAAATCCCATGGATGGAGGAGCCTGGTAGGCTGCAGTCCATGGGGTCATGAAGAGTCGGACACGACTGAGCGACTTCACTTCCACTTTTCACTTTCATGTATTGGAGAAGGAAATGGCAACCCACTCCAGTATTCTTGCCTAGAGAATCCCAAGGATGGGGGAGCCTGGTGGGCTGCCGTCTATGGGGTCACACAGAGTTGGACACGACTGAAGCGACTTAGCAGTAGCAGCATCATAGAGGCTATAAAATCTCAGTAGTCACTTTCAGAGCCTTCATGGCAGCAGCATAGTCATATGACATAGTTCTGGTTCATGAGACATAAGCAGAAGTCTGCGAGCATGTGTATGTGCATGCTTGTTTGTGTGTGTGAGACAGATGCAACAAGAGAGCGTGCTGGCTTTGACCCTTCTCTAATCTTTTTGCCTTAAATGTTGGCACATGGTGACTGGATCTGCAGCAGCTATCATAAGGCTGGTTTTTCACAATTAAGGATTAAAAACCAACAGCTAAAAATGGAAGGCTAGAAAAAATAGAAAGACTGAGATTTGGGTGTTAGCATTGAGCAGGTGAACCAGTATCTGGTACCACCTACCTCTGGGATCTTCTTTTAGGAGGAAAAATAAAATCCTATGGATTTAAATCATTGCCAGTTGGATTTTTTGTTAATTAAGCTTTTATCAAGTTAATTAAGTTTTCTGTTAGTTTTTCTCACACAGTGTCAGACCAAGCTGAATAAATGTGCTTTCAGAGAGCTGAGATGTAAACCATAGTGGAAGGAAAGATGGCTGGACAGAGGGGGTGGGAACGAGGGGAAAATAAAAAAAGAAGCAGCAAGAAACTCAGAGAGAGAAAATAGAGCACTAGAACAGTAAGCAAAGAAGAACCTTTGTTGAAGGAAAACAAGAGGCCCAAGCCTTGGAGCTGCAGCAGTAACCCAAGGTTTTGTAGCACTGCTGTGTACCTGAACAGTACTCTCTCACTGTGATCTCTAAGGACCCCCTGAAGGGTGACTATTTCCTCTTTTGACTTTCCCATACATTTGCACCAAAATTCCTTGTCACTTAAGGTAATCAGAGTCTCTGTCTCTTGCAACTAAAACAGCCCATTTGTCATAATTTCTAGCCAGTGTGTGGTCAGTTCCATAAAGAACAGCTACCATGTTCTTTAGAAAACATTTCTCAGTATCCCATGAAACACTGGTCTGGGTAAACTGTTGCTGAGCAAGAATCAAGCAATGTAAAGGAGCATGCAGTTTGTCTTGGGTGCCTTGAACTTCCTCTTTCAGAGTTTCTTCCTCTTGAAGTGCTTTCCTGTGTCTCACCAACGCCTGGTGCCCTCTCACTGCTTTTCAGACAAGAGTCCTTCTGCTTTGAGAATAACTAGAACTGCCTTGGTTCACAAGGTTTCGGCTTAAGGTTTCTCTCCACCTCAATCTTTGATCAACATTTAGGTACAGTAAATGGTTCTTTAATCTGCAGGCCGATGTTCTTTGCTGGCTGTGAGTAAAGATGGGTAAACAGATTAGTTTATAGATACCAGCATTTTGATAGCCATTTTTGGGTTAACACTCCTAGATGTTTTAGCATTATAGACAGTTTCTAAGTAGCAAAACAATGGATTCACCGTGACAGTGTAACAACAGTGACATTGGAAGTCTTGACAAGAAGAGTAAGATACTTTGCTCTGAAAGAGGGATCTTTTAGGTACCTTTAAAATGATGCTATGACAACCCACTTTCCAAAAGACAGGGCACAGCTAATACTAGTTACTGCAGACTCACAGCTCGTGAACTTAAGTCAGCTGATAGACATGTTTTGTTTGGTCAGCAGGGCTGGTAGAGTATGCGTGCATGTGTGCTAAGTCACTTTAGTTGTGTCTGACTCTTTGTGATCCCATGCACTGTAGCCTACCAGGCTCCTCTGTCCATGGGAGTCTCTAGGCAAGAATACTGGAGAGGGTTGCCATACCCTCCTAGAGAGGATCTTCCCAACCCAGGAATCAAACCCACATCTCCTCTGTCTCCTGCATTGCACATGGATTCTTTACCCGCTATTGGGGAAGCCCAGGTAGAGTAGAGATTCCTTTTAAGTTTTTAATATCTACATTTATTAATATTATCCTGTACACCAATACTGGGTTTCTAGAGCAAAGCAGAATATTATTTACTTACAGCAAATGATCGTTCCATCTTCTCTCTGTCCCAATTCTTATCTCTGGGCCATGCAGTGAGAACCAGATGTCATCCTACTCATAACAGTGTCTACTGTAGGTGAGCAACTCACTCCCCAGAATCAACATGTACATTTATTTATCTCTCCCATTCTGAGAGATAAAGTAAAATCTTTTGCTTCATATTGCAAGCAAATTCTCCTTGAGGAACAATGGAGCAGGATCCTGGATTTTTACCCTTTGGGATGTAAATAAATTTATTGACACGGAAGATAGGACTAGAGTTTCCAGCTTCACATCACAGAAGATGTCTGCATGACCCTGAGTTGGGGGTTGGGGGGATGATGGGGATGGGGGGTGGGAGGGGATTGCATCTCTCTTTGACATTAAAAAAACCCCACAGATCTAAGTAAATCTCTATGGAATTCACAATAAGTAATCACTCATAAATTCACATTGAATCTTATTCTTTTAGCTCAGATTACAAAGGTCCTCAAAATTTGCTCAGAAAATCATGACATAAAAATATAAAACATGAAAACTTTCTCTACTGTTTACTGTCCCAGTTGAACCACAGTCTCACTGTCTCAGTCACTTCACACATTGCTTGATTTATTCTATCTTCTGAGTTGTTGCAGGAATTTGGGTTTGGGACCCCCTATTTCATATCATCCTTTACTTAATTTGTTTTTAAAAATATTTAGTTGGCTGTGCTGGGATCTTTAGTTGCAGCATACAAACAGTTGCAGCATGTGGGATCTAGTTCCCTGACCAGGAATCTAACCCGGGCCCCCTGCATTGGGAGTGCAGGGTCTTAGCCCCTAGACCACCAGGGGAATCCCTCATTCTTTGGTTTAAATTAACCTTTAATGTAAGTTTTCCACCAAGCTAACACAGTCAGTACTTTGATCAAAAAATGTATATGTGCTACCATCTAGACCTCTAAAAGGAGAATTGAAATACATTATGTGAAAGAAGAATTTATAATATAAGTTTTTGGACTAGAAATAAAATCAAAATGAGAAGAAAATTTCTTACTACTTGCTAAAGACAGAATGTTTCCCCCACCCCACAATTCATATGTTAAATCCTAACCCTAGTGTGATGTATTAGGAGGTGGGCCTTTTGTGGGGTTGATTAAGTCACAAGGTAGAGCCCTCATGAGTGCCATTACTGCCCTTATAAGAGAATAGCATTGAAACATGTATATTACCATAAGTGAAATAGATCACCAGTCCAGGTTCCATGAATGAGAGGGTGCTCAGGGCTGGTGCACTGGGATGACCCTGAGGGATGGGATGGGGAGGGAGGTGGGAGTGGGGTTCAGGATGGGGGGACACATATACACCCATGGCTGATTCATGACAATATATGGCAAAAACCACTACAATATTGTAAAGTAATTAGCCTCCAATTAAAATAAATAAATTAATTTACAAAAAAAAAAAAAAAAAGGAAGAAAGAAAGAAACCCCAGAGAACTTGCCCCTTCCCTCATGTGAGAACCCAGCAAATGACTGGCTGTGAGCCAGGAGGAGGGTCTTCTGCTTCGGTGAAATGGTCTTGAACTTTGGTCTTGGACTTCCCAGTCTCCAAAACTGTGAGAAATAAACTTCTGTTGCTTATAAGCCACTCAGTCTAAGATACTGTCCTACAGAAACCTGAACAGGCTAAGATATTACTCCAGAGTATGTAGCAAACAATTTTATCTGCATGGAAATTTTTCATACAGAAGTGTGTTAATTTTGTTAGAGAATCCTGGCTGCTGCTTGGGAGTGAGCAAGACAGTCTTTTCTTCAGTCAGTCTACCATCAGACATTTCATCAGTACAGTGCACTGATTAAACATGAAGCCTCTGAATTTGGTCTGCCTGGGTTCATCACCACTGAATAACTTAACTTCTCTGTTCCTCAGTTTCATTACCTGTAAGTGGAGATAGAATAATGTGTACCACATAGGGTCATTGTGAAGGTTAAACGAGATAGTTGTGTCCGTGGCTTAGCCCCAGACCTGACAAGAAAGTAGATAAATATTAGCTGTATGTTATTATTTGCTCAATATCCCCACCACAGTGATATAAATAAGAATAAGCTGTCATTCCTTTTCTGAAGGAACTTGTTTTATGAGAGAGAAACAGAGGGGGAAGAGTTGTAAACTAAAAATGACGCTACAGCTTTATTTGTCTTGCAATAAAAATTTGTGCCAACTCTAGTGAGAACACAGCAGGGAGTGGCCAGTTCTACTCAAAGTGGTGGAAAAAATAATCAGGAAGCTCTTTACAAGATGCAGGGATCTTTGAACTAAATCTTGAAACCAGTTTTTTCCCACCATCTTGATCTCCTAGCAACCACCAAATACTGGTGGAGAAAGTAAAACCGAAATTTTTAATAGTACATATTTTCCTAAATGACTATCTTTGACCGAAAAAAAAAAAAAGCTTACTGCTACAGATTTCAATGATACAAGTACTCTCTGCTTGCATTTCCCCTGTTATCGTCTTTCATGGCTCCTGAACTTATAGACCCACGGACTCTACACTTCTACCACACCCAATTCGTTAGTCATTCATGTCAGATTCAAGAACATTGGCAGTGTGGTAGAAGACTATAAGAAGTTGGTCTTTTTGTCTTATTGAGGTATAATTGACCTATAAAATTTTATTAGTTTCAATGTACAACATGATTTGATATTTTATACATTGTGAAATTATCACCACGATAAGTCTAGTTACATCTATCACCATATATAATTACAACATTTTTTCTTGTGATCAGAACTTTTAAGAGCTACTACCAAAGAAAGGCAATGCCAGAGAATGCTCAGACTATCACACAATTGTACTCATCTCACATGCTAGCAAAGTAATGCTCAAAATTCTCCAAGACAAGCTTCAACCGTATGTGAACTGTGAAATTCCAGATGTTCAAGCTGGACTTAGCAAAGGCAGAGGAACCAGAGATATAATTGCCAACATCTTTTTTTGGATCATCAAAAAAAGCAAAAGAGTTCCTGAAAAACATCTATTTCTGCTTTATTGACTATGCCAAAGCCTTTGACTGTGTGGATCACAATAAACTGGAAAATTCTGAAAGAGATGGGAATACCAGACCACCTGACCTGCCTCTTGAAAAATCTGTATGCAGGTCAGGAAGCAACAGTTAGAACTGGACATGAAACACTAGACTGGTTCCAAATAGGAGAAGGAGTACGTCAAGGATGTATATTGTCATCCTGCTTATTTAACTTATACACAGAGTACATCATGAGAAATGCTGGGCTGGAGGAAGCACAAGCTGGAATCAAGATTGCCGGGAGAAATATCAATAACCTCAGATATGCAGATGACACCACCCTTATGGCAGAAAGCAAAGAACTAAAGAGCCTCTTGATGAAAGTGAAAGAGGAGAGTGAAAAAGTTAGCTTAAGAGTCAACATTCAGAAAACTTAGATCATGGCATCTGGTCCCATCACTTCATGGGAAATAGATGGGGAAACAGTGGAAACAGTGTCAGACTTTATTTTCTTGGGCTCCAAAATCACTGCAGATGGTGACTGCAGCCATGAAATTAAAAGATGCTTACTCCTTGGAAGGAAAGTTATAACCAACCTAGACAGCATATTAAAAAGCAGAGACATTATTTTGCCAATAAAGGTCCATATAGTCAAAGCTATGGTTTTTCCAGTAGTTATGTATGGATGTTGAGAGTTGGACTATAAAGAAAGCTGAGTGCCAAAGAATTGATTCTTTTGAACTGTGGTGTTGGACAAGGCTCTTGAGAGTCCCCTGGATTGTGAAGAGATTCAATCAGTCCGTCCTAAAGGAAACCAGTTCTGAATATTCATTGGAAGAACTGATGTTGAAGCTGAAACTCCAATACTTAGGCCACTTGATGTGAAGAAGTGACTCATTTGAAAAGACCCTGATGCTGGGAAAGATTGAGGATGGGAGGAGAAGGGGACGACAGAGGATGAGATGGTTGGATGGCATCACCGACTCAATGGACATGAGTTTGAGTAAACTCTGGGAGTTGGTGATGGACGAGGAGGCCTGTTGTGCTGCAGTCCATAGGGTTGCAAACAGTCTGACACAACTGAGCGACTGAACTGAACTGAACTGAACTCTTAGCAGCTTGCAAATATGCAATACAGTATTATTAGCTAGAGTTACCATGCTGTATGTTACATTTTCATGACTTATTTATTCTATAACTGGAAATTTATCTCTTTTGACACTCTTTAGCTATTTCCCCCACCTCCACCTCCCGTTTCTGGCAACCCTTCAATTTGTTCTCTGTCTATGAAGGAACTTGCTTATTAAAATCAAGATATAATGAAGTTATCACTATCTCTTAGGCCAAAAGAGGGAGGAACAATTTAATCCTGACCTAAGTGAAGATATTTAGCATAATTTTTCAAAACCACATCAAAAAAGGAGGAATGGTTTCGATGGAAACACAGAAAAAATGAAGAGTTCAGGTAGGTAAAATCATGGAGGGTGTCACCAGCAGTGTCGGGAAAAAGAGATGTCATTTCCGGATTGTGCATGCATGTAGTCCCTTTGCCAGAGAATACTATGGTTAATTAAGAGTGTGGGAAGCCAGACTGTCTGGGCTCAGATCCCAGCTGCATTACTTAATAACTCTGTAACTTGAGTACGTTATTATACTCTGCATGCCTCTCCTTTCTTGTCTCTGACATGCTGAAGAAGAGTCATACTCACCTCAGTAGGGCAGATCTAAGACTTCAGTGGATGGGGTTAAGAGTGTTAGCGCAATGGCTGGCACACAGAAAGTGCTTGAGAAATCATAGCCAGTATTTCTCTTTTCTCAGCATTATCTGGTCAGTTTCATCATCTTTCCTCCAGCCCCAAAGGCCAGCACACTCTGTAATACAAGTCTGGTCCATTTTGGCATTTCTGATATTAACTTTGGTTATTTAGTGGGACTGAAGCTGAACCTGGCTAGTGGCGTTAGGTGTGTTGGAAGAAATTGTCAAATATTTAACGTATGTGGAAGTCCTTCTGACTTATACTTGATTTAGCTTGAGTGGAGCTGGGTGGCCATTGTGGCTGTGGTTTCAGTCATGTTCCTACATTCCTGAGAACTTGAGTTTTTTGAACTGTATCAGATTCAAGGGCATCACCAGTCATCCTCAAAACAGTATCTGCTGGCAGTTGCCAGCTGCAGCCTTATGATCTCAAGGGAACTTGGAAACCAGTTCGAATCCCAGCTAATCCTTGCCTAACAAGCACCCTTATTTGTTGCCAGCTCCAGTGGTAATTCGTGACAAACAACTTACATAATTTTGCAGGTTTTGCCTTTAGAAGACTCTCCCAGTGCTTCCTGAATCGGTGTCTCCCAGGCTATATAGTCCTCAGTCTGATTAAAATAAAACTCTTTTCTATTCCTATTATAGATTGTTTATTATTTCTATCAACAGGTGAAACCCTGCTACAACTCCTCAGATTGCAGGAACAAACAAGTTGAGGTTTATCACAGATTGTTGAAGACTTGTTGACTGTCATGAAATGTTCATGAGCCTGAAACAGCTACTAGGCCACATCCAGACTTTGCAGGTGGCTCAGTGGTAAAGAATCAGCCTGCCAAACAGGAGACCTGGTTCGATCCCTGGGTCAGGAAGACCCTCTGGAGAAGGAAATAGCAACCAACTCCAATACAGTCAGTTGGGTCTCGAAAGAGTCAAACATGACTGAGCGAGTAAACAATAACAACAACAGGCCTCATCCTCTGATTTAAATGGAACTGGGACTCTCTTGAGATGACTTTGTTTTGTTTAGTTTCTCAGTCATGTCCAACTCTCTGTGACCCCATGGACTGCAGCATGTCAGGCTTCCCTGTTCTTTACCATCTCCTGAAGCTTGCTCAAACTCATGTCCATTGAGTTGGTGATATTATCCAACCATCTCATCCTCTGTCATCCCTTTCTCCTCCTGCCTTCATTCTTTCCCAGTATCAGGGTCTTTTCTATTGAGCTGGCCCTTCACATCAGGTGGCCAAAGTATTGGAGCTTTAGCTTCAGCATCAGTCCTTCCAATGAATATTCAGGACTGATTTCCTTTAGGATTGGCTGGTTGGATCTCCTTGCTGTCCAAGGGACTCTCAGGAGTCTTCTCCAGTATTACAGTTTGAAATCATCAGTTCTTTGGCACTCAGCCTTCTTTATGGTCCAACTCTCTACATCCATACATGACTACTGGAAAAACCATGTCTTGGACTATATGGACCTTTGTTGGTAATGTAATGTCTCTGTTTTTTAATATGCTCTCTAGGCTGGTCATAGCTTTCCTTCCAATGACCTTGGACTCTGCCTGAAATTGGGGCTCAGGGACATAGACCCTGATATGAAGGACCGAGGTGGAGAGCAGGGCTCTGAGAGAAAATCCTGAGAGAGAAGGCTGGCAGGGGGACCCATGATAGGCCACAGGGCCCTACATTAGTAGGGCCTCATTTGATAAGATGAACATCTGAATAGATCAGTGACAGACCTCCTCCTCTAAGAAGGAATTCTGCCAGCAGACAGCCTTCAGACTTGAACTGCAACCTCAGCACCTGGGTCTCCAGCCTTCCAGTCCCACCTTGCAGATTGCAGATTTGCCAGCCTCCATAATACGAGCCAGTTCCTTAAAATAAATCTCTCTTACTTAGGCAATTGGTGCTTAGCATTTCACAAGTTGATTTGGTTATTTATAGACTATGCTGCTAGCTCTTTCTGCCCAAGTCTCAGAGACTGTGGGGCTCTGCTCTGAACGTTATGGTTGTCCTTGTAACCCCAGCCCAACAGCCCCTGCTACACAGCAATCATGGGTTGTGGGTTGAGTTGCCCTCACCCTACATTCTAGGCCCACATCTGTTAGGTAGGGCCATTTGCTTTCTCAAAGTCCACCAACTTAAATGTAAATCTCATCCAGAAGCACTCTCTCAGAAACATCCAAAATAATGTTTGATTAACTATCTCAGCGCCGTGACCCAGCAAAGTTGACACATAAAATTTACCATAGAGACTCAAAGTAGAGTTAGGCACTGAGCGCTCTCTCAGGATCACTGGCTTCTAGGTTTTCCCACTTGCTCAGGTATTGGTTTGTGATATGGACAGAACTTGGTCTTCCTGTTGCAGATTGGGGGGTAGTTGTCTCTGAGAGGGCTGAGGGAGGGAACAGGGACTGGCAGAACACCAAATTCCCAGAAGCAGGCCTGGGAGAGTAAGAAAAGGCTTACCTTACTAGCTACATGGTTGAACTTGGACCTAATTACCCCTGAGAAGTAAAACATCCAGAAAAAGGCAAATTAGTAGAATCTGCTTCAGAAAGAATACAATTAGTGTCCAGTGCAGCTTTCACATATGTACTGGGCATAGTGAAAGTGAAGTTGTTCAGTCGTGTCCGACTCTTTGCGACCCCATGGACTGTAGCCTACCAGGCTCCTCTGTCCATGGGATTTCCCATGAAAGAGTACTAAAGTGGATTGCCATTTCCTTCTCCAGGGGATCTTCCTGACCCAGGGATCGAACCCGGGTCTCCCTCATTGTAGACAGACGCTTTACCGTCTGAGCCACGAGGGAAGTGCTGGGCATAGTACCTCAGGAAAACTGGAAATCTGAGATGAAGGCAAAATTAGGGAGGTGAATGGTATCCTGATGTTTCCTTGTAGGACCGGGGCCCCATTTCTGACTAGGTGGGGATGAAGGTAAAACCCTCCGTTCTTAAAAATTTTAGTAATGTAGTAGTTTCTTTATAAAATGATTATTATAATGATGGCTGCATTACATTTTTTTAGGTAAAAAAATGAAGCTAGAGAAATAGTCATATTTGATGGCAAAACTTGTCATTTTCTCTGTTAAAAAAAAAAAAAATTAGAGCCTAGAAGTTTATGTAGCTCTAGTGAAGTTTCCTTTTTAGAAGGTGTTAAATTCTAATCATTACTGCATTATCACTTCAAAAGATTTATGTTTTTCATCTCTGTGGTTGAAAATGTATGTGTTAATGTGTCAGCAATAAAGAGCTGGGGACTTGGTTGAGTTCCACAACGGTAGTTTTTAACTGGACCACTCACTGTTCACATTGCTTTAGTCCAAATTTCTGTGAATGAAGACTTCTCTTTTACATGGAAGATTCTGGAACAAAAAAATAGACTGGGCATACAATATAAAAGGTGAAGGTTTGGATTTGAAAATCTGTAAACCCAGTGTGGTTTGGAGGTTAGGAAATGAGAAAAACATCTAAAGATGTTTGAAGAGCCTAGACTTGCCACTAGTTACTGTGGCTGCAGAGTTTCTTTAATGTGGCTCCTCCAAGAGAGATGTACAGAATGCTTACTGGATTTGGGAGACTTAAAACAAAGTAAGGCATATTATTAATATTCTTTTAATATTGATTATATGTTGAACAACCATATTTTTCATGTGATATCACATATCATAATGTGATATGCTATGCTCAGTCAATCAGTTGTGGCTGACTCTTTTCGACCCTTTGGACTATAGCCCACTAGGCCTCTCTGTCTACGGGGTTTTTCAGGCATGAATACTGGAGTGGGTCGCCATTTCTTCCTCCAGGGGATTTTCCCAACCCAGGGACTAAGCCCGCATCTGCTGCATCTCCTGCATTGCAAGTAGATTCTTTATCTGCTGAGCCATTGGAAAAGCATTAGGTTAAATAAATTTATTATCTCTCTAATTTCATCTCTTTCTTTATACTTTTTAATGCCTATTTGATGTGGCTACTGGGACTCAGTGGTAAAGAATCTGCCAGCAATGCAGGAGGCCAGGGTTTGATTGCTGGGTTGGTAAGATCCCCTGGAGAAGGAAATACTAACCCACTCCAGTATTCTTGCCTGGAAAATTCTATGGGCAGAGGAGCCTGGCAGGCTATACAGTCCATGGATTTGCAAAAGAGGCAGACACAACTTAGCCACTAAATAACAACAATGTGGCTATTAGAGAATTTTAAATCACAAAAATGGCTTGCATGAACATCAGCTGAACTGAAAATTATGTGCTTTGTTTCTGCCATTTTCTCTACATATCTCTGGTTACCATTTCGGTCCTAGGCTCTGTTGCTTGGTTAGGACAACAGCCTGCCGTCTGCCACCATGTCACTTCCTACTCACTCCATCATTCCTTCTTGCTGGTAAAATCTTCCTCAATCAGTGTGTCATCCTTGTGCTTAAGACTGACAGTCTTCTTTCTGCCTGAACTTCCTTGGCATCACTCTGAGTCTTTTGAGGAAATTGTACATCATTTTAGTCCCCCACATAGAATTTGTGGAAAAGATATTGGAGCATCTCAGAGTGGGGGACAAATATTGTTTTGGTTCCCCAAGTAAAAATTTTGGGGAGGATAATGGGGCATCTCGGTGAAGGTGGGAAGAGGACTCCAAAGACTGAGCCTTGGGAAAAGAAGCAGGGATGAGAGCCGGGTGGGCTACTTGGGAGAGTTGTTTCAGTGGTTTTTTGTTCCTCTGCATGTGGTTACAGAGGCTGGTTAATGGCTTCTGATGTTTACCCATGAATCTGGTTCAGCTACAGGTAGAAAATGGCACCTGTCATCGGTCAGCTGACACCTGTCTGATTCTAAAGTGGAGATGTCTAGCTTGGAGCCATGGTCTGGGAACTCTAGCTAAAACTTCTTTAAATCTTCCTCACTGCAGTTGGCCTGAATATATGGCCCATCTCTCAATACTGACTGACTCATATAACGATAGTAACAGGAACTTACCACTGTTTGCTTTGCAGTGTAAGAAACGGACATTGTATTCTTTTAAAAAGTCATTATGTCATCAGATTCTCACAACTGTAGGCAGCACCAATATTGATTATGGTTATTTTGTAGATGTGGTCACAGAGATGCAGACCAACCAACTGACTTGGCAAGGTCCCAAGATGCCTCAGTTGTTTCATCCCACAGATTGGGCTCTTGACCACCAATCAGGACTCTTTCCACTCTTGCACACTTTCTGCTGCTAAATTTCTTCAGGAAACCCCTTTGGCCCTGACTTCTGAAAGAAAGCTTATCTTTAAAGTTCGTCAAGTAGCTTGGTCTGGTTTCTATTATCTGGATTATAAGAAGAAGAAAGCATGCGCTGTGCTGAAAGGATGAGTCATGGTCCAAGGCTGAGGAAGTAAAGATTTGTATCTTGGGGATTTTCAGGAGGATGATGAGAGTTTCATGATGTTAGAAACAAATAAGCAGAGAGAAGAGAAAAATAGCCTCTGAGATTTTATTTTCCCTTCCCTCTTTTCATGAGCACTCTCCCTATTACATTTCTTTTAAGCTTAAAACTTTTTTAAAATTGAAGATTAACTGCTTTAAAATGTTGTAAATGTTGCTTTCTGTTGTACAACAACATAAATCAGTCATAATTATATATATATACCCTTTCTCTTTAGCCTCCCTCCCCCTCCCATCCCACCCCTCTAGTTTGTCGCAGAGTGACAAGCTAGGCTCCCTGTGTTATATAGCATCTTCCCACTAGCTATCTGTTTTACACATGATAGTATATATGCCAATTATTCTTTCTTAATTTGTCCTACCCTCTCCTAGTACATTTCTTACTTGACACATCACTGTTCATAGGGTTCTTGTCGCAAGAATACTGGAGTGGTCTACCATTCCCTCCTCCAGTAGACTGTGTTTTATCAGAACACTTCACTATTACCTGTCCATTTTAGATGACCCTGCATGGAATGACTCATAGCTTCACTGAGTTATGCAAGCCCCTTTGCCAGAGAGAAACATGTATGCAGGTCAAGAAGCAACAATTAGACCTGGACATGGAACAACTGACTGGTTGAACATTGGGAAAGAAGTATAACAAGGCTGTGTATTGTCACTCTGCTTATTTAACTCAGTTGAGGAGTACATCGTGTGAAATGCTGAGCTGGATGAATCACAAGCGGAAATCAAGATTGCCAGGAGAAATATCAACAATGTCAGATATGCAGATGACACCACTCTAATGGCAGAAGAGAGGAGGAACTAAAGAGTCTCTTGATGAGGGTGAAAGAGGAGAGTTAAAAAGCTGGCTTAAAACTCAACATTAAAAAAAAAAAAAAAAAAGAAGATCATGGCAACCGATCCTATCGCTTCATGGCAAATAGTAGGGGAAAAAATGGAAGCAGTGACAAGTTTTATTTTATTGGGCTCCCAAATCACTGTAGACAGTGACTACAGCCATGAAAGTAAAAGATGCTTGCTCCTTGGAAGAAAAATTAAGACAAATCTAGACAGCCTACTAAAAACAGAGACTTTACTGACAAAGGTCCATCTAGTCAAAGCTATGATTTTTCCAGTAGTCATGTATGGATGTGAAAGTTGGACCATAAAGAAGACTGAGTGCCAAAGAATTGATGCTTTTCCACTGTGGTGCTGGAGAAGACACTTGAGAGTCCCCTGGGCAGCAAGGAGAGGAGATCAAACCAGTCAATCCTAAAGGAAATCAGTCCTGAATATTCATTGGAAGGATTGATGCTAAAGCTGAATCTCCAATACTTTGGCCATTTGATGTGAAGAATGGACTTCTTGGAAAAAACCATGATGCTGGGAAAGATTGAGGGCAGACGGGGAAGGGGCTGACAGAGGATGAGATGGCTAGATAGCTTCACAGACTCGATGAACATGAATCTGAACAAACTCCAGGAGACAGTGAAGAACAGGGGAGCCTGGCGTGCTGTAGTCCATGGGGTCACAAAGAGTCAGACATGACTTACTGACTGAGCCACAACAACTTGCCCCATATCTAATTTTAACAACTTTTTGTTAAAGAAAAATGCTCATTGGTTAAAAATGAATTCTATTTCCCAGCATTGTAGTTTGCTTTCTCTACCATGTTCTTAACTGATTCCCTCCGTATAGGTGCTGAAACATATACTTCACAAGGTAGTTTTTAAAGAATCCTTTCCTGTTAGTGTTAGGCTGTAGCCTTAAGTAAATAAACCCATGGTTCAACACTTTTTTCTTCCATTTCTGCTTGGCTGTTTTCTTTCTCCTCCAGCATTTTACCCATTTGCAGGAAAGTGTTATGAAAGGTGACCTACTCCTTGCCAGGAAGGAAGAGCGACGTGTTTTCTCGCTAGTAGAAACACACAGATGAGTCATGTTAACAGTGTAATTCTTTTTTGCCTATATATGTTCCCTAAATATTTTCTTATCAGCCTTTAAATGCTCTTTTGTGTATTTAGTATTATCTGTAAGAATCTGCAGGACTGGTTAGCATTAAGTTCTGAACAGTTATTTTCTTACGTGGTTACTTGCTGTACTGAGATGAATGAAGTCTCTGCTGAGAAAACAGATGAATTGGCCAGTGTTATGTTTGGGTATAGTTTTATGAAGACTTGGCTACTGTTACTGTTTAAACTTGCTACTAATTGAAGCATCCTACACCAAACCATATACCATACCTTGGGACCACAGGAACTTTTCTTTTGCACTTAATATAGCAGAAGTTTGACACATAACACACTGATTAATTAAGAGATTTAAGAATTTTTAATCTCTTTTAAATCTAAGATATTTTCATCTCTTTAAGATTTCACTTCTAGATCCTCAGTTCAGTTCAGTAGCTCAGTCCTGTCTGACTCTTTGTGACTTTATAGACTACAGCACTACAGGCTTCCCTGTCCATCACCAACCCCTGGAGTTTACCCAAACTCATGTGCATTGAGTTGGTGATACCATCCAACCATCTCATCCTCTGTCATCCCCTTCACCTTCCACCTTCAATCTTTCCCAGCATCAGGCCCTTTTCAAATGTGTCAGCTCTTCACATCAGGTAGTCAAAGTATTGGAGTTTCACCTTCAAGATCAGTCCTTCAAATGATCATTCAGGACTGATTTCCATTAGAATGGACTGGTTGGGTCTCCTTGCAGTCCAAGGGACTCTCAAGAGTCTTCTCTAGCACCACAGTTCAAAAGCATCAATTCTTTGGCACTCAGCTTTCTTTATAGTCCAACTCTCACATCCATACACTACTACTGGAAAAACCGTAGCCTTGACTATATGGGCCTTTGTTGACAAAGTAATGTCTCTGCTTTTTAATATGCTTTCTAGGTTGGTCATAACTTTACTCCCAAGGAGTAAGTATCTTTTAATTTCATGGCTGAAGTCACCATCTGCAGTGATTTTGGAGCCCAGAAAAATGAAGTCTGCCACTGTGTCCACTGTTTCTCCATCTATTTGCCATGAAGTGATGGGACCAGATGCCATGATCTAAGTTTTCTGAATGTTGAGCTTTAAGCTAACTTTTTCACTCTCCTCTTTCATCAAGAGACTCTTTGTTCTTCTTCACTTTCTGCCATAAGGGTGGTATCATCTGCATATCTGAGGTTATTGATATTTCTCCTGGAAATCTTGATTTCAGCTTGTGCTTCTTCCAGTCCAGCGTTTCTCATGATGTACTCTGCATATAAGTTAAATGAGCAGAGTGATATTATACAGCCTTCATGTACTCCTTTTCCTATTTGGAACTAGTCTGTTGTTTCATGTCCAGATCTAACTGTTGCTTCCTGACCTGTATACAGATTTCTCAAGAGGCAGGTCAGGTGGTCTGGTATTCCCATCTCTTTCAAAATTTTCCACAGTTTATTGTGATCCACACAGTCCAAGGCTTTGGCATAGTCAATAAAGCAGAAGTAGATGTTTTTCTGGAACTCTCTTGCCTTTACCATGATCCAGCAGATGTTGGCAATTTGATCTCTGGTTCCTCTGCCTTTTCTAAAACCAGCTTGAACATCTGGAAGTGCACAGTTCATGTGTTGAAGCCTGGCTTGGAGAATTTTGAGCATTACTTTGCCCATGTGTGAGATAAGTGCAATCGTGTGGTAGTTTGAACATTCTATGGCATTGCCTTTCTTTGGGATTGGAATGAAAACTGACCTTTTCCAGTCCTGTGGCCACTGCTGAGTTTTCCAAATTTGCTGGCATATTGAGTGCAACACTTTCACAGCATCATCTTTTAGGATTTTAAATAGCTCAACTGGAATTCCATCACCTCTACTAGCTTTGTTTGTAGTGATGCTTCCTAAGGCCCACTTGACTTCACATTCCAGGATGTCTGGCTCTAGGTGATAACCATACCATCATGATTATCTGGGTCATGAAGATCTTTTTTGTGCAGTTCTTCTGTGTATTCTTGCCGCCTCTTCTAAATACCTTCTGCTTCTGTTAGGTCCATACCATTTCTGTCCTTTATCGAGCCCGTCTTTGCATGAAATGTTCCCTTGGTATCTCTAATTTTCTTGAAGAGATCTCTAGTCTTTCCCATTCTATTGTTTTCCTCAATTTCTTTGCACTGATCACTGAGGCTTTATCTCTCCTTGTTATTCTTTGGAACTCTGCTTTAAATGGGTATATCTTTCTTTTCTCCTTTGCTTTTGGCTTCTCTTCTTTTCACAACTATTTGTAAGGCCTCCTCAGACAGCCATTTTGCTTTTTTGCATTTCTTTTTCTTGGGGATAGTCTTGCTTCCTGTCTCCTGTACAATGTTATGAACCTCTGTCTATAGTTCATCAGCCTTCTGTCTATCAGATCTACTCCCTGAAATCTATTTCTCACTTCCACTCTATAATCATTAGGGATTTGATTTAAGGCTCAGTAATGTTTACCTGGAGAAGGCAATGGCACCTCACTCCAGTACTCTTGCCTGGAAAATCCCATGGACGGAGGAGCCTGGTGGGCTGCAATCCATGGGGTCGCTGAGGGTCAGACACGACTGAGTGACTTCACTTTGACTTTTCACTTTCATGCATTGGAGAAGGAAATGGCAACCCACTCCAGTGTTCTTGCCTGGAGAATCCCAGGGACAGGGCAGCCTGGTGGGCTGCCGTCTATGGGGTCGCATAGAGTCGGACACGACTGAAGTGACTTAGCAGCAGCAATGTTTACCTTGATGAGACTGTGTAGAGAAATATAACTTTGAATAACTAATTTTGACTTCTAATTTAAGTAATTTGAATAGAAAATTCTACAGTTATATGCAAAGGTAACTTTGTTGTATGTTCTTTTAGACTCCCAACCAATTTAAAAAATGTACTATATTGTGAGTTTTCTTTTTTGTTTTATATCTGTATTATATCAACCAGAAATATATATAATTTCTTAATCTTTATATTGACCTTGCTCTGCTCTAGACTATAAATTGGAAATGAAATATTCAATAAGTCAGGGCTGTAGGATGGGCTACTTACTGTTTCCAGAATTTTGTACTAGAAAACCTAAAGAATATTCAGCCTAAAATCTAGAATTAGATCATCTCCCCCATATCTCTTCCTGTTCTTTCTTTCTTTCTCTTTTTTCCTTCCTTTCTTTCTCCCTCTGTCCTTTCCTTCCTTCTTCCTCTCGTTCTTATATTCTTTCCTTTCTATAAACACTTACTAAGTGCCAGTCTCTGTTTTAGGTGCTAGGGATAAAGAAGTGAAAATAACAAAGTACTTGCCCTCATGGAACTTCTTCCCAAATATCAGGCTTATGGGGGTATTGATTACAGGTTTTACAGTGGGTAAAATTACAGGGTATTTTACAGTGGTAAAATTATCTACTTTAAGGTATATAGTTTTATGGTTTTTGACAAACCTATACTCTCAGGTAACTAGCACCACAATCAAGTTACAGTAATTTTTCCTTTCCTGAAGGAAGTTCCATACAGGAACTCCTTTGTAGTCAGACCTCCAACCACCCACCAACCCCTGGTAAACACGGATCTGGTTTCTACCTCTTTAGTTAAACCTTTTCCTGAATGTCATATAAATGGAATCGTTCAGCATGTCCCCCTTTGTGTCTGGCTTTTTCCACTTAGCAAAATGCTTTTGGCATTCATCCATGTTGTTGCATTAGGATTTTGTTCTTTTTACTCCTGAGTTGGATTCTATTGTATGAATGTAAAACAATTTATCTGTTCAACATTTAAGGTCATTTGGGTTGTTACCCATTTGGGGTGATTATGAGTAAAATTGCTATAAATATTCACTTATGGATTTGTGTCTCTGTGTGTGTGAATATGAGTTTTAGTTTCTTTTGGGTAAATACCCAGGAATGAGACTGATGGGTCCTATTTTAACTTTATAAGCAGCTGCCAAAATATTTTCCAAAGTCGCCATATGGTTTTGCATTCCCACAGGAAATGAATGAGAGTCCCAACTACTTTTTGTCCCTGCCGATATTTGGTGCTGCAAGGTTGGCTTTGTTTTTGCTTTAATTTTGCTTTAACCATTCTACTAGGTATGTGAGCTCTTTATTACTAGTATTATTATTTTGGAAAGCATCAGTCCTTTGCCCAGTTTATTCAGTGCTGGTAGTTTTCAATTTCTCACACTTCTTGGTAGATTAAGAGAGTTCATCAAATTGTGGCAAACAGAGGGGCCCAATCATTCTACTGGCAGTTTGAGCTGATGCTTCTTTTCCATGGGGTCAAGTCAGACCTTTGCCTTTCACAGGTTCATCGGGCTTTGCTGAAATCTGGATGACGTGTTCATGCACCAGTGTGGGGAAGTGGGTGAGCAAAGCCTCTTGTTTCTGATGAGAGCCTAAGGGCCTGGGGAATCCCTGCGAAAAGCTTTGTTCTTGGATGACTAATCAAGATGGAATGCTAGTGAGAAGACTAGAGCTCAGGAGGCACTGTAGAAATGGACTCAGGAACCCAGTCTTGCCCTGAGCTCACAGGGGCTTAGATTAGATTGTACTGTTAGTAAAGAAAGGCTGGATAGGATTTTAGAAAAAAAGAAGATGGATAGGATAATCTATATTAGTATAATTAGTATAATCTATATCAGGCTGCTATGCTATGAAGCTGAGGGCTTCCCTGGTAGCTCAGATGGTAAAGAACAGGGCTGCAATTCAGAAGACCCAGGTTCAATCTCAGGGTTGGGAACATTCCCTGGGAAAGGGAATGGCTACCCACTTGAGTATTCTTGCCTGGAGAATCCCAAGGACAGAGGAGCCTGGTGGGCTAAGTCCATGCGGTCTCAAAGAGTAGCTAAATAAGAAGGTGTTGATTTGCATGAAGTTTCACATTTAGAGAATAAGGAGAAGGATTCCACTATTAAAGAGAAAGAGCATTTTCACAAAGTCCCCATCTTGCTAAATCCAGTGGTCAGGCAACCCTCCAGTTGTGTTTTACTTGACTTATCAGCACTGATGTAGGTTAACTAACACATCAGACACTTCTTTTTTCTCCTAACTTCATTATATTACTCTTGGGTTCCCTTTGGCAACACTGCCTGCTCTTTCTCATTTCCCTTGTTCTCGTGCCTCCCTCTCTCCTCCTCCTCTGAATCTTTTTATCTCTAGCCTGAACTTTTCTCTTGAACTCAATTTGCATATCTAACTACTGACCCAACACCACTGCCATGGTGTCTAATAGGCATCTTAAATGGAACACTTCCATGGCCAAACTCCTGGTCTCCATAATCCCAAACCTCTGTCCCTGGCAGTCTTCCTCTCTTCTAAGCACTCAGGCCCCAAACCTAGAGATCAGCCTTGACTTCTCTTTCTCTCACATCTCCATCATTTCTATCAGCATTTGCTTTTGGCTTTACTTTCAAAGCATGCCTAGCATCTGACCTTTTCTGTCGGCCTCTACTTACTACCACCCTAGACCAGATCACCTACCCTTTGAGCCTATGTTTCTCACCTGTATAATAATAATACTAATACATAATAATAATGTCTTCTTTATAGAACTGTGCAAAGAATAAATGAGGTAACTCATGGAAAGTAAGACAGCATCTTGCACAGTAAGCACTAAATAATTGCTATTTATTATTTGTACAGGGGTTTCCCAGGTGGTGCTAGTGGTAAAGAACTTGCATTGGCATGTAAAAGATGGTTGGGAAGATCCTCTGGAGGAGGGCATGGCAACCCACTCCCATTCTTGCCTGGAGAACTTCTTGGCTGGAGGAGCCTGGCGGGCTATGGTCCATAGGGTCACAAAGAGTTGGACATGACTGAAACGACTTAGCATGCACATTATTTCCATAACTTACAGAAAGAGGTATTCCATATCAGAAAACACAAAAAGTTATATGAAAAAAAAATTGGTCCTTTTCCCTGGTCCCCACTTTGGATCAACAATTTTCAGTTGCTCTTTTTTAAGGATATGACTATTTACACTGTGACAGTTTGTGGTTTGGTTGAGGGAAGTTGCACAATGCGCTTATTTATGCTGACCGCTTAAAAAGTTTCTGTGTCATTACAAGGAATTGCATAGTTCTGAATAACCTAAAGCATGGCTTAAAAATGGGAATTTGGGGGTTATTGAGAAGAGCTCTCATGTTTCTGAATTGTTGCTCAGCTGTTCTTTCTGTTTAGAGAAGAACAAGAAATGCTTTTGGTGGGCAGCCTGTTCTCCTGATTGTAGAGAAAAGAACAGGTGATATTTCTTGTCTCCTTTATTTTGCCTTTAGTCAGATTTCTAGCCCTTGCACTAGATGTTCCTTCATTAAAAACTGGCAGATGGTTTTATTATCTATTACTCAATAAAGAAACTCATTTAGGGAAGACTTTGGTAGCTCAGTTGGTAAACAATCTGCCTGCAATGCAGGAAACATGGGTTCAATCCCTGAGTTGGGAAGATTCCCCTGGAGAAGAGAATGGCTACCCATTCCAGTATTCTTACCTGGAGAATCCCGTAGATAGGGGAGCCTGGTGGCCTACAGTCTATGGAGTCACAAAGAGTCGTGTGTGACTGAGCGACAAACTTTTTTTAAATTTAATTAACCATAGTTACTGAGAAAGAGAAGCTAAGCATGCTCTTATTTAAACTCCCTTAATCTTTTCATTCCAGAAGATGAGAGGTTTAGATTTTGGAAAGATATCCCACATAAATTTTCTATTGGCCACTAATAAAGTCTTCATTACTGACTCCTTATCCCTTGGATATAGGTTGTTTTTCTGGTTATGATTTAAAAAACAACAACAACAACAACAACACACACACACATACAAAAGAATGTTCTCTAACCCGAACTTTCTCTCAGTTCTTCTTATGAAAACTGACCATCTACTAGAAGAGGGTGACCAGGATGTGAGACACACACGCCAGCCCCTGAAAGGGAAGCTAACTGGCGGTTAAAGAGATGTGTGTCTAGCTGGAAACAATGTGCCCTTGTGTTCACTCTTACAGCATCAGATTTGTGGTAGCCAAATATTTGAGGGATCACACCATAGAGCTGTGCAGTCTTCTCAGAAGTTCTTTTTGTTTGTGGATTGTCTTGACTGGCTGTGACAATTGCTATTACTGTGTGTTTGCAAGAATTGCACCAGTTGGAATCAGTGCTGGGAATACACATATATTAAAATGAGGATGTGCCAGAATCAACTGAGCCTTGGTTCATGGTCCAAATGAAGGGTCATCATGTTTAGAGCTAAAATTCAGACACGAACTTTATTTTTTCCTATTACATAATTATAAAGCTTAAAGCTTGAACATCATTGTTTTCTTTTCCTTCTTATTATTTATTTATTTTTATTTGTTAACTTTTTTGAAGGGATTGAACCTGGGCCCACAAGAGTGGACCCACTAATCACTGAACCACCAGGGAATTCCCACATGATTATTTTCCTGATTCTTTTTGAATATAGAAGGAACAAGGAACAAAGAAATATAGATGCTTAAATATAATTAACATTCTCTTTTCTGTTTCATAAATGCTGGGTCTTCATTCATTCTTCATTGAAAAAAAAAATTCTTTAGTTTCTCTCCAGACCTCAGGCTTCATGCCACAAACTCTCTCATGTTATGCAAATTTCAGAGCCTTGAAAGTTTGACCTTATCTGTGGGTCAAAATAAGTCACATTCTTCTTTCAACTTTCTGACTGCTGAGTACTAAAATTCTTGCCAATTTGTCTACCCTCTCCTCAAGGTAATACTCAGAGGTTTTCATTTTCTTTCATTGAATTTCTTTTTTTCCTTCCTTCCATAGAGAAGAAAGATGAGAGATTGCATTTTCCTATGATGGGCTTTACAGTCACCTGGATGAGCCCAGTAGTTATTGTTTAATCAGAAAATACTTTCTCTCTTCTCTCAGCCTCAGCTCTGGCTCTATTGTTTTTCTAGTATATATTAAATAGTCTCTTCACATCCATCCCTCTCAGAAGTTGGAGCTACAAAAAACAGTCCTAACAAATCCTAACTTTAAAAAGTGTATTTAAATGGTTCTTCTTAACAGCAAAGTTTGAAAACATATATAAGTTATATCCCTCCACTGGCTTATTTTATCATAAGTCCCATGGCACATACTCATATGTATTTATTGTTTTCTCTCTCTCCCCATCTTCCCCCTCTCAGTTTTGTCTGTTTTGATTAACTTCTGAACTCTCAGCACCTAGAATAGTGTCTGGCACATAAAAAAATAATAAAATATTTGTTGAGTATACAAGCTAATATATTTTCATTCCTTCGTGGTTCCTATAGATATTAAGGGTCTTAATATGTTGCATTATATTGAAAAGAGGAGTTTGAATGAGAGGTGAGACGTTTCAAACAAGAGACCCATATATTTTGGTTATTAGTCACAAAAATATATAGTTATATGATAGACACATCTGAGAATTCTGCATAGGAAAATTGAACCAGGAATATTTATTTTATATCTCATACAAATATATGGAGAAGGCAATGGCACCCCACTCCAGCACTCTTGCCTGGAAAATCCCATGGATGGAGGAGCCTGGTTGGCTGCAGTCCATGGGGTTGCACAGAGTCAGACACGACTGAAGCAAATTAGCAGCAGCAGCATACAAATATAACGTTTTGACACATAAAAGAAATTGGTGCAAGTGTTACAAGTTCTATATTCTGGTCTCAATTCTCTCCTTAATTATGTCTGGGACCGTGAGCAAATTTGCTTTTCTGGACTTCGTTCTGCTGTGTCTGCCATATTGGATTAACTATCTCCATTATCTCACGTGGCCATGTTCTCACTGTTCTGTGGCCATCAAGCATACATGTTTCTCTACACTTCTGACATTACATTGAGCATATCTACTTCTTTGTGTTTCCCCCTAGATTTAAGATTTGGACTCTATCTCATAAAAACGATTGCTACTGATTTTTAGTACTTTCAAGTGATATAGTCTATCTAACTGAATGTTTTTAAAGAAGACCACTAAATAATGTATCTAGATTCTTGCGAGTCCCTTGGACTGCAAGGAGATCCAGCCTGTCCATCCTAAAGGAGATCAGTCCTGGGTGTTCATTGGAAGAACTGATGCTGAGGCTGAAACTCCAATACTTTGGCCACCTCATGCGAACAGTTGACTCATTGGAAAAGATCCTGATGATGGGATGGATTAGCAGCAGGAAGAGAAGGGGACAACAGAGGATGAGATGGCTGGATGGCATCACTGACTCAAGGCACATGAGTTCGGGTGAACTCCGGGAGTTGGTGATGGACAGGGAGGTCTTGCGTGCTGCAATTCATTAAGTCGCAAAGAGTCGGACACGACTGAGTGACTGAACTGAACTGCATTTTGCAGAAGAGGAAATTTATGATTTTGAGAACTTAACCATTATGTCACAGTCAGTTCCTGGTCTTGTTTTTGTTGCCTGTATAGAGCTTCTCCATCTTAGGCTGCACAGAATATAATCAATCTGATTTCTGGTGATGTCCATGTGTAGAGTCTTCTCTTGTGTTGTTGGAAGAGGGTGTTTGCTATGACCAGTGCATTTTCTTGGCAAAACTCTATTAACCTTTGCCCTGCTTCATCCTGCATTCCACGGCCAAATTTGCCTGTTACTCCAGGTGTTTCTTGACTTCCTGCTTTTGCATTCCAGTCCCGTATAATGAAAAGGACATCTTTTTTGGCTGTTAGTTCTAAAGGGTCTTGTAGGTCTTCATAGAATGGTTCAACTTCAGCTTCTTCAGCATTACTGGTTGGGGCATAGACTTGGATTACTGTGATATTGAATGGTTTGCCTTGGAAATGAACAGACATCATTCTGTCATTTTTGAGATTGCATCCAAGTACTGCATTTTGGACTCTTGTTGACCATGATGGCTACTCCATTTCTTCTGAGGGATTCCTGCCCGCAGTAGTAGATATAATGGTCATCTGAGTTAAGTTCAACCATTCCAGTCCATTTTAGTTCACTGATTCCTAGAATGTTGATGTTCACTCTTGCCATCTCTTGTTTGACCACTTCCAATTTGCCTTGATTCGTGGACCTGACATTCCAGGTTGCTATGCAATATTGCTTTTTACAGCATTGGACCTTGCTTCTATCACCAGTCACATCCATAGCTGGATATTGTTTTTGTTTTGGCTCCATCCCTTCATTCTTTCTGGAGTTTTTTCTCCACTGATCTCCAGTAGCATATTGGGCACCTACTGACCTGGGGAGTTCCTCTTTCAGTATCCTATCATTTTGCCTTTTCATACTATTCATGGGGTTCTCAAGACAAGAATACTGAAGTGGTTTGCCATTCCCTTCTCCAGTGAACCGCATTCTGTCAGACCTCTCCACCATGACCCACCCGTCTTGGGTTGCCCTGCGGGCATGGTTTAGTTTCATTGAGTTAGACAAGGCTGTGGTCCTAGTGGGATTAGATTGACTAGTTTTCTGTGAGTATGGTTTCAGTATGTCTGCCTTCTGATGCCCTCTTGCAACACCTACCATCTTACTTGGGTTTCTCTTACCTTGGGCGTGGGGTATCTCTTCATGGCTGTTCCAGCAAAGCGCCGCTGCTGCTCCTCACCTTGGACGAGAGATATCTTCTCACTGCCGCCCTTCCTGACCTTCAACGTAGGATAGCTCCTCTAGGCCCTCCTGTGCCTGCGCAGCCACCGCTCCTTGTGGTTGCTCTTCCGGGCTGCCGCCCTGGGCCTCGGGCGCTGGGTGGCTCCTCCCAGCTGCCGCCCCTGGCCTCGGGCGCTGGGTGGCTTCTCCCGGCCACCACCCCTGGCCTCGGGCGCTGGGTGGCTCCTCCTGGCCACTGCCCCTGGCCTCAGATGCGGGGTGGCTCCTCTAGGCCATTCCTGCGCGGTAGCAGCCTGGCACTCTCAGCCGCTGCCCCTGACCTCGGACGTGGGGTAGCTCATCTCAGCCATGCTTAGTGCTCTATACAGTCAACAAAAACAAGACCAGGAGCTGACTGTGGCTCAGATCATGAACTCTTTATTACCAAATTCAGACTTAAATTGAAGAAAGTAGGGAAAACCGCTAGACCATTCAGGTATGACCTAAATCAAATCCCTTATGATTATATAGTGGAAATGAGAAATAGATTTAAGGGCCTAGATCTGATAGAAAGAGTGCCTGATGAACTATGGAATGAGGTTCGTGACATTGTACAGGAGACAAGGATCAAGACCATCCTCATGGAAAAGAAATGCAAAAAAGCAAAATGGCTGTCTGGGAAGGCCTTACAAATAGCTGTGAAAAGAAGAGAAGTGAAAAGCCAAGGAGAAAAGGAAAGATATAAGCATCTGAATGCAGAGTTCCAAAAATAGCAAGAAGAGATAAGAAAGCCTTCTTCAGTGATCAGTGCAAAAAAATAGAGGAAAACAACAGTATGGGAAAGACTAGAGATTTCTTCAAGAAAATTAGAGATACCAAGGGAACATTTCATGCAAAGATGGGCTCAATCAAGGAGAGAAATGGTATGGACCTAACAGAAGCAGAAGATATTAAGAAGAGGTGGCAAGAATACACAGAAGAACTGTACAAAAAAGTTCTTCACGACCCAGATAATCACAATGGTGTGATCACTCACCTACAGCCAGACATCCTGGAATTTGAAGTCAAGTGAGCCTTAGAAAGCATTACTACAAACAAAGCTAGTGGAGGTGATGGAATTACAGTTGAGCTATTTCAAATCCTGAAAGATGGTGCTGTGAAAGTGTTGCACTCAATATGCCAGCACATTTGGAAAACTCAGCAGTGGCCACAGGACTGGAAAAGGTCAGTTTTCATTCCAATCCCAAAGAAAGGCAATGCCAAAGAATGCTCAAACTACCACACAATTGCACTCATCTCACATGCTAGCAAAGTAATGCTTAAAATTCTCCAAGCCAGGCTTCAGCAATACGTGAACCGTGAACTTCCATATGTTCAAGCTGATTTTAGAAAAGGCAGAGGAACCAGAGATCAAATTGCCAACATCCTCTGGATCATTTAAAAAGCAAGAGAGTTCCAGAAAAACATCTATTTCTGCTTTATTGACTATGCCAAAGCCTTTGACTGTGTGGATCACAATAAACTGTGGAAACTTCTGAAAGAAGGTGCTCTATCTATCAGATCTAGTCCCTTAAATTGATCTCTCATTTCCACTGTATAATCGTTAGGGATTTAAGTCATACCTGAATAGTCTAGTGGTTTCCCCTACTTTCTTCAATTTAAGCCTCAATTTGTCAATAAGGAGTTCATAATCTGAGCCACAGTCAGCTCGGGTCTTGTTTTTGCTGACTGTATAGAGCTTCTCCATCTTTGGCTGCAAAGAATATGATCAATCTTATTTTGGTGTTGACCATCTGGTGATGTCCATATATAGTCTTCTCTTGTGTTGTTGGAAGAGGTTGTTTGCCTTAACCAGCGCATTCTCTTGGCAAAACTCTATTAACCTTTGCCTTGCTTCATTCTGTATTCCAAGGCCAAATTTGCCTATTACTCCAGGCGTTTCTTGACTTCTTACTTTTGCATTCCAGTCCCTTATAATGAAAAGGACATCATTTTGGGTGTTAGTTCTAGAAGGTCTTGTAGGTCTTCATAGAGCCATTCAACTTTAACCTTTTCAGCATTACTGGTCAGTGTATAGACTTGGATTACCGTGCCATTAAATGATCAACTTAGACAGCATATTAAAAAACAGAGGCATTACTTTGCCAACAAAAGTGCATCTAGTCAAAGCTATGGTTTTCCCAGTAGTCATGTATGGATGTGAGAGCTGGACTATAAAGAAAGTTGAGTGCCAAAAAATTGATGCTGTTGAACTGTGGTGCTGGAGAAGACTCTTGAGACACTCTTGGACTGCAAGGAAATAAAACCAGTCAATCCTAAAGGAAATCAGTCCTGAATATTCACTCGAAGGACTGATGCTGAAGCTGAAGCTCCAATTCTTTGGCCACCTGATGTGAAGAACTGACTCACTAGAAAAGACCTTGATGCTGGGAGAGATTGAAGGCGGGAGGAGAAGGGGATGACAGAAGATGAGACGGTTGGATGGCATCACTAACTCGGACATGAATTTGAGTAAGCTCTGGGAGTTGGTGAGGGACAGGGAGGCCTGGCGTGCTGCAATACATGGGCTCATGAAGAGTCAGACTCGACTGAGCTACTGAACTGAACTGAAACGTTGCATAGTAGATCCTCAGCTCAGGATAGACCAATAGATTAGAAAGCTGATGCTCAGTGATGACACGTGAGTAGTACAACCATGTAACTAGTACATGCTGATTAGTCTAGAACTTCTTTCTGCCAATTATCATATTTATACTTCACTTTATGTATTACCTATTCATGTTCTCTTTCCCCTTAGCAAGCAGCTTGCACGCGTGTGTGCAAAGTAGCTTCAGTTATGTCTGACTCTTTGCGACCCACCAAGCTTCTCAGTCTATGGGATACTCCAGGCA
Source organism: Ovis canadensis (assembly GCF_042477335.2). Taxonomy (NCBI): domain Eukaryota; kingdom Metazoa; phylum Chordata; class Mammalia; order Artiodactyla; family Bovidae; genus Ovis; species Ovis canadensis. Next base: position 73,239,096 of record NC_091252.1, read on the forward strand.
AGAATACTGGAGTGGGTTGCCATGCCCTCCTCCAGGGGATCTTCCCAACCCAGGGATGGAACCCACACCTCCTGCAGCTCCTGAATTGCAATTGGATTCTTTACCCTTGAACCACTGGGGAAGCCCCTAGCCAACAGCCTAGCTAGTTGGAATCATTTACAATGCTGGATGATTTTTTACTTGGTTAAGTTTTTGAAATCTTCATTCTTGAAAGGTCCGAGCCCTTAGTGGTCCTATCCCTATTGAATTATTCTGATCTTTCATGAAACTGATCACTTAATATGAAAATTCTGACAGACAGTCCCTTCCCCCAATGACTTGCTGAGACTGAGTTGGGTTGATTTGCTTCAGGAAAGACTGGACTTGTAAAAAAACAAAACAAAACAAAGAACAATCCTTATTGAACTTGTCCCATTTACAATTACATTTATGATAATTAACAGTCATTCCCAAAACACATGTCTCCTTCACAAGCCAGAAAAGTGAATTAAGTGGGGATATAATAAGATTTACCCTCCAACCCCACGTTTTCCACATCTTTGATATGGAGTGGTACTGATTTCTGTGATTCCCTTAGGGATGTGCTATTGTTTTGATTGATAATTTAGGAGGAAGAGGGAGCCAGAGGGGTTCCTACTTTGTGTTTTCTACCGTAATATCCCTTACTCTGGGGTAGAAAGATTTTTATTACAGCTCTTTGAACTACATATGCAGGGACTGGAGAAACAATCACAAATTGAGTTTACAGATTATTTGAGATCAGTTCAGGCCAAGACTTTGCTTTCCTCTGCCCTCTTGGCCTCCACCAGTAGGTTCTACTCTGACAAATGGACCGAAGCAGAATTCTGGTTCCACTGTGATTAGGGTCAGCTCAAATCCAATGTCTAATTATATCTCCAAAGTCTGGGAGGATTCTTTTTCCTAGTGCTTAGTCACCTGGTAAAGGACCTCCTGGCCTATGTGTTGGAGATTTAGGAAAAGATTTATGGTACACAGTTATGGCAGTAATGAAGCGTTCTTGCTCAAGGGAACTCTATTGCCTCTTAATTTGAGGACTCTACCTCCATAACTGGCCCATATCTGGGAGCTGGATGAGAGATGGTGATTCCTCATTGTAATGGTTCAAGTTAGGTTCCTATTTGCTGGTCCTAAACATATTTTCTTTTTGTTGTTGGGGGGTTTGGGGGAGGGAGTTCCCTGCTGGCTTAGACAGTAATCTGCCTGCAATACAGGAGACCTGGGTTTGATCCCTGGGTCAGGAAGATACCTTGGAGAAGGAAATGGCAACACTCTCTAGGATTCTTGCCTGGAGAATATGATGGACAGAGAAGCCCGGTGGGCTACAGTTCATGGGCTTGCAAAGAGTCAGACACGACTGAGCAACTAAACACAAAGTGTTTTTAAAAACATACATGTATAGAAATATGTTACGTTGCTGATAGTGTGTAAATATATCTTTAATTTATGAAAATAGCATTGGGCTGTGATCTTTTTCCTTACTTTGGAGTTGTATTCATATTCTTTCCAACTGCTAACAGTTCCATATGAGATTTTACTCATCTGTTCCTCCAGTATTGGACAACCGTAATGCCGTTAGCTTCCTGCTCTGTGAAGGAGCTCCTGTGTGCAGACCCCAGACTGTGGACCACTCTAGGGATATATCCAGGGGAAGGAATGCCTCTTCATGAGACCTGCTGAGGACTACCTATGTCCTGTCCTGAATTGCTAAAATACTACATTCCCGCCTGTAGTACATAATCATTCCCATTTCCCTTTGTTTTTACTAAAACTTAACCTTTTATTTGATTACTTAATTATTGTCTGTCTAATGTTTAGTTTATCCACTTACATTTACCTAAAGTTCAGGACTTTCCTGGTGGTCCAGTGGCTAAGACTCCATGTTCCCTGTGCAGGGATCCAGGTTTGGTCCCTGACCAGGGAACTAGATCCCATGTGCGGCAACTAAGAGATCCCTCATGCCACAACTGGCACAGCTAAATTTTTTTTTAAATTGTTTTTTTATTACCTAAAGTTTGATCTTTTTCGTTCGTATCTAATTAATAGTAGGCTGGGTTGAGCATCTATTTATATACTTGTTAGAGTTTGTATCAGAGAAGGCAATGGCACCCCACTCCAGTACTCTTGCCTGGCAAATCCTATGGATGGAGGAGCCTGGTGGTAGGCTGCAGTCCATCGGATCGCTGAGGGTCAGACACGACTGAGCGACTTCACTTTCACTTTTCACTTTAATGCATTGGAGAAGGAAATGGCAACCCACTCCAGTGCTCTTGCCTGGAGAATCGCAGGGACGGAGGAGCCTGGTGGGCTGCCGTCTATGGGGTCGCACAGAGTCGGACTCGACTGAAATGACTCAGCAGCAGCAGCAGCAGACTTTGTATTTCCTCTTCTGTAAATTGCATCATAGCCTTTGTCCATTGTCCTATTGTTTCCTGTCTTTTGTTGACATCTGCTCTGGAAGAAGCCCTTTTTGATTTCAGATATCAAGGATATTTTCTCTGTCTGTCACCAATGGGGTAAACTTGTCTGTCATTTTTGTTGTTGTTGAAAGAAAGCCTTAATTTCAATATGTTAATCCATCATTTTTTTAACCATACTACATAGCATCTGAGTCTTATTTAAAATACTCCTCCTCACATTAAATCTGCAAAAATATTCTTCTACATTTGGCTCTGTTACCTTTGTAGTTTCCGTATACAGTTCTTTAAAACATGTACAGCTGACCTTCATGTATAGTGGGAAGTAGAAATCTACTTTTTCTTCCTAATAAGCTACTGTCATAAAGAGGAAAACAATTACCTCCTAAACAATTCTACTAAACAATCCATCATTTCCTTATTGATTACATGTGAATATACAAAGGACTGTTTTTAGCTCTCTGTTCTGATCCCATGCTATTTTCAAAACGTTGTTACAGTGGCTTACAGTATGCTTATTATCTGTTAGCAGGAAGCCCTTTACTTGTTCTTTTTTCAAAATTGTTTTATGTATGCAATCTTTTATTCATTCATATACTTTTTGAAATGTGTCTGTTTATTCTTCAAAAGAAACCTAACTGGAACGTTCATTAGAATTGCATTAGATCAGTTTGAGGAGAAATGACATCTTAATAAAGTTAAATTGCTTTATTGCTTTTCTATGGTGTCCTTTAATAGACTTTTAAACTTTCCTCCTAGTACAACTTCTTTTGCTATTTTTATTGCTCTATTATTTTCTATCACATTTTTCTTTAGGAATTGTTTATGTAGAGGAATGTAAATTTACCTTAATTTTGGCAATCTTACTAAATCTTATTATTATTTCCTGAAGTTATTCTGTTGATTCTGTACACGTTTGTTTTTGCTAGTTGATATTCCTTGTAAATAATAGCAGTTTTGCCTTTTCCCTTCTAATCATTAAACCTTTGTTTCTTATTTCTTGTATGTTGACTAAGGTCTTCAGTACTGTCAAGCAGAATCTGTATGGAAGGTTTTGCTCCTGACCATAAAATGAAAGCATCCAAAGTTTCTTCATTAAGTAGGATATTTATTAAAAGTTTTGTTAGATGAACTTAAGGAAATTCTTAATATTCTAGTGTTCTGAGATTTTAAAAAATAATAAATAGGTGTTGAATCCTTAAGATTCATCTAGTTGGTCTCTTGTGTACAAACAACCAGAGACAGCTGGTCTCTGGTGTGAAACATCAACTTTTATCCATCTGCTCCACCAATAGTGAAACCTGGGCTGCCTCTAGCTCTATGATACAGAGACAGTGCTGCAAAGTACCTTCTTGGCCAGATTTTCCAGAAGGCTTTCCTATGTAATTTTTCTGAAAGTCTTCTTAGGATGCTATTTTACCTATGCATTTATTTAAAAAACTATTTTATTTTAATATTTTGTTTTTGCTTTATTTCATTAATTTCTAAATATATCTTTATTGTTTCTGTTATTGTTGTTTTTCTTTTTCTTTTCTTTATTCACTTGTACTCACATTTTTCCTTCCTGGTTTCTTGAATTTCAGATATTCTATTTTTGATAAAGGAGTTTAATCAGTTTTCACTTACTGTAATTCAGTTCAGTTCAGTTCAGTTCAGTTCAGTTGTTCAGTCATGTCTGACTCTTTCTACCCCATGAACCATAGCATGCCAGGCCTCCCTGTCCATCACCAATTCCCAGAGTCCACCCAAACCCATGTCCATTGAGTTGGTGATGCCATCCACCTATCTCATCCTCTGTCATCCCCTTCTCCTGCCCTCAATCTTTCCCAGCATCAAGGTCTTTTCAAATGAGTCAGCTTTTCACATCAGGTGGCCAAAGTATTGGAATTTCAGCTTTAGCATCAGTCCTACCAATGAACACCCTGGACTGATCTCGTTTAGGATGGACTGGTTGGATCTCCTTGCAGTCCAAGGGACTCTCAGGAGTCTTCTCCAACACCATTGTTCAAAAGCATCAATTCTTCAGTGATCAGTTTTCTTTATAGTTCAACTTTCACATTGATATATGACCACTGTAAAAACCATAGCCTTGACTAGACGGATCTTTGCTGACAAAGTAATGTCTCTGCTTTTTAATATGCTGTCTAGGTTGGTCATAACTTTTCTTTCAAGGAGTAAGCATCTTTGAATTTCATGGCTGCAATCACCATCTGCAGTGATTTTGAAGCCCCCCAAAATAAAGTCTGACACTGTTTCCACTGTTTCCCCATCGATTTGCCATGAACTGATGGGACCGGATACCATGATCTCAGTTTTCTGAATGTTGAGCTTTGAGCCAACTTTTCCACTCTCCTTTTTCACTTTCATCAAGAGGCTCTTTAGTTGTTCCTTACTTTCTGCCATAAGGGTGGTGTCATCTGCATATCTGCGGTTATTGATATTTTTCCTGGAAATCTTGATTTCAGCTTGTGCTTCATCCAGCCCAGCGTTTTTCGTGATGTACTCTACAGGTAAGTTAAATAAGCCGGGTGACCATATACAGCCTTGACATGCTCCTTTTCCTATTTGGAGTCAGTCTGTTGTTCCATGTCCAGTTCTAACTGTTGCTTCCTGACCTGCATACAGATTTCTCAAGAGGCAGGTGGTCTGGTATGCCCATCTCTTTCAGAATTTTTCACAGTTTATTGTGATCCACACATGTTACACTGAAATTTATTTTTGTGATGACTTGAAAAACAATAGAGTTTTATCATGTAAAGTCAAACATTTGTACAGCTTATGCCCCAGACATTTCTCTCTAGCTACATGCAAATGAGAAACTCCAGTACTGATGAATCAGGAGAGAAGCAGAAAAATATTGATAGAATCATGCTTTCTAATAGCAAATAATTTGTGGACAACTCAAATTCTCGTTTACCAGACAATGGATAAATTAGTATGTTTTCATGACAGAATAGTATATTACACAGAAAATGAATCAAGTACAACTGCATACGACAATGTGAATTAATTTTAGGAATATAATTTTGAACCAACAGTTCAGAGTCAAAAAGGCAACACATAGTATAACATCCTTTTTATAAAGTTCAAAAACCACATAAAATCACATGGTATTTATAAAGGTATCCCTGGTGGTTCAGCACTAATGAATCTACCTGGAATGCAGTCCAATCTCTGGGTCTGGAAGGTCCCTTGGAGAAAGAAATGGCCATCCAGTCCAGCATTCTTGCCTGGGAAATCCCATGGACAGTGGAGCCTGGGGGGCTACAATCCATTGGACTGCAAGAGTCAGACACCACTTAGCGACTAAACAGCACCACCAGAACATTTATGCATCTGTTTATTTTTACTTCACATATATTCATTGTAAAACAGAAAAGGTAAGGGAACCATGAACATAAAATTCAGGATAGCTATTCCTTCTGAGGGAAGAGAGAGGCATAAGGCAGGGGACGAACAGACAGGAAGATGCAGATTATCTGTAATGCTCTAAATGGTGGGTGATGTGCTCATGAGTACTCACCGTATTATTTAGAACTTTGTATGTATTAATAAATTAAAAAAATTAAAGAAGGTCGTGTATAGAGTGATGAGAATGTGTAGGCCATGTACGCATCCGGTACCTTAAATCTGTAGATCTAGTCTCAGTTAACAACAGAGAATATTTGTATCCAAAGCATCTTGTGTGTTTAGTGAATTCACCAGAAAACTGTTTTGAGTGAACCTAATTAAATTATGCAAAAAAAGTCCAATTGAGATAACAGATTTGACATTAGTTTAAGTAAAATATTAACATTTGTCCTTTGTAAGATTTGAGTTCTTGCCCTTTATCAAATTAGGTCACCCAAAATCATACGATCCAGTCTGAATTAGTATAGCTTCTTGTTATGTTGCCATCAATAATGTAACTTGAAATTGTTGTCTTTGGCATTCTTGCAAATTGATGTAAGAAATGGTCCTTACTGTTCTGACCTTAGGATTAAGGTTTCTGCAGCTTTTTAGAGGTTTCTGTTGCAAAGATTAATAATCTAGCAAGAGCTACCATTCAGAATGCACTCCCTCTGTTTTAGACACATGCTATTACTGAATATCATTTTCACTGTAATCTTCCTAACTAGATGTTATAATCCCCCCTTTAAAGATGAGGAAACCAAGATCAATTTAAACAAGTTGCCCACAACTAAAAATTGCTTGACAAGGATTCAAACCCAGATCTGTTTGATCTTAAAGTTTGTTCATTGTTACTGTACTATTCAGTTTCTATAAGATATGGCTTTTAGTAATCAATTATTTGTAAATTGGGAAAAGGTAATCTGCAGAAGAGAGGCTATAGACATAATAGAGACTGAAGTCTTGTTGGGCAAGCCACAACCAGGATGATGTCCAGTGTCAGAAAGAAAGAATTTTCTTCTACTTTTCAAAGGTTCTTTTAACTGGCTTAGTCATCAAATCAACGTGAAATGGATTGACAGGAGAAAAACAAATTTAACTTTATACATATAGGAATCCCACATACATGAGAGGTTTTAAGACAGAAAGACAAAATAAGGTATATATGTCATGCTGAGCTAAGGAACAGGACCCAGATATGGGGTTTCAAAGAAGAAGAAGTAATTCATAAGATAATAGAAAGAGCAGATGTTTGATAATTAGATATTTGCCTTGTCATATAGATGAGTCACTCAGATAAAATTTATCTCTGGTAATAATCCTCATTCTAGGAAAAAACCCCAATTTAAATTCTCGTAGGTACTTAAAAGACACGTAGATGTTTCTCTTGCACTCTATGAGTCTCCACTGCCTTTAGCTCCAAAATAATTCACATGACAAAGTGGCACATTTTAAGGAGGCTGGTTCTGAACTCCTTCAGTGGACCATGTAAGTTTGCCCAGAAAATTTCTTTGGCCAAGAAACTAGAAATAGAACTGGACTTTGGTCACTCAGTCATACTGGTGACTCAGACTATTTATGACTTGGATATCAAACAGAAACTGGGTTGCACAGACAATGATGTATGGGACATTGAAGTGATTCAAATGCACAAGAGTTTACCTATGATTTCAGAGTCATTAGGAAACAGTGGGTTAAAAACTCACAATCTGAGCTCCCATATTTCCCAATGTTTCTTGGCTTCTAGGAAACCTAGTATTGGAGGTCAGGGCAAGGTGCCCCAAAATACGGTATGAAAACATATGTGTATCAGTCAGTCAGTTCAGTCGCTCAGTTGTGTCCGACTCTTTGTGACTCCATGGACTGCAGCACGCCAGGCTTCCCTGTACATCACCAACTCCCAGAGTTTGCTCAGACTCATATCTATCGAGTCGATGAAGTCATCCAAGCATCTCATCCTCTGTCACCACCTTCTCTTCCTACCTTCAATCTTTCCCAGCATCAGGGTCTTTTCCAATGAGTGAGTTCTTCACACCAAGTGGCCAAAGTACTGGGACTTCAGCTTCAGCATCAGTCCTTCTAAAGAATATGCTGGATTGATTTCCTTTAGGATTGACTGGTTGAATCTCCTTGCTGTCAAAGGGACTCTCAGGAGTCTTTTCCAGCACCACAGTTCAAAAGCATCAGTTTTTCGGTGCTCAGCTTTCTTTATGGTCCAACTTTCACATCCATACATGACTACTGGAAAAATCATAGCTTTGACTAGATGGATCTTTGTTGGCAAAGTAATGTCTTGGCTTTTTAATATGTTGTCTAGGTTTGTCATAGCTTTTCTTCTAAAAAGCAAGCATCTTTTAATTTAATGGCTACAGTCACTATCTGCAGTGATTTTGGAGCCCAAGTAAATAAAGTCTCTCACTGTTTCCACTGTTCACCCATCTATTTGCCATGAAGTGATGGGACCGGATGTCATGATCTTTGTTTTTAAATGTTTTGTTTTAAGTCAGCTTTTTCACTTTCCTCTTTGCTTTCTGCCATAAGGGTGGTGTCATCTGCATATCTGAGGTTATTGACATTTCTTCCTAAAATCTTGATTCCAGCTTGTGCTTCATCCAGTCCAGCATTTTGCATGATGTACTCTGCATATAAGTTAAATAAGCAAGGTGACCATATACAGCCTTGACATACTCCTTTCCCAATTTGGAACCAGTCTGTTATTCCATGTCCAGTTCTCACTGTTGCTTCTTGACCTTAATACAGATTTTCTAGGAGGCAGGGAAGGTGGCCTGGTATTCCTGTTTCTTTAAGAATTTTCCATGGTTTGTTGTGATCCACATTTTCAAAGGCTTTAGCGTAGTCAATGAAGTGGAAGTAGATGTTCTTCTGGAATTCTCTTGCTTTTTCTATGATCCAACAGATGCTGGCAATTTGATCTCTGGGTTCCTCTGCATTTTCTAAATCCAGCTTGAACATCTGGAAGTTCTCAGTTCATGTACTGTTGAAGCCTAACTTGGAGAATTTTGAGAATTACTTTGCTAGCGTGTGAGATGAGTGCAATTGTTTGATAGTTTTAACATTCCTCGGCATTGCCTTTCTTTCGGGTTGGAATGAAAACACATTTTCCAGTCCAGTGGCCACTGCTGAGTTTTCCAAATTTGCTGGCATACTGAGTGCAGCACTTTCACAGCATCATCTTTCAGGATTTGAAACAGCTCAACTGGAATTCCATCACCTCCACTAGCTTTGTTCATAGTGATGCTTCCTAAGGCCCACTTGACTTCACATTCCAGGATGTCTGGCTCTAGGTGAGTGATCACACCATCATGGTTATCTGAGTCATTAAGATCTTTTTTGCAAGGTTCTTCATTGTATTCTTGCCACCTCTTCTTAATATCTTCTGCTGCTATTAGGTCCATGCCATTTCTGTCCTTTATTGTGCCCATCTTTGCACAAAATGTTCCCTTGGTATCTCTAATTCTCCTTCTTTTCTCTTCTATGCACACATACATGCACACACACACACACACATATAGTTGTTGTTTAGTTGCTAAGTTGTATTGTTGTTTTGTTGCTAAGCTGTGTTGAACTCCTTGTGACTATGGATTGTGGCCCTCTGGGCTCTTCTGTCCATGGGATTTCCCAGGCAAGGATATTGGAGTGGATTGCCATTCCTACTCCAGGGAATCTCCTTTGCCAAGGAATCAAATGCACGTCTCTTGCATCTCCAGCATTGGCAGGTGGATTCTTTACCACTGAGTCACCACAAAGCCCAGTATGTATATATTTGGTTGCACTAGGTCTTTGTTGCTGTGCACGGACTTTCTCTAGCTGCAGTGCACTGGGGCTACTCTTCATTGTGGTGCACAGGTGTTTCATTGTGGATGTGGTGGCTTCAGTAGTTGCGGTACTCAGGCTCAGTAGTTGCAGCTCATAGGCTATAGAGCAGGGGCTCAGTAGTTATGGTACATGGGCTTAGTTGCTCCTTGGCATGGGAATCTCCTGGACCAGGGATTGAACCCATGCCCATTGCATTGGCAGGCACTGCATCACCAGGGAAGTCCTTGAATTTTGTGTTTTAATAGTCTTCTTCTACTTAATTTTTATTTAGTTGTTATATCATTTTCATATCAAATGGGATCTGATTTATTCCATCTATTGATTTTGAGCAGCAAATTGCTTTCCTTGAAAATGATGAGTTCTCCCTGACTCTTCCCAATGAGAAACTTGGAAATTGCCTTTATTTTTTGGCTAGATGATCTGATAAATGAGATTGTAATTACTTTGAGTATTTTTCTGTTCAATGTGCAAATGAAGAAAAATGAAAGCAATGCAAAAGAGCTGTCTAATGGAGGAAACCAATACATGTTACTTGGTATTTAAGGTTTCTTACTTTCCTTGCTCCTTGTTTCTGCATTTGAAACATCATTAAAGTAATAGTTCAATGAGGAAGGAAAAAGTTCACATTATTTTGTTGCATTTTCTCCCATTTTTGAGCTGTAAAATATACCGTGCATATGTGTGTGCATGTGAAGTTGCTACAGTCATGCATCTTGATCATGCTTCAGAACCTGCATCTCATTATGTCTCCCACACTGCAGGTGGATTCTTTTCTACTAGCGCCGCCTGGGAAGCCCAGCATGCATATAACTGGTATAAAAAAACATACATTTATTGATTGAAAAGGAGGATGAGTCCCATTGTGTATATACCTTCTGTTTCCCCTTTACCTTGACACCCTTGCTCCATGTACTCTCTGCTCTGGGAAGCTGGGCCTGACCCCAACAGTCTCCATCCACAGCTTCCTTTGCCTTCTGACTTCTGTTGGCATAGGCCAATGGGGGCAATGCACTGACTTGTTTTCTACACACTGTCCCTACCTTTGTAAGTAGTCCCTTTGGTAAATTCCTCTCGAATTCATTTGAGTATATTGTCTGTTTCTGAGAGGCAGTGGCTATGGAGGTATTTACCAGTCTAAACTTTGTGTTTCTCATTCTTGCTTTTTAAAAAAACGTAATTTCACCATACATGTATTTTAAAACATGTATTATTTAGTTCTGCAGTTTTTGACTTATGTAAATGTATTGATTTTTAAGGTATCCCCTTGCCACATTCCATTTTTTTTCTTTGCTAATTTGGAAGTGATACATTCTATTTCTAAATATTTAGTAGTAATTCTAGAAAAGTTAATATTCACATTTAACTTAAGTGTCAGTCACTCAGTCATGTCTGACTCTTTGAGATCCTATGAACTGTAGCCCACCAGGCTCCTCTGTCCTCTGTGGGATACTCCAGGCAAGAATACTGGAGTGGGTTGCCATTTCCTTCTCCAGGGGATCTTCCTGACCCAGGGATTGAACCTAGGGCCCCCACATTGCAGGCAGATTCTTTACCATCTGAGTCACCAGAGAAGCCCTCATTTAACTCAAGTCTCAACTTAATCAAACACTTACCTTTCCTAACTTCAATGCTTTTTTAATCCAGGATTTTGATTCTGTCTTATTTTTATACTTGCAAAAAGTGAGCACTGTTGTTATTAATATTCTGTGTAATCAGTCTCCAGATTTAGTCATGAATTTATTATTTTCTTCATTCACCATTCCATTTTGCATCTGAGACTTTCTTTCTGGAGTCATTTTCCTTCTTCCAGAAAAGCACAGTCATCCTTCAGTATCTGTAGGAGATTGGTCCAAGACTACCATGGACACAAAACCCCCTGGATAGTGAAGTCCCTTGTATAAAACCATGTAGTATTTGCATATAACCTACACACATCCCTCCTGTATAATTTAAATCATCTTTAGATTACTTATAATACCTAGTATAATATAAATGCCACCTATATAGTTGTAAATGCAATGTAAATGCTATTTAAAGAGTTTATGGCCAATAAACTATTTTTCAAGTTTTTCTTTTTAAAGCTTTCTGGAACTTCTTTTTTTAAATTTTCTGAATATTTTCAGTCTGCAGTTGGTTGAATCCGCAGATGTGGAATCTGTGAATGCAAAGGGCTGACTATACATCAGAAGTTCTTTAGTGAGTTTCTGTTGCTGGTGAACTTTGTCTTTATTTTCAAATGTCTTTATTTGACCTTTGTTCTTGAAAGAGAGTTTCACTGAATATAATATCTCTTAGCACTTTGAAGAAGAAGGAAACGCTTGTTCTGTTTTGGCAACTTTGGGATAATTTGTGTGTTCTTTTGTTTCAATACATTTTCAGTAGGTATAGATTTATTTTTGTTTGTCTTGCTTGAGGTCCCTTGGATTCACTGAATTTGAGAATTATTATTCTCTATAAATTCCAGAAGTGTCTCTACCATGATCTCTTCAAATTGTTTTCTCTCTCATTCTATGGGCTCATTGTGGTATCCTTTACCTTTTCTCATTCAATGACTGAACTTTTAGCCTCTTTCCTAAGTTTCATCCCATCATTTTCTAACTGAGTTTTGATAATCTTTTGTTTGGTCATGTGTAATCTGCTGTGCAGTTGTCTGTCAGCTAAAAGAAAAATGCAGTGTGAGAGTTGTGTTTCAGTTTTCTTCAGGGGCTGTACTGAGGACTATAGTCTTGGAAACAACCTCTCAGTAGCTCTGAGGGAACCACTCCACAGAAGTAGGGGAGAAGTGAGCAGATATATGTTTTTTACTTGGAAAATCTGTAGTCAAGCACACATCTCCATTAAAGATTAAAGTCACAAGGAACTGATATCTCAGGTAGTGATTTCAGTGCTTATCTGTGTATGGGAAGATGCAAGAGTCTTCCTGAGTCATATATCTAACTTTCTAAGGCTTTTTTTTTCAAATGGCTTGGGCCATTTTGGGGAGTTACTCAGTTTCCCTTGGTATTCTCTCATGTATATAGGAGACATACAAGTTATTAAATTTCTGTTTGTTTCTCTCCTATAAATCTGTCTTTATTACAGGGAGGAGTTCAGCCAAAAAGCTGAAGGAGTAGAGAGAAAATTATTTTTCCTGTCTTACAATAAGCAATATGCCATTTGATGAAAATGGATGTGGAATAATGTGATATTTTAAAAACTTTAGTAAAGCAATGATGTGAAAGAAATGAGTTTTTGGTTTAAATATTTTGATTTGAACTTTTGAAATAATTGTAACCATTTTTCTGTGGTGGAATGAAGAATATATATTTTAAAATATAATTTTATCTATCACAGTTAGAAGCACGTAGCCATGCTCATGCTGGTTATTCAGAGAAGAGAGAGGATTTATATCAATTCTTGCTGGGATTTTACGACCAAGGCCTATGCAGGTAAGATATTAGGGAAAATTATTTTTAATACAATTTTCCCTAAACTTCACTGAATTAATAGCATGATTCTCTGAGGTGAGCATTCTCATAGCCTGCTATATTGATGGATTCACTTCCCACATTTTGTTCCCTAAATCTTAATGACAACGCCTCTTAGAATGAAAGCTGAAACCAAAAAAATTGTTAGATTGTAGATGCAAATTCCCTATTGATAGAATTCTCTTCTCTCTTTACTTGATGAGAAAAAGGCCTTTTGAATTCTCAAATTCAATGGTCTTTTCGGCAAAAGGGCAAATGCTTGGCAAATATAATTTTTTACTTATGAGGGTATGTTTAAGTTAGTGATAACAGCGAGTAATAACAGCCTGCCTCCATGGAGGAGGAATGGTTATTTTCTTTAAAAAACTGGACAAAGACTCATTTTCCTTAAGGCTATTGTGCTTTGTTTTACAATTTCCTTTAAAAAGGAAGTCATAGAATGTTTAGTGCTTCATAGTACTTCAGAGTACTAATATAGTATATTTCATTTGTAATAACTTCTGTGAGTCAAGTGCTTTATACATTTTTTTTTTCTGATAACTCTGCAGGGTAGACATTATTGCAGTCACAAACTGTGGATCAGAAAGGTTAAGTCATTTGCCTAAGGTAATACAGCTTTTGAATAACAAACAGATCAGAGATGAAAACCATGTTATAGCTTGTATTATACATGCCAATACCCCCTCAAGCATTAAATATCTATACCCACTTAAATGTAGAAAACTTAAGAGCAGGGAAACTTCTATAGTAGTCTACCCTCTGAATTTTACAAATCAAGACCCAGAAAAGTTAGGCAAATAATCAAGATCACACTGTTAATTAGATCCTAGCTTCTTTTGATTCATGGGCCACTGCTTATTTCTGCATACAAATCTGTAATTTAAAATTCATGAACTGTGAATGAAAAACATTTTATTAGTATTCAAAAGAAAGAAAAACTTTGGATGCTGGTTTCAGATAGGGATGTTTTTGTTGTTAGCTGCTCAGTTGTGTCCAACTCTTTTGCAACCCATGGACGTTAGCCCGCCAGGCTCCTCTCTTTATGGGATTTCCCAGGCAAGAATACTGGAGTGGGTTGCCGTTTCCTTTCCCAGGGGATCTTCCCAACCCGGGGATCAAATCTACATCTCCTGCATTGCAGGCGAATTCTTGACCATTGAGCCACCAGCAAAGCCCAATGGTGGGATATTTGCCACATAATACTGATACTGATATTATGAAGGTGTGGGGAAGTGGCAGTGGAGTTGAGAAGTACAAGGCCTTGACCTTCTTCCCTGGTGGCTGACCTGCTCTGGAAGAGGATGTCAGTCGTTCCGTCTTTCCTTTTCCATTCTGGCTCAGGGCCTTTACATGCGCTATTCCTTCTGCCCTGCATGCTTCTCCACCCGCTTACTGAGTTAACCCCCATTCTTCCTTCAGAACTCAGCTCAAAGCATCACTTCTTCAGAGATGTCTCCCTAGACTTCCTTGGTTTGGAAATGTCTTTACTAGGCACTCGTAGCACCACATCTTGCTTTCGGATTACAAATCACAATTGAAATCACACTGGGATTTGCAATGTTTTGGTGAATGTCTGTGCTGCCAGTAACCCGGGAGTTCCATGAAGTAGGATTCGTGCATCATGAGTGTTCCTGTTGTGTCCTCACTGTCTCACACATGGCCTGCACAGAGGGGGCAATCTAACATCTATTTATTGATGACATGAATCAAGGCTCCCAACAAATATTTATTGAGCATTTACTAGTTGCTTTGTGATAGGCACTATGGTAACCTCGAAGAATCTATGAAAATGATCCTTTGCCTTGAGTAATTAACTGTACAGTGAGGGGGAAAAACAAAACACAACGCATGGCTGGAAGTTACACACGCAGTTTTGGGGAGATCATAAATTGCCTCGGGAGAACTGGCTTTTAGATGGTGGGATTAGAGCCAGTTTATAGATGAAGCTTCTGAACTGAGTGTAGTGGATGCATTTCGAAATCTGCCTTTGAAAAATCTCCTGTCAATTACCTAAGATGGCATTTACTTTAGGTGAAAAATCAGTTTTTTTAAATTGAGATATAATCGACATACATTATATTAATTTCAAGTGTACAACACAATAATTCATTATTTTTATCTATAGGTTTCCCCATCATCTGAAAGGAGAGCTTACCTATGACAACTTTAGTTAACTTGAAGTGGCCTAAAGCGAAGAAGCAGTTACCTTAGGACACATCTTGCTGACGCCTGCACAAAATGAATGGAAATAAGACGCAGATGCTCACAGACATGGTTCACAACTAGGGCAGCTTGCTGTTGAGATGCTGAGGGTAGTGCCCAGGGAAGGAGCATGGTGGTGGCACTCTCACCACTTGGGGTGTCTGCTGTTTCTATAAGGTTCACTGCAAAACAATCACCAAACGCTAATTTTGCCCATTTTCATAAGAATGGAAATCCTCTTTGGATTTCTTTTCGCTAGACAAAACATGCACTACTGTTAAGTCTTTTGTAAAAGCAAAGTGGTGTAAAGAGCCTTCACAGAGCCTTCAGAGTGGGATACCTTTTTGCATTGTGGAATGATCACCATAGTAAGTCTGCTATTGCTGCTGCTGCTAAGTCACTTCAGTCCTGTCTGACTCTGTATGACCCCACAGAGGGCAGCCCACCAGGGTGATCTGTCTCTGGGATTAGTTAACATTAATTACCACGTAGTTGCAAATTTTTTCCTCGTGATGAGAATGTTTAAGATCTGTTTTCTTCAGTTCAGTTTAGTTTAGTTCAGTTCAGTTCAGTCGCTCAGTCGTGTCCGACTGTTTGCAACCCCATGAACTGCAGCACACCAGGCCTTTCTGTCCATCACCAACTCCCGGAGTTCACTCAAACTCAGGTCCAGGGAGTCAGTGATGCCATCCAGCCATCTCATCCTCTGTTGTCCCCTTCTCCTCCTGCCCCCAATCCCTCCCAGCATCAGAGTCTTTTCCAATGAGTCAACTCTTCTCATGAGGTGGCCAAAGTATTGGAGTTTTAGCTTTAGCATCAGTCCTTCCAGAGAATACCCAGGACTGATCTCCTTCAGAATGGACTGGTTGGATCTCCTGAAGTCAAAGGGACTCTCAAGAGTCTTCTCCAACACCACAGTCCAAAAGCATCAATTCTTTGGCGCTCAGCTTTCTTCACAAGCCAACTCTCACATCCATACATGACCACTGGAAAAACCATAGCCTTGACTAGACGGATCTTTGTCGGCAAAGAAATGTCTCTGCTTTTGAATATGCTATCTAGGTTGGTTATAACTTTTCTTCCAAGGAGTCAGTGTCTTTTAATTTCATGGCTGCAATCACCATCTGCAGTGATTTTGGAGCCCAGAAAAATAAAGTCTGACACTGTTTCCACTGTTTCCCCATCTTTTGCCCATGAAGTGATGGGACCGGATGCCATGATCTTAGTTTTCAGAATGTTGAGCTTTAAGTCAACTTTTCCACTCTCCTCTTTTACTTTCTGCCATAAGGGTGGTGTCATCTGCATATCTGAGGTTATTGATATTTCTCCTGGCAATCTTGATTCCAGCTTGTGCTTCTTCCAGCCCAGCGTTTCTCATGATGTACTCTGTATATAAGTTAAATGAGCAGGGTGACAGTATACAGCCTCGACGTACTCCTTTTCCTATTTGGAACCAGTCTGTTGTTCCATGCCCAGTTCTAACTGTTGCTTCCTGACCTGCATTTAGGTTTCTCAAGAGGCAGGTCAGGTGGGCTGGTATTCCCATCTCTTTCGGAAGTTTCCACAGTTTATTGTGATCCACACAGCCAAAGGCTTTGGCATAGTCAATAAAGCAGAAGTAGATGTTTTTCTGGAACTCTCTTGCTTTTTTGATGATCCAGCGGATGTTGGCAATTTGATCTCTGGTTCCTCTGCTTTTTCTAAAACCAGCTTGAACATCTGGAAGTTCGCAGGTCACGTATTGCTGAAGCTTAGCTTGGAGAATTTTGAGCATTACTTTACTAGCGTGTGAGATGAGTGCAATTGTGTGGTAGTTTGAGCATTCTTTGGCATTGCCTTTCTTCTTTGGCATTGCCTTTCTTCTTTGGCATTGCCTTTCTTCTTTGGCATTGCCTTTCTTCTTTGGCATTGCCTTTCTTCTGGATTGAAATGAAAACTGACCTTTTCCAGTCCTGTGGCCACTGCTGAGTTTTCCAAATTTGCTGGGATATCGAGTGTAGCACTTTCTATTTTCTTAGCAACTTTCAAATATACAATTCAATATTATTAGTCATCATGCTGCACTACTATAAGACTTATTTCATTCTAGTCATTTTCCCATGAAATTTAAACCCTTTCATTGTTATTTATTTGCACATTGTATGAGTAATCTCAGATGAGAAAGAACAAATGCAAGTGAGCATGTGGAATCCTTCACTACTTTAAAGTAATCTCTCTAATATAACTTTAACTTTATACTTTAACTGAGTGAATTTAGGAAGGAATCTTAGAGGTACATCTCTGCTCTTTTATATTTCTGACATCCTTGTCTCAGAATTTTTTGTGAGTTCATCTTCTTCCTTGTCATTTTCATTTTCCAGGCTCTCTCTGGAGATCTTGCTACCTTTGTTTAATTTCTTAATTTGAAACCTGTACTTTGGGTTAGGCTTGTGGGATCTTAGTTCCCTGACCAGGGATTGAACCCAGCCTGGTAGTGAAAGCACTGTGTCCAAACCACTGGGGAATTTCCATTGGGTGAATTTTAAAAACGATGATGATGATAAAGACTGTTGTGTAGCGTTCAAGTCAATATATTTCTAGATGTAAATCCTGACTCTATCATTTACAGGCATTGTGATCTGGGTAAATTACCTTATTTTACCTCTCTGAGCATTCAATTTTCAGCTGTAAAATGTGATAACAATTTGCACATCTCAGGACTGTTGTAAACATTAAGTTCAAAGGTGAATACAAAGTCCTCCTCATAGTTCCTGGTTCTTAAGAAGCAATAGCAATAACTAATAGATGTAATTATGCAGAGTATAGCTTTGCCAAGGCGTGCTGGCACCTTTGTGGTGCCAACGTGCTTACAATCAAGTTTTCTTGGCTCAGTCGCATCCCTACTTCCTGTCATTCACACTGAAACCCTTGCTCTCCCTAAAAAAATCAATAACCGTGTTTGGGGATGCTTACCCATCAAGTTACACCTCATTTACATCTCTCCTGTGTGACTTCTCTCCATCTGTTGTGAATTTGTCATCATAGACATGATCTCCTCATCTTACCATCTAGCCTTGTCTTGAGAGCATGACTATCAGCTTATCCTTCCCTAAGGTGTAACTGTAATTCCAGTGATTCCTTGCTTAAAACCCTTCAGTGTGATCTGAGGGAAGAGAAGAAGCTTAATGTAGAATGAAGCTTTTAAAGTTTTTTTTTTCTTTTTTAAATCCTGGTCTTGGTGCAAATGTTAGTTATGCCTTATTCATATCACCGTGAGGTCACCGCTCTGTGACATTGTCTGTATTCATGCTGCCCTAGATACTTTTGTAATTATTTGTTACAGACTTGTGACTGTCCCTCTTAACTTTCTTTTATGTAAGTAGTTTGTAAAAAGTTTCTTAAAAAATTCACTTTTGCTTATTTAATTTTGAATAGAAGCTAAATTCATAAAACTTCTTAATTAATAGAAAGAAAGAAAGTAAAAGTCACTCAGTTGTGTCCAACTCTTTGCAACCCCATGGACTATACAGCCCATGGAGTTCTCCAGCCAGAATACTGGAGTGGGTTTCTCCAGGGGATCTTCCTAACCCAGGGATCAAACCCAGGTCTCCTGAATTGCAGGTGGATTCTTTACCAGCTGAGTCACCAGGGAATGTTAAAAAAAAAAAAAAAAAGGACAGATGAGCTTTCTTTACTGTTTTGTGCTGTAAGATGTAAATAATACAGCTTTCAAAATATTTTTGAAATTCTTTTTGGTCGTCTTTTGACCGAACATTGAAGTGTCTTAAGGAAGCTCTAGGCCCATTCTCTAAAGCACATTTCGCAACCTCTTAAAAATCTGTCCCTAGTTGCTGTGTGAGGTAGGGAGCTCAACCTGGTGCTTTGTGACAAGCTAGGGGGGTGGGACAGGCTGGGAGGGAGGTTCAAGAGGGAGGGGACATATGTATGGGAGGGGACAATCGTACCTATGGTTGATCCATGTTAATGTATGGCAGAAATGAACACATTGCAAAGCAATTATCCTCCAATTAAAAATAAATTTAAAAATATGTCCCTTTAGGATTAAAAAAAAAAAAAAAAACCCTTCAGGGGTCCTGATTTCAGCAGGGAATATGGAGCCCCTACCAGACTTGCCCCTTGTCATCTTTCTAAGCACTCTTCTCACCTCCCTCCCTCCTTACCTTATACCCTGACCCAGCAGGGCAAGGCGGAAGGACTGCAATTTCCCGAATTAGCCACACCTAGAATCAAGGTTCAGGGTGACACCTGCCAGGAATGCCACCCACCACCTGATTTTCCCGGAGCCACCCCTACCCCACCTTCTTTAACTGGCAGACATATACTTATCCTTCAATTCATGCTTTAATCATCATCTCCTGATAAGCTTAGATATTTTCACCAGGTGTCGAGACCTTACTAATACTTTATAGCTCTCTCTTCACCACTAGACTGTGGCCAGGTTTTTCATTTCTCTATTCAAAGGAACATTTCCTGGATTAAAAGATATTAGATAAATACCGTTACAAACAAAATCAAATCACTGAAAACTATTCAATTCATATTGAAACTCTGACTGGGAAATAGATTGGTAAACAGTTAAGTTTCTCTGAACAGAAGGTTCTCCATTGTGCACATAGCTAGAGTTATAACATAACTTACTCTGTTTCACTGTACAAAATAAAATTTCCGCTGTGCCTGTCAAGCTACACAGTGTCTTTTATAGTCACACTGTAAATATTTGTTTAATTCATGCAACAGATTAGATACTTGTGCACTTTTAGAAAGGATCATATTCTGTACTCTCAAAGAGGATAACATCTAGACTGGGTATTAGCACCTTTCGAGAGAAACTCTCCTCTTCCCTGTACTGAAATCCCCAGCTCCAGGGTCTGGTGAAACTCCCTCACAGCTGACCATGATTCTCTGATTAAGGCCAGAAGCCAGGACACATCCTCTCTGCTTTGGGGTCAGTGATGCTGTCCCTCGCTCTTTGGCAATAGGACTTTCTTTCTCCCCCACACTGGACTTCAGGACTCCAGGGCTGAAAAGTCCCCCATTAAATATGTTTCTTTCTCCAACAACACCCTTTCCTTCCTCCCTCCTGTATTCATTTCCTTCTGGTGTTCTAATAGAGTACAATAAACATAGCAGCTTAAAACAACACAAATGTGTTTTCTTACAGTTCTGGAAGTCAGAACTCTGAGATGTGTTTCGCTGGATTAAAAACAAAGGGTAGGCAGGCTATGTTTCTCTCTGGAGGTTCCAGGGAACCATATGTTTCCCTGCTTTTCAGCCTCTAGAGGCCACACACTTTCCTTGGCTCCAGGCCATCTTACTTCTCATCAAAGCCAGCAACTAACTGCTGACTGTATCCTTCTTACATAGCTTTACTCTAATCTTCTCTTATGCTTCCTTCTTCCGCTTGTAAGAATTACATTGTGATTCCATTGGCCCACTGAGCAATGCCTACTAATCTCCCTATCTCAAGCAATTTAACTTTATCAACATCTGCAGAGTCTCTTTGCCATATCACGTGGCATATTCTCAGGTTCTGAGCAGCCGGACAATGGGAATCTTTGGGGGGCACGGTCTTTCTGGTGTCTACCGCATTCACCATTTCCATGATGATTGTCATCTTCATGCAAACGTATACAGCAATCTGATTGTTCTCCATTTTTTATCAATTAATTTATTAATTTAATAGACATTTATTGATTGCTTTGATGACAAAAATGAGTTATAGTGTCCCTGTGTGCTGCGTGCTAAGTCACTTCAGCAGTGTCCGACTCTTTGTGACCCCCATGGACTATAGCCCCCCAGGTTCCTCTGTCCATGGGGTTCTCCAGGCAAGAATACTGGAGTGGGTTGCCATTCCCTTCTTCAGGGGATCTTCCCGACCCAGGGATCGAACCCACATCTCTTATGTCTCCTGCATTAGCAGCTGGGTTCTTTACCACTAGAGCCATCTGGGAAGAACTGAAGTACCTCTGCTCACAGTCTAATACACAAATTCGCAACTGAGCAAATAAGTACAAAACCAGGTGATAAGGGCTGGGCCTCCTCTAATTTCCCTGTCAGCCCTGGGAGGAACCTTTTTCTTTTAACATTAGATTTGTGTTTATTCTTTTTAATATACAATTTTTAAAGGTTCCACTTGGCAGGAACTTAAAAGAATTTCAGAGGACAAAGGTTTCAGAGAGGAAACAGTGCTCAAGTCATCCCTGAAGGAGACAGGAGATTGGAAAGTTCAGGGAAGTCTCCTAAGGGCAGGCTTCACCAGACTCTTGGATTTACCAAATAGACAACAGAGAGGAAAAGATGCTGGACAGAGAGGACAGTATGTACCAAGGCTCTAGTCTGTATGAAAGTGGGTAGGACTTGGGAAGCTGTTATTAATTTGGTATCTTTAGAGCAGTGCTGTCCAATAGAACTTTCTGCACAGGTGGAAATATTCTGTATCTGTGATGCTCTTTGTGGTTACCACTGGCCACATGTGGCTCTTGGGCCCTTGAGATGTGGCTAGTTGACAGTGGGACCAGGTTTTTAATTTAATTGAAATTAATTTAAATCTAAAGAGTTCCAGGTGGCAAGTGACTGCCAAAGTGTCAGCACAGCTAAACACATAGGATATCTCTATGGAATGATGGGAGGGGACAAAGCTGGAGAGGTGAGTGGGGGTTAGATTACAAGATATTTTTTTTTACTTTTTGCTATGCAGGGAATTTTGAATTTATTTTTCAGAAAGTAGTTTTAAATGGTATTCCATGGATATCACTGGTTCTGTGGAGGTTACTCAGAGCGGCTGTCAGGATTGGAAGGAAAGGTGGGGGAGATTCAGGAAGGCTGCATGGGTGTGTGGAGGTCTGTTCCTCCTCCTCCCATCAACCATCGCATGAGACTTCTCTTTTAGCTGGGCAGTGCATTTTATCAGGTTAATATACTGCAGCTTTGTGTACAATATTAAGAAGGGAAATGACTGATTTCGGGGATGGTGGGAAATGGGATGATGGATTTGCCTTTCTGATAAGTCACTCTAGCTAGAGGTTAGATTTCGACCATAAGGAAGGAACTGGAGGCAGAATGAGAATTGGGAGTTGGTCCTAATAGTCTGGACAAGAGATGGTGCTGCCTAAGCTAAGTGGCTGTGGCTCAGTGGATGGGGGTCAGATTAAAAGGGGACCCATAAGAACAACTACACATTCAGTATTGTAAGGAACATGGCAGACCATTGCCCACAGAGAGAACTGAATTAAAGCAATTTTATAACAAAAAATAAAATAAAGGGGGCCCAGGAGGGAGATTAGACAGGCCTTGAAGAGTGATTATATATTGGGAATAAGAAAGAGGAAAGAATCTGATCACTATGTTAGGTTTCAGCTACGGGAGAATGAGTAAATAGATGTGCCCAGGGAACATGGGAAGATGAAAAATTTAGGAGAAAAAATAAGATGAACACCCAGAAGCTTGTCTGTTTACACCTCAGACTACTTGCTACTGAGAATATTTTTATCATGGCTAATGACACCAGGTGGGCTTCCCTGGTGGCTCAGTGGTAAAGAATCCACTTACCAGGGCAGGAGACCTGGGTTCGATCCCTGGGTTGGGAAGATCCCCTGCAGAAAGAAATGGCAACTCACTCCCATATTCTTGCCTGGGAAATCCCATGAACAGAGGAGCCTATCCATGGGGTCCCATAAGAGTCAGACACGACAGTGACTAAACCACAGCCATAACAACAAATCACACAAGAGCCTGAGCCCGGTAAGCTCAGGATTACAGACTGGCCCTTCCCAGCCTGAGCTGGGTTGACTGTGGATGGCACCCTGCTATGGGATGAAGGACCGGAAATGACTGAGGACAAATGGTGGATGCTATAGATAGGCTGATGCCATCCCAATCAGCAACACACCAGACATGTGTTTTCCAGGTGGCCCTTGGATCTTTGACACGAGAAATGCAGTTGAGAGGGCCAGGTGGAGTCCACAGTTTCAACAACTCACTAGGTGATTCTTGTGTACCCTGGGGTTGGAAACCCACATACCTAGGGATGGTTTGCGTAGACTTTCTGCCCTTAGAAAACCAGATAGAAACTCAGTTCAGGGTAGAGATTTTTACAATTGAGTACCTAAATCATTTCAGGTACCTGGCCCAACGTGTGGGCACACCTGCATTCACAGCAGAAGCAGAAGCAGGCCCTGCTGTGGGTCCAGCAGAGGAGAACAGATGGACGCTTCCAGGGAGGATGCAGAGGAGCAACAGAGCCTTTGATGGTGTGAGCAGAACTAACTTGTCTGCAGGTAAGCACACGTGAGGCACACCTGGGAGCCTGTGGGAGAAATGGACTTAAAGGGAACCAGAAATCCTGCCTGAGCTGGAGGGGACAGTTGCCAAAGTAAGTGTCATTATGGTTAACGTGCCCTCATCTGCGTGTTCCGCTGGTGAAGCCAGGATGAAATCAGGTTACAAGTATAGAAGAGGAAGCTGAGGTTCCCAGATTTTAAGTCTTCATTTCTTTCTTTCTTTTAGTTTTTTGGTCTTTTTCTTTTTTTAATTGTCTGAGATAACACAGCTCCTTAGTGAAGTTCTGACTCAGGTCTGCCTAACTCCAAAGCTCAAGATTTTGCTACTATGCTTCCATGTGATGAGGTTCAAAGCTCTCCTGACAACTTGAACATAACAGCAGGGAGGGACATTCTCCAAGTTTGAACTCATTGTTTGTTTGCTCTTAGAAAAAATTCCTCTGAT
Source organism: Ovis canadensis (assembly GCF_042477335.2). Lineage (NCBI taxonomy): Eukaryota > Metazoa > Chordata > Mammalia > Artiodactyla > Bovidae > Ovis > Ovis canadensis. The sequence continues at coordinate 73,263,151 of NC_091252.1, forward strand.
GTAACTCGAGAAATTTGTACCATTGAGTTCAGTATAATGTTTTTAAATGGGATGGGCAAGAAAATTACTCATTATTGACACAAACTGAGTACCGATACACGGTGTTTAAATTACTTTTGCTAATTTTTCTCACAATACTCTTGAAAATCATTTAATTCAATTGTTATGCAAAAGGAAGACATAAGCAAAAAGGATGTAGCCAGAAAGACATTTTTTAAGTTTAAATGCTCAAATATAGAGCTACAGTATGGGTTTACAATACAGTCTGAATAATCTTAAAAGAAAAGAGAGCCTTGTGCTTAAAGGATGAGAAGCAAAATCTTTTTAGTTCTATGTCAATTATTGGCTACTTTCCTGAAAACATTTTAAGATTTCTTTAGAAACAAGGCAAGTCACAACAAGAACACTCAATACATCTTAGTTTTGAATACTTGACTAGCTCAAAGCAAAATGGTGGTTTCATTCAAGAAAAAAAAAAAAAGAAGTTGTCAAGAAAGGCACTTGTCAAGAATTTGTCAAGAATTAATGGGTACAATCTTTCTTTCGGTGGTTATGAAAATGTTCTCAAATTAGATATTATGGAATTAGATGGCTGCATAATTGTGAATATACTAAAAACCAGTTTTATAGCAAGATGACTTTATGTTATATGAATTATATCTCAGTAAAGCTGTTACAAAATAAATTAGTAACCAAAGGTCACAGGAAGATTTAGGCATAACACAAACATACACACAAAAAATTCTCCCCACTCAAAAATTTCTGGAACTAAAATGTTTCTAATTAAAAATTAAAAGACAAGTTGATCACTACTGAAACCCAAATTAGTTGCTTGGGAGAAATTTTTTAAATCATAGAGACAGAGAAAAATATAAGAAAAAGAAATCATGACTGAAAGAAATTAAAAGCTTAGAAGATATAACTAAAGGTAGCATCAGTTCTGTTCAGTTCAGTCCCTCAGTCGTGTCTGACTCTTTTCGACCCCATGGACTGCAGCATGCCAGGCCTCCCTATCCATCACCAACTCCCGGAGCCCACCCAAACTCATGTCTACTGAGTCGGTGATGCCATCCAACTGTCTCATTCTCTGTCGTCCCCTTCTCCTCCTGCCCTCAATCTTTCCCAGCATCAGGGTCTTTTCAAATGAGTCAGCTCTTTGCATCAGGCGGCCAAAGTATTGGATTTTCAGCTTCAACATCAGTCCTTCCAATGAACACCCAGGACTAATCTCCTTTAGGATGGACTGGTTGGATCTCCCTGAAGTCCAAGGGAAACTCAAGAGTCTTCTCCAATACCACAGTTCAAAAGTATGAATTCTTTGTTGCTCAGCTTTCTTTATAGTCCAACTTTCACAGTCATACATGACTCCTGGAAAAACCATAGCCTTGACTAGACAGACCTTTGTTGGCAAAGTAATGTCTCTGCTTTTTAATATGCTGTCTAGGTTGGTTATAACTTTCCTTCCAAGGAG